>NC_088240.1:13166330-13287353 GCF_036934945.1 Oncorhynchus masou masou | reverse complement strand
GTTTACCTTACGCAGAGCCCTGTTTGTTACATGAAAGTTTGTTCTTCCATACCTGTGTGTGCTGTACCTCACGTGCTGTTTTGCATAATGCCTGTGGTCGGCTGTACATTTCCATATGTGACCTCACCTTTTGAAAACGAGCCACAGGGAGTGTGTTTGTGTTTTCATGTGATCGGATTCTCTCTGTGACCTTATCTTATTACATACCCAATCCTTCACAGCCCCCCCTCCACACACACACACACAACACAAACACACCTGTTACTGTCACAGATCTCATTGTATCATTGGTTTCGACATTAGATCATGTGATGTCTTTCTATTGGAACCGTTTGACTTCCACTCTCCCAAGCCCTGAAACAGGTCTGACAGCTCCTTGTCCCACCATGCGGCCATCATTTAAACAAAACATATTTTACCTTTATTTAATAACTACGCAAGTTAGTTAAGAACAAATTCTTATTTTCAATGATGGCCTAGGAACAGTGGGTTAACTGCCTGTTCAGGGGCAGAACGACAGATGTTTTACCTTGTCAGCTCAGGGATTTGGTCTTGCAACATTTTGGTTACTAGTCCAACGCTCTAACCACTAGGCTACCTGCCACACCGGTTAGAGTGTCTGTTGATCACCAAGCCCGTGTACTAGATCTACCCATTACACAAATAACCTAGGGATGCTTATACCTATCCAATCCTCTCAGATCTACAGAAGTGAAGTATATTGGATTAGGGGCTATGGGTTTATTAAGGGCATTGGGCGTCTCTCTGTAGTGATGAGTGTTTTCCAGGAGAGAGGGAGGTACGGCAGCTCGTTAGACACAAACAGAGCCAGGTATCATTTAGATAAGCATCATTGGTTCAGAGAGTTCAGGGTGTGGCCAGCTACCTTTGGGTGACTGCCCAGAGCCACAGTAAGAGGGTATTGTGGTAAAACATAAACGCTGGGGTGTGTAAAATCCACTCTCGTTGTGTAATCAGGAGTGTAGGATATAGCAGCACTCTCTCTGTAAGGACTGCTGTGTCATTGTGTTATTAAGAGAATACAGGTGCAAGTGGGTGTGTCATTAGTGTGTGTGTGTGTGTGTGTGTGTGTGTGTGTGTGTGTGTGTGTGTGTGTGTGTGTGTGTCATTAGTGTGTGTGTCATTAGTGTGTGTGTGTGTGTCATTAGTGTGTGTGTCATTAGTGTGTGTGTGTCATTAGTGTGTGTGTGTCATTAGTGTGTGTGTGTCATTAGTGTGTGTGTCATTAGTGTGTGTGTCATTAGTGCGTGTCTCATTAGTGTGTGTGTGTGTCATTAGTGTGTGTGTCATTAGTGTGTGTGTCATTAGTGTGTGTGTCATTAGTGCGTGTCTCATTAGTGTGTGTGTGTCATTAGTGTGTGTGTGTGTGTGTGTTATTAGTGTGTGTGTGTGTGTCATTAGTGTGTGTGCCATTAGTGTGTGTGTCATTAGTGTGTGTGTGTACCATTAGTGTGTGTGTCATTAGTGTGTGTGTCATTAGTGCGTGTCTCATTAGTGTGTGTGTGTGTCATTAGTGTGTGTGTGTGTGTGTGTCATTAGTGTGTGTGTGTCATTAGTGTGTGTGTCATTAGTGCGTGTCTCAGTAGTGTGTGTGTGTCATTAGTGTGTGTGTGTGTGTGTGTTATTAGTGTGTGTGTGTGTCATTAGTGTGTGTGCCATTAGTGTGTGTGTCATTAGTGTGTGTGTACCATTAGTGTGTGTGTGTGTGTGTGTGTGTGAGTGTGTGTGTCATTAGTGTGTGTGTGTGTGTCATTAGTGTGTGTGTGTGTCATTAGTGTGTGTGTGTGTCATTAGTGTGTGTGTGTCATTAGTGTTTGTGTATCATTAGTGTGTGTGTGTGTCATTAGTGTGTGTGTCATTAGTGTGTGTGTGTACCATTAGTGTGTGTCATTAGTGTGTGTGTCATTAGTGCGTGTCTCATTAGTGTGTGTGTGTGTCATTAGTGTGTGTGTGTGTGTCATTAGTGTGTGTGTGTCATTAGTGTGTGTGTCATTAGTGCGTGTCTCATTAGTGTGTGTGTGTCATTAGTGTGTGTGTGTCATTAGTGTGTGTGTGTCATTAGTGTGTGTGTGTCATAGTGTGTGTGTGTGTGTCATTGTGTGTGTGTGTTTGTGTGTCATTAGTGTGTGTGTGTGCCATTAGTGTGTGTGTGTGTGTGTGTGTCATTAGTGTGTGTGTGTGTCATTAGTGTGTGTGTGTGTGTCATTAGTGTTTGTGTATCATTAGTGTGTGTGTGTGTCATTAGTGTGTGTGTGTGTCATTAGTGTGTGTCTCATTAGTGTTTGTGTATCATTGTGTCATTAGTGTGTGTGTGTCATTAGTGTGTGTGTGTGTGTGTGTGTCATTATGTGTGTGTGTGTGTTGTGTGCCATTAGTGTGTCATTAGTGTGTGTGTGTGTCATTAGTGTCATTGTGTGTGTCATTAGTGTGTGTGTGTGTCATTAGTGTGTGTGTGTGTGTGTGTGTGTTGTGTGTGTCATTAGTGTGTGTGTGTGTGTCATTCAGTGTAGTGTGTGTACCATTAGTGTGTGTGTGTGTCATTTGTGTGTGTGTGTACCATTAGTGTGTGTGTGTGTGTGTCATTTTGTGTCATTAGTGTGTGTGTGTGTGTGTGTGTGTGTCTCATTAGTGTGTGTGTGTCATTAGTGTGTGTGTGTGTGTGTGTGTCATTAGTGTTATTAGTGTGTGTGTGTGTCATTAGTGTGTGTGTGTGTCATTAGTGTGTGTGTGTCATTAGTGTGTGTGTGTGTCATTAGTGTGTGTGTGTCATTAGTGTGTGTGTATCATTAGTGTGTGTCATTAATGTGTGTGTGTCATTAGTGTGTGTGTGTGTGTCATTAGTGTGTGTGTGTGTCATTAGTGTGTGTGTGTCATTAGTGTTTGTGTATCATTAGTGTGTGTGTGTCATTAGTGTGTGTGTCATTAGTGTGTGTGTGTGTGTGTGTGTCATTAATGTGTGTGTGTCACTAGTGTGCGTGTGCCATTAGTGTGTGCCATTAGTGTGTGTGTGTGTGTGTGTGTCATTAGTGTGTGTCATTAGTGTGTGTGTGTGTCATTAGTGTGTGTGTGCCATTAGTGTGTGTGTGTGTGTGTGTGTCATTAGTGTGTGTGTGTACCATTAGTGTGTGTGTGTGTGTCATTAGTGTGTGTGTGTGTCATTTGTGTTGTGTGTGTCATTAGTGTGTGTGTGTGTGTGTGTCATTAGTGTGTGTGTCATTAGTGTGTGTGTGTGTGTGTGTCATTAGTGTGTGTGTGTCATTAGTGTGTGTGTGTGTGTGTCATTAGTGTGTGTGTGTGTGTGTGTCATTAGTAGATTAAAGCAGGGTGGTACAGATAGAGCTACTGTATGTAGAAACCTCATGTTAAATTGGGGGTGTTTCCTGCAATATGTTGGCCTCTGCTACACTATGGCGTTTTATCCGATTTTCTATGCGGTGTGTGTTTTATGTCATGTGTTGTGTGTTATAGTGCGTGTTATCAGACGGTGGGTGTGTCTTATGTATGGTATGTTTCTCTGTGTGTTTTTCCAGACCACGGCGTACACCACCAAGCACTCCCTGCCCAACGACAGCCGGACAAAAGAGATCCTGATCCGACGACACACCAGCATCCGACGCAGCCTCCGACCCGGCAGCTTCAACGGACCGGTACGGAACACACGGACTTACAGTACCAGTCAAAAGTTTGGACGCACCTACTCATTCAAGGGCTTTACTTTATTTTTTACTATTTTATACATTGTAGAGTAATAGTGAAAACATAAAAACTATGAAATAACACATATGGAATCACGTAGTAACCAAAAAAGTGTTTAAACAAATCTAAATATATTTGAGATTTGAGATTCTTCAAAGTAGCCACCCTTTGCCTTGAGGATAGCTTTGCATACTCTTGGCATTCTCTCAACCAGATTCAGCTGGAATGCTTTTCCAACAGTCTTGAAGGAGTTCCCACCTATTCTCAGCACTTGTTGGCTGCTTTTCCTTCACTCTGCGGCTTAACTCATCCAAAACCATCTCGATTGGGTTGAAGTCAGGTGATTGTGGAGGCCAGGTCATCTAATGCGTCACTCCATCACTCTCCTTCTTGGTCAAATAGCCCTTATACAGCTTGGAGGTGTGTTGGGTCATTGTCCCGTTGAAAAACAAATGATAGTCCCACTAAGCTCAAACCAGATGGGATGGTGTATCGCTGCAGAATGCTGTGGTAGCCATGCTGGTTAAGTGTGCCTTGAATTGTAAATAAATCACAGACAGTATCACCAGCAACTCAACCCCACACCATCACACCCCCTCCTCCATGCTTCATGGTGGGAACTACACATGTACTCTGCGTCTCACAAAACACAGCGGTTGGAACCGAAAATCTCAAATTTGGACTCATCAGACCAAAGGACAAATTTCCACTGGTCTAATGTCCATTGCTCGTGTTTTTTGGCCCAAGCAAGTCTCTTCTTCTTATTGGTGTCCTTTAGTAGTGGTTTCTTTGCAGCAATTTGACCACGAAGGCCTGATTCACACAGTCTCCTCTGAACAGTTGATGTTGAGATGTCTGTTACTTGAACTCTGTGGGATGCAATTTCTGAGGCTGGTAACTCTAATACACTTATCCTCTGCAGCAGAGGTAACTATGGGTCTTCCTTTCCTGTGGCAGCCCTCATGAGAGCAAGTTTCATCATATCTCTTGATGGTTTTTGCGACTGAACTTGAAGAAACGTTCAAAGTTCTTGAAATTCTCCGGGTTGACTGACCATGTCTTAAAGTAATGATGGTCTGTCGTTTCTCTTTGCTTATTTGAGCTTTTCTTGCCATAATATGGACATGGTCTTTTACCAAATAGGGCTTTCTTCTGTATACCACCCCTACCTTCTCACAACACAACTGATTTGCTCAAATGCATTAAGAATTATGGAAAGCACAAATAAACTTTTAACAAGGCACACCTGTTAATTGAAATGCATTCCAGGTGGCTACCTCATGAAGCTGGTTGAGAGAATGTCAAGCATGTGCAAAGCTGTCATCAAGGCAAAGGGTTGCTACTTGAAGAATCTCAAATATAAAATATATTTTGATTAGTTTAATACTTTTTCCATACAACATGATTCCATATGTGTTATTTCATAGTTTTGAAGTCTTCACTATTATTCTACAATGTAGAAAATAGTAAAAATAAAGAATAACCTTTGAATGAGTACTGCAGGTGTGTCCACATGTTTGACTGTTACTCTACATTAGGAACATATATTATTTTAGTGGTAATGTTAGCATATATATGAATCTAAATATTTTAGTGGTAATGTTAGAATAGATATTCATCTAAATATTTTAGTAGTAATGTTAGAATAGATATTCATCTAAATATTTTAGTAGTAATGTTAGAATAGATATTCATCTAAATATTTTAGTACTAATGTTAGAATAGATTTTAATATAAATATTTGAGTAGTAATGTTAGAATAGATATTCATCTAAATATTTTAGTAGTAATGTTAGAATAGATATTAATCTAAATATTTTAGTAGTAATGTTAGAATAGATATTCATCTAAATATTTTAGTAGTAATGTTAGAATAGATATTAATCTAAATATTTTAGTAGTAATGTTAGAATAGATATTAATCTAAATATTTTAGTAGTAATGTTAGAATAGATATTAATCTAAATATTTTAGTAGTAATGTTAAAATAGATTTTAATATAAATATTTTAGTGGTAATGTTAGAATAGATATCAATCTAAATATTTTAGTAGTAATGTTAGAATAGATATTAATCTAAATATTTTAGTAGTAATGTTAGAATAGATATTAATCTAAATATTTTAGTGGTAATGTTAGAATAGATATTAATCTAAATATTTTAGTATTAATGTTAGAGTAGATTTTAATACAAATATTTTAGTAGTAATGTTAGAATAGATATTAATCTAAATATTTTAGTAGTAATGTTAGAATAGATATTAATCTAAATATTTTAGTGGTAATGTTAGAATAGATATTAATCTAAATATTTTAGTATTAATGTTAGAGTAGATTTTAATACAAATATTTTAGTAGTAATGTTAGAATAGATATTCATCTAAATATTTTAGTAGTAATGTTAGAATAGATATTCATCTAAATATTTTAGTAGTAATGTTAGAATAGATATTCATCTAAATATTTTAGTAGTAATGTTAGAATAGATATTCATCTAAATATTTTAGTAGTAATGTTAGAATAGATATTAATCTAAATATTTTAGTAGTAATGTTAGAATAGATATTAATCTAAATATTTTAGTAGTAATGTTAGAATAGATATTAATCTAAATATTTTAGTAGTAATGTTAGAATAGATATTCATCTAAATATTTTAGTGGTAATGTTAGAGTAGATTTTAATACAAATATTTTAGTAGTAATGTTAGAATTATATTAATCTAAATATTTTAGTAGTAATGTTAGAATAGATATTAATCTAAACATTTTAGTAGTAATGTTAGAATAGATATTCATCTAAATATTTTAGTAGTAATGTTAGAATAGATATTAATCTAAATATTTTAGTAGTAATGTTAGAATAGATATTAATCTAAATATTTTAGTAGTAATGTTAGAATAGATATTAATCTAAATATTTTAGTAGTAATGTTAGAATAGATATTAATCTAAATAATTTAGTAGTAATGTTAGAATATATATTAATCTAAATATTTTAGTAGTAATGTTAGAATAGATATTAATCTAAATATTTTAGTGGTAATGTTAGAATAGATATTAATCCAAATATTTTAGTTGTAATGTTCGTAATGCAGGTCAAGTCTATGCACAGCATTTCATGATTCGATAAAAAAATATATGTTACAGGAAAACCCTTTGTTGTGATCAGTGTACAACCTCTTATCTCTCTCTTTATTCCCCTCTCACCTCCTCTCTTTTTCTTTCTCTCAGAATGAGGCCAAATCCCAGAAGTACTTTTCTCTGCCTCCAGGGAAGAGTCTGGACTCAAAGTTTCCTCCTCAGAGACTGAGACATACAGGTGATGCTCAAAATGAAGTGTGTGTGTGTGTGTCACTCTATAATCTCTACAATATTTAGGCTCTTTGCACATCAATGCTTGTATCCTAAACTAAATTGATGTCTCAATCTTTCACTCAGGTAATGATGATGATGAGACCATGTCGGAGATGGATTACCTATCAGCGCGCTCCAGGTTTAACCAGCCCAGTCGCTCCTCATCCCGGGCAATGCTGCCCCTACGCAGGCTGAACACACTGACAGAGGTGCCCTCTAGCTCTGTTGTGGACCTGGTGGATGAGAGGAGTGGAGGAAGAGGTGCCTGGGGGCGTGGCATGTCCCGACTAAACTCCTCCTCCAGTGATTCCCGGATACCCGCCCCTCGCCGTCACCACGACCCCTCCAACGGCCCTGATAATGGCTTCTCAGGTGACCATGGCAGCGATGACAACGGGCCAGAGGGGGAGCAGCAGCCCTTGTCCCCGACCCCAGCCTGGGCTGCAGAGCCTGGTGACCATGACGACAGCGGAACTCAGAAACCCCTGCTCAGGCCACAGTGGAAGACTCGGAAACCCTAGAACACCTGAGGACTAATCAGCTGTCAGGAAAGTAGCAGGAGGACTGCTATAGGCTGTCTTGGGTTCTAATCTACAACGACTCCAGAATCTCAGAACTGTGAAGTGTCAAATACCATAAGATTAAAATGCCCGACAAGCCAAGGGGGAATGAAAAATTGGATTTTCTACAGTGATCCTCAACTGGGAGTTTTTTAATGGGTCAGTGTCAAAAAATAAACAAATAAATACCCTATTCTGAACTTAAACAACTAAAACCAGGTAGAATGTTTGTAGAAATTATAATGAACCTATATTTTTATTATAATTTAACCACTGAACTATTTTTCTTTAAAACAGTGTTCCATATTGAGTTATTAGCCGATTTGATTGCTTTTATGATCTTAAACGAGTGAGCATAACATTCTTCATAAAGAATATGTGCAAAATTGAATTATTGACAATGAAAAAAGTGGGACTGTTGTTCCCTTGTCATATAATTTGTACATTTACTATCAATATAGTATTAAAAATAGTTTTCCAGATTGCATTTTGCCCCCAAATATTTGTCATGCCAATATTGGATCATGACTGAGACAACCTGGTTCAATTTGGGTCCCTAGGAACCACTGGTCTACAACCACCAGCCACTCTCTGAAGAACAAAGACTCTTGCAACACAACACTCTAAATAAGATATCAAGTAAAATGATTCTAAAAGACTTATCTTCACTATTAGACCCACAGAGATCCTATTAAATTAATAGAGATTCTATGTGTCGTTCTACATTATGTTGATGTGTACACACGCTTGTACCATACCAGGAATTTGATTTGCCTTCACCCTTGTATTTACCTGCAAGATTTCAATTACCTTATTTAATAGATTTTAATACATTGGTATATCTCTATGCAAGTGAAGACACTTTCAGGAAAGACACTTCTTATCTTCTAGCTTTTCTGTTTTTTTGTTTCTCCTTGTGTCTGATATTCAGACCAGTAATATCTTAACAGGGTCTTCATGAACACTGCTCTGACTATCTGTGTTGCTTGAGTTAAGTAATAAAATCTTGCTGTATAATGTTGAAATGACAGCTTATTTCTTGTCAAAATGGTCGTTCCAGCTGCTGTATTGCAGAGATGGATCAGTGTTTAAAGTCTGATGCAACGCTCATGAAAAACTCTGAAAATGCTACTGGTAACCGGGAGCAACAGGTTGTGTGCATCCACGTGCTTTGAACTCTTTGAGAAAGCAGATTGGCTAATGGCAAACAAGCTGCTACAACTATAACTGAAAAGTACAGCCATCATGCTTGTAATCAAGTTATAGTGTTAAAAATATATATATATATATATATATATATATATATATATATATATATATATATATATATAAATAGGTTTGGTTTATTGTATTTTTGTTGTGTTGTATTAACTTTTGAAATCGCTATCGAGGTCATTTACTTAGTAGGTGACGTCAGAGCTCAACATGTGGGAGAAGTCGGAGCTCAGGGATGTTAGACGAGTTTGACACGAGTAATTACTCGTTGGAGGGGCGTTCAAGTGGATTTTCTCCAGTCATATGCTCACATTTATGAATTTATGAGATGTCATGAACTCAGCATTAGCAACAGAGCTAAAAACACCTTGTAGGAGAAAGAAAATCTCAAACTATCAGTCATCTATCATCAAATCGAAAAAAAAATTCAACTGAAGTTATGGAACTGACATTTACATTCAAAACATTCACTTGTTTAGGAATATACTTATTTTATTGTCAAATGGTATGATCTTTACTTCCTTCATAGGAATCATTCAGCACAATACGTGTCTTCATAACATTCAGTAGCAGTGGATCAGTGTCAGGGCAACTTCATTCAACATAAGATCATTCATATATAAATAATAATTAACAGTACATTTATGAATTAGACTAACTCAATATGGACAATGTAGAATATGGGAAAATAATATAATTGAAAATAAATGATATATTTGTATAAAAGTAAACATTTCCGTTGAAAAGGCCCTGATACCGTAGTGGTTAAAGGAAATACGATGATGTTACCCACAGACACTGACCTAAGATCCTTGGGAAATGTGTTTTACTTCCCCACGCGTGGTTAGGGTTTAGGAAGGGTAAATGAATCCTAGATATGTGCCTGTGGACAACCAGTACTCAAGCTTAGTTAAGGTTCTTGATCCGTTTCCCCAGTGTGTACTAGATCACTCACACTAATCCACATATGTTCAACCCTTAAGGGAGGGTGACGGAGTGCACACTTCTGTGAGAAGGGAGAGAAAATAGAATGTGGTGCCAGAGAGGAAAGAGGAGCCCCTTCACCTGCTGTCCACCCTCATAAGATAGGTCCGAAACAGAGCATTTGGGGGAAATTAGCATTCTCAGTACCAATACTTTCCTGGACTATTTGTAGTGGTTATTAAGGAAGAGCAGGATTACATTAGAGTAACATTAGACTTATATGTTGTTGTTTTTAATTTAATTATTGCCTCTCACTAGAGACATAAACATTTGAATATTTCTAGGTTATAAGAACCTAATGAGCCACTGACATGCTGTTGACCTACGCTAAGCTAACTTAGCATGGACAACTTCCCATGCCCTTTATGGAGGGTTGCTGGCTTTGTTTGCCTTGGCAACACTGAACTTTTTGCATTCGACTCTTTTTGGGGGACTGAAGTGGGGAATAGCCATGCTGATGATGACCTGGTCTGTTTGGGGGGCTGAAAGGGGGGGAATAGCCATGCTGATGATGACCTGGTCTGTTTGGGGGGCTGAAAGGGGGAATAGCCATGCTGATGATGACCTGGTCTGTTTGGAGGGCTGAAAGGGGGAATAGCCATGCTGATAGTCTGTTTGGAGGGTTGAAAGGGGGAATAGCCATGCTGATGATGACCTGGTCTGTTTGGGGGGCTGAAAGGGGGAATAGCCATGCTGATGATGACCTGGTCTGTTTGGGGGACTGAAAGGGGGGGAATAGCCATGCTGATGATGACCTGGTCTGTTTGGGGGGCTGAAAGGGGGGGAATAGCCATGCTGATGATGACCTGGTCTGTTTGGGGGACTGAAAGGGGGGGAAGAGCGATGCTGATGATGACCTGGGTCCTATCGGTGCTGTGATGTCATCACATCGAGACCCAACCAACAGGGCTGGAGTTGTGGCTAAAAAAACAAACAATGAAACAACCCCGGCTGACACGTCAACAAAAACCAACCCCAACAGTTCTGCATCAGTTCTGTCTCCAGTGCTGTGGTAGTTTTGACCCTCTCTCATTCATTCACTCTCTCATTCATTCACTCTCTCATTCATTCACTCTCTCATTCATTCACTCTCTCATTCATTCACTCTCTCACTGTGAGTGACTCAGAGTTATGCCTCTTTCCTCTTGCCCATCTCATCCCATTTTGGCACCCTGACCAACAGCAGGACGACGCCCGCTAACGCCAGCCCTACCCCCAGAATCGGGGGCCCACAGGGACTAAACTCCTGGGCCAGCCCCGAGAGTAGGGGTGCGAGCACGCGCCCCACCGCGGTCACTGACTGCCCCGCCCCGATGAGTGTGCCGCTGGTGTGAGCGCCCCCTTTCTGCAGTACCAGGTCAGTGATGCAGGTGCGTCCGATGGTTGTAGAGATGGCGATGAAAGTGGAACTTAACAACACGTGCCAGACACTGGGCGCTGCGGCGTAGAGCAGGATCAGGCAACACGTGAGGAACGAAGAGTGTAGCAACAGCGCCGACATGTTGTTACCGTACAGTTTATTGATGGGTCCCACCAAGAACCCGGCTAGGGCTCCCAGCGTAGAGCTGTAGCTGATTAGATAACCTGTGGCTTTGGGCTTCAGCATGAAGCGCTCCTCCATGGCCAGGGAGAAGTTACTGTAGTACAGCATTATGGCCATGGCCATGAGCAGACGCACCAGGAAAAGGTCCCACATGTCTGAGGAGGCCACACTGCTAATCTTGGAGCCCACCGAAGAGAGCTGACGCCAGGCAGAAGGGAGCAGGGACACCTCCCCCCAGTCCAGATCCCAGCTCCTCTGTTTCTTCTCTGGAGCCACGGATCCCGTGATCGCTGCCGCCGGCGCTGTCGTTTGGTTGTTGCTGTTGACTTGGGAGCAGTTTTGCTGTGTTGACGTGAAGTGGTTGTCGTTGTCGTGGCAGCTGGCATTGCTAGCGCTGCTGTTGGAGTTAGCATCGGTGCGTGGGGTTAGTGCATCGCTCCAGGGAAGCAGCCAAACTAGACCTGGATGGAACACAACAAACACAAGGTTAGACAGCACACATCCCATCCTTCCACATCCACAAAGTGACTGGAGTTAAGGTGTGCTGTAGAATTGGTTGGAATTGGGAATACAAACATAAGTGCCTTGCACACCCTTTGCCTACTCTCCTGCTCCTCCCCTCTCTCTCCTTGCCTCTCCCTCTCTCTCCTTGCCTCTCCCTCCTCCCCTCTCTCTCCTTGCCTCTCCCTCCCTCCCCCATCTCCTGCTCCTCCCCTCTCTCTCCTTGCCTCTCCCTCCCTCCCCCATCTCCTGCTCCTGCCCTCTCTCTCCTGCCTCTCCCTCCCTCCCTCCCCCATCTCCTGCTCCTCTCTCTCTCCTTGCCTCTCCCTCCCTCCCTCCCCCATCTCCTGCTCCTCCCCTCTCTCTCCTTGCCTCTCCCTCCCTCCCTCCCCCATCTCCTGCTCCTCCCCTCTCTCTCCTTGCCTTTCCCTCCCTCCCTCCCTCATCTCCTGCTCCTCCCCCTCTCTCTCCTTGCCTCTCCCTCCCTCCCTCCCCATCTCCTGCTCCTCCCCCTCTCTCCTTGCCTCTCCCTCCCTCCCCCATCTCCTGCTCCTCCCCTCTCTCTCCTTGCCTCTCCCTCCCTCCCCCATCTCCTGTCCTCATCCTCACCCCCAGCTACCTGTGTTGAGGAGGAAGGTGGCGGCGCAGGAGAACCCACACCTACCTGCGTTGAGGAGGAAGATGGAGGCGCAGGAGAAACCCCACCTACCTGCGTTGAGGAGGAAGATGGAGGCGCAGGAGAACCCCCACCTACCTGCGTTGAGGAGGAAGGTGGCGGCGCAGGAGAAACCCCACCTACCTGTTGAGGAGGAAGATGGGGGCGCAGGAGAAACCCCAGCTACCTGTTGATGAGGAAGATGGAGGCGCAGGAGAACCCCCACCTACCTGCGTTGAGGAGGAAGGTGCGCAGGAGCGCTACCTGTTGAGGAGGAAGAGGAGAAACCCCACCTACCTGTTGAGGAGGAAGATGGAGGCGCAGGAGAAACCCCACCTACCTGCGTTGAGGAGGAAGATGGCGGCACAGGTGAAGGATGCGGTGTAGAAGCCTCCATCATGTTCAGTGAGGTAGCCCCCCACCACGGGTCCCAAGATGAAGCCCATGCTGGAGGCCACGTTGAAGTGTCCCATCACTAGGGGGCGCTCCGCCGCAGACACCAGATCAGACAGCATGGCCCGGCAGATGGACAGGGAGTGCTTGAACAGCCCTGGAGGACAGAGCGAGAGAGAGCGGACACATGACAGAGAAGTTGTTTTTATGTTTGTGCGTAACAGAATGTTAATGATCAATTATGTTTTTACTGACAGTCACGGTGCATATAAAACATCTAAGTATTTTTTTGTTTTTACATACCTGAACGATTCAGACTCAGAAATATGGTAGAGGTCTTTCGAGGTCAAAGTCTCCTCCCTGACTCACCTAATTGTTTCTACCTCCCCCTCTCCCCCCCAGTTTGACTCACCCACAGGGATCCTAGCCAGGAGAAACAGGGCGATGCTGGTGGACATCCCCAGCAGGCCGTAGCCCAGAGCACTCAGCAGCAGACACATCAGCATAGAGTACCGCCTCCCGACCACGTCACTCCAGCTGCCCTGCCGATCACAACCACCATCATCACACATAGACAATGAAATCAGAGTCAATTGAATTTGCTGTTTTCTTGATGTGGTCTGTGGGGATTACCACAGAGACCTGGCTGTTCCCTTCCTCCCTCCTTCCTCCCTCCATCAACCCATCCCTCCCTCCCTCCCTGGCTGTTCCCTTCCTCCCTCCTTCCTCCCTCCATCAACCCATCCCTCCCTGTCTGTCTGTTCACTGGGGCCACTAACGATTCCTCCTCCTCCTTTAATTCGTCTCATGACCCCTGAGATTTAAACCAATTTCAGGAGACTGTGGGGGAAGGGGTGGTGCCTCTCACAACTCTACTCTGAGAACCTCTGTCTCTCTTCAGAGGAGACCTCTCTCAGCACACAGTATCAACCTTGTTAAGAGACGTAGATTCAGAGGAATTTGTGGATGTTCATGGAGTGTTAGTGGTTAGTGCAGAGCATCAAACTCCAGGTCACTGCTGACGTCCTATCAGAACCTCAGATGTTGACATCGTTGTGGAGACCAAAGGACACAAACACCATGTCAGGTGAGGTCTTAGGGTCTTAGGGTGTGTGTGTGTGTGTGTGTGTGTGTGTGTGTGTGTGTGTGTGTGTGTGTGTGTGTGTGTGTGTGTGTGTGTGTGTGTGTGTGTGTGTGTGTGTGTGTGTGTGTGTGTAACTGCTCTATGCTGTCATACCAGCAACACACTGGCGTTCAACAAGACATACAGTACCACAATACTACCGTCTGTCTTCAGAACACCGTCAGTACTTACAACTATAGTGCTGGAGAAGAGTTGTAGGATCCCATATGTGGAGCCTGAAACATAAACCAATGCATTAGGTACAGATTATGACCCATTCTGAATGTTGAACTGTTGTTTATAGACCAATGCTAACAGTGGTGAGCCGCTAGCCGCTAGAGATATTTATGATTACAGCTAGCCTACGATGTAAGCCGCAGTAGCACTTTGCATAAGCTATCAGACCCTGTGAACTCAATCTGTGCTCACAGTGATATGACATGAGTAAGTATATCAGCTGGTGATTTCACACGCAGAGAGAAAGCTTATTTAGCAGAAAAAGACAATTCCTTCATCTGTTGTCCTCACAGGTCCCTATCCATTTGTTTCATACAATATTTCATGCAATAAGAGTATTTTTTAGAATTTCCCAGGTTGGCCAGCTACAGCTAAATTATACCACCATTTCTGATGTATGAAAACATATTACAAACTAGGACACTGATGTGAACTCTCCTGTTTTTTCTGGTATTATATCTTCATACCTACTAAGCCTGCCACGGTGGGGCTGGCCCCAAGGGCCTTGACATGGTGACTCAGCAGGGGAATGATCAAGCTCACCCCAAACAGGTCCTGGTGAGGAGACAGAAGAGGGACAGGAGAGAGAGGGAGAGAGAGAGAGAGAGAGAGAGAGACAGAGAGAGAGAGAGAGAGAGAGAGAGAGAGAGAGAGAGAGAGAGAGAGAGAGAGAGAGAGACAGACAGACAGAGAGAGAGTGAGAGAGAGAGAGAGAGAGGGAGAGAGAGAGAGGGAGAGAGAGACAGAGAGAGAGAGACAGACAGACAGAGAGTGAGAGAGAGAGAGAGAGAGAGAGAGAGAGAGGGGGAGAGAGGGAGAGAGAGACAGAGAGAGAGCATAGACTGAGTGACTGCAGCAGGTGTTCTTTTAGTTCAAACACGGTTGAGCTACAGCAACGACACTGTCATAGACAACACATAAACAACAATCACAACAAACAACCAGGAAGAAGTTTGTATCGGGGAAATGTAAGGTGAATTAAGTTCTCATTCATTTTAGAGTGATTAACACAATGCTTAGTGTATTTTAGTTTTCCCTTTCTGTAACACACATGATTTCCAGTGATCTATTTGTGAAACGTGTTTGTGTATTGGTTGGCGGTCACTAGACTTGTCACTGACTGCTATGGGTTGTTCTCATTTCCTTTGATAGTAATTGACGCCAGAGCTACTGAAGGTACCAGGACTGAGGACAAACAGATTATTATTGTACTGATGACATTGTGAACACTGTGATTCTGTAGCAGGTGGAAAAATCACTGTCTTTTGTCTTGAACATTTGGTACTGTCTGATCAGTCCTTGTACCTTCAGTCTAGTGACCTTCAACCAGTACACAAATGAGTGTCAAAAATCAAAGGTTATTATAGTAAACAAAAACTGAAATGAAAAAAAAAACAATTTAGTAAAGTGAAATAAAATAATTGAAAAACTAAAACTATACTGAAACTATTATATTTGACTTCAAAACAAACTAAATTAAAACCATCATGAATTATGTTCAGTTTTAGCTTTTGGGGGGAAGAAATCAAATGAAGTTTTCAAGCTTTTTTTTCTGATGGCATTTTCATGTGTCTGAATCTGGCGGGTGACATTGAGATTGACTTTATAATTTAAAGGTAGACTCAGCGACAACGTCATGGTGTCATGGCAAAACTAAAGCAACAAAGTCAGACACTACTATGGTTTTCCAACAGCAAAGGTTCAGATCAACATGGCAATGTTGCCATTGTTTAATAAAAGGTTTTCTTTATAATGTCGAAGTAAACATGTATCTAACCCTTATCTCACACAATCACAAACTGAAATCATAATATTTATTTGTATTGCTTTGAATCTTTCTAATGCATTTATCTTATGAACACTTTGTTCTAGCTAGATATCTGTGTAGGTAGCTATGAAGTAAACACAGTAATGGGTGTATGGGTGTACACATTGTACAATCAATTAGTGAGACCCTTATGATTGGTTGACAATAAAACCTCCCACAATGGTGAAGAGTTGATGTTGGTGAAGAGTTGAGGTTGGTGAAGGGTTGAGGTTGGTGAAGAGTTGATGTTGGTGAAGAGTTGATGTTGGTGAAGAGTTGAGGTTGGTGAAGGGTTGAGGTTGGTGAAGAGTTGATGTTGGTGAAGATTTGATGTTGGTGAAAAGTTGATGTTGGTGAAGAGTTGATGTTGGTGAAGAGTTGATGTTGGTGAATATTTGATGTTGGTGAAGAGTTGATGTTGGTGAAGAGTTGATGTTGGTGAAGAGTTGATGTTGGTGAAGAGTTGATGTTGGTGAAGAGTTGATGTTGGTGAAAAGTTGATGTTGGTGAAGAGTTGATGTTGGTGAAGAGTTGATGTTGGTGAATATTTGATGTTGGTGAAGAGTTGATGTTGGTGAAGAGTTGATGTTGGTGAAGAGTTGATGTTGGTGAAGAGTTGATGTTGGTGAAGAGTTGCTGCTGAGAACTTGCATTTGACTGCAGTGAAAACTTCATGACCTTTGATCACTTCATTTAAAAAACAAGTTCATGCAGAGTCTGTTGGCGGTTTCAAGACGATCGCTTTTGTGAAGTCGGGTCACCGCCTTTCTATGAGGATAACAATTGTTTGACTTGCGCCTACATGTCTGACTTGCGCCTACATGTCTGACTTGCGCCTACATGTCTGACTTGCGCCTACATGTCTGACTTGCGCCTACATGTCTGACTTGCGCCTACATGTCTGACTTGCGCCTACATGTCTGACTTGCGCCTACATGTCTGACTTGCGCCTACATGTCTGACTTGCGCCTACATGTCTGACTTGCGCCTACATGTCTGACTTGCGCCTACATGTCTGACTTGTGCCTACATGTCTGACTTGCGTGAACATTACAAACTCATGTGATGTACACACATACTGTATATGTTCAGTTTGCTAAAGTGGGGTATGGTGGTTGGAGACATGTTTATGTCAACATTATAAACAATGGCAACACTGCAGTCGGTTGCTTCTGCCTTACATTTTATGCCCAGAATGTAACAAACTTTGAAAGGTAGTGGCCCGATTTGAGATGTTCACTATGCAAGAATTTGCTCTCACACAGTAAAAGAGTATTTGCACATGTGCACAGGGGCGCTTCCCCCTACTACAACGTGGCAGTTACTGGACCAAAACAGCAGAGAAGTTCAGCCTCGCGCTCCTTCCTGGCTGTTGCACAAATTGACCCACTACTACTGTTTACTTTGTGCATCTATGTCATCTCGCTACGTCTACCTTTAAACCTGACCTAATCTATGATATGACACATCACAGTATGCATTATTGCCCCACAGTGGCAAGAAGTGCCAAAAAACACAAAAATAAACTACTCCTTCTTTCTGCCCCTAAAACTAAAACTAAATAATATAAAAATTAAATGACAAATGTTTTGATATAACTTAAAATAAATTTAAAAAAGTAGTAAACTAGATCTTAAACTCACTGAATTTCTAATAAAAATATTAAAACTAATAGAAATATAAACAAATACAAACACAAAAACCTATAATATAACCTATAACCTATAATAACCTTGGTGATTAGATATAAAAGGCATGTCTCCACGAGGCCAGTTAGACATGGTCTATGCTTCTGTTCTGGAGGTGTCTCCCTGAATTCTTGTATTAAAACAGATAGATTTGGATTTACTTTATAAATGACTGCTTTTTTTTTTACACAGGTGAACGACAACTGACCACTGAAGTCACACAAGCCTTTACTCTATAACAATGGCACCATCAAAACAGAGAGCTCAAGGCCTGAGGAGAGAAATAGACACTCTCCCACCCTGTTCATCTGCATTTGTAAGGCTGTCTCCAGAGAAGCTCTTGCCAGAGACTCGATTGAAGTCATACTGTAGCTCCTGCTATGTCACAGCCCTACCTATTAAATGGACTGTTTAATTCTCCCTCCATTCAACTAACTCTGCATTCAGAGGTGGCAGGGTAGCCTAGTGGTTAGAGCATTGGACTAGTAACTGAAAGGTTGCAAGTTCAAACCTTTGAGCTGACATGGTACAAATCTGTCGTTCTGCCCCTGAACAGGCAGAACCCCCTCGGAACCCACTGTTCCTAGGCCGTCGTTGAAAATTCAATTTTAGTTAAATAAAGGTAAAATAAATAAAAAACTGGGACCAACCATACAGTGTGTGGATCAGAGTTCTCACAAGGGAGTAGGCTTTGGGTGAGAATGATATTGAGACACTCTGAAGCATTCACTTCTATAAGTATTATCTGGGTATCATGACACATAAATCCTTTATCATACTGTCTTTAAACACATCTGTATTGCTCCAATTCTGTGAGTGTACAGTAAGTGTGTGTCCAATCCACATAAGATTCAATAAGCCTGACGTCAGCCTGATCCTGTACCACAGGATATCCATTAATATTCTATTTAAACAATAAGGCCCGAGGAGGTGTGGTATCTGGCCAATATACCACGTCTAAGGGCTGTTCTTACACACAACGCAACGTGGAGGGCCTGGATGCAGCCCTTAGCCGTGGTATATTGGCCATGTACCACAAACCCCCAAGGTGCCTTATTGCTATTATAAACTGAATACCAACGTAGCTAGACTAGTAAATAGTCATTTTTTTGTCATACCTGTGGTTTCAGCAAATCAGCATTCAGGGCTCGAACCACCCGGTTCATAATATGTTTTATGGAGTCTGATGTTCTTGTGAAGACCCTGATCTTCTCAGAATAACAAGTCCTTCAGACCAAAACACAGATTTCCAAGGACTGGATTCTGCTGGACAGGTGTTTTTGACAGTGCTGTGATGGGACTCAACCCGTCTCTTATGACCAGCTGGATCAGCATTAGTGACTGGCTGCAGAACAATCCATTCATGCATTTTTTTGGCAAATGCAGGCACAATGTTTAATACATTTGATGTATGCTGTGGTAGTCTGAATGTCAGGGTCTCAAATTTCATATATGATGGAACCGCCTAAACCATAATCAATATTTTACATAGCATAAAAGCCCCTAATGTCATGATATAGCCCCTGTAAAGTTCAAAACTGATGTCATCATGAACTATCAGGTTCAATGTCCAATGTGAGAGCACTGCTCTCTCTCTCTCTGTCCCCCCTCTCTCTCTCCCCCCTTCTCTCTTTCTCTCTTTCCCCCTCTCTTTTTTCTCTCTCTCTCTCCCCCCTCTCTCTTCTCTTTCTCTCTCTCTCTCTCTGTCCCCCCTCTCTCTCTCCCCCATCTCTCTTCTCTCTCTCTCCCTCTCTCTCTTTCTCTCTCTCTCTCTCTGCCCCCCCCCCTCTCTTTTTTCTCTCTCTCTCCCCCCTCTCTCTCTCTCTCTCTCTCTCTCTCTCTCTCTCTCTCTCTCTCTCTCTGTGTCTCTCTCTCTATTCCTTTAAGGAAAGTTATTTTATTGAAAATTCTAATAGTTTGTCTAATTTCAGTTTATGTGACAAAAAAAATCATATATCGTGTAGATAATCATTTTACCATCTAAACTGCTGTGAATGATCTTTTCCATAACCAACTATATTGTATTGTTAGCTGTTTGAAGCTGCTGTACAAAACTGAAAGTAAAAGATGCAAAAACTAAACTTAAGAATAAGAGACATAAAAATATCGCACATAGAACAGATCTAGAAACTTGCTTCCAATGGCAATTAAATATTTACAACTCATACTGTATTTCTATGTGAATTTGGTCAGGTCGCCCAAAAAGTTACGTAATTTAAAGCGTGACTTCAATACTTTCGTGTTCAAATGTAACCTTCAAAAAAGGTTACAATGTTGCACTTACCATGAACCCCACCACATAGATACATTGTATAATCCGTGTTTGTCTCCTTGGTATTTGATTTAATATGCAACATTTTGCGTTCTTCATTCTCCCGCAATGACAGCACGCTACGGGTCGATGCGGAAGCGCTTACTGTCATCTACAGTGCCGATCAACCATAGCGAAAAACACCCTGCAGTCTCGGGAATATTCGCTCTCTTCAGGGGTGTTCGTGTTCAATTTAACTTTCAACCACCTCAATTCAAACTTTTGAGGATGTACCGATATTGTCATATTTGGCAGAAAATAGCGTCCATTTAATCAAAGTGGATTCATTGAAGCGTCATGTGGATGATTGACCTGCTGGGTTCGAGTCTCGTCCCATTTGGCGCACCGAGAGATCTACCAGGTGGTATCGACCTGATGTCAGACAGTAAACCAAGCTCTGTATTTAATATCTGTCAGTCGTTCTAATACAGCAACTCTCTCAGCAAGACTCTCAGCTGGACTCTGTGCTAGTATGCATACATTATGTGTGTCTTGCTATGACTGCGTAAACGTGTCTGCAGTTATTAAATCATTACTTTATTAACAGTTAGTGTGAAAGTAACGTGTGTCACGGCTGAGGGAGATGGCAGGCGCGTGAAGTCAGGTGTATTATTTGCAGCTCGGTGTTCAGTGTTCAGCGGTCGACTTGAAAACAAATAGATCCAGAATATTAAGCATAAACTAGAATACACTTTTCTAGTAAACACTATTCTCAGTGTACTACAGCTATTTATCTTTGTGCGGCTTTTGCTGAAAAATGACATGCTCTGACTGTGCAAGGCTGGCGCAAAGCCACATCGTCACTGGTAGATGCACTGATTATTAACGGCATTAATAGTATGCAATAGGCCTATAAAGGCTTTCGTTTGTGATGGTGTAGTAGATGTTTAAATAAGGATGTTTTATGGTTGCTTCTAGTCCACCTACTGGACGTGGCTGGAACATTAAATGCTTCCCATTCTCACTACGCATTCCACTTTTCTAGCGTGTCCTTAATCGCAGGAAAAACATCAGGGACAGACTGATATTCTGCAAAAGGTACAGCGATTGGACTGCTGAGGACTGGGGTAAAGTCATTTTCTCTGATGAATCCCCTTTCCGATTGTTTGGGACATCAAGAAAAAAGCTTGTCCGGAGAAGACAAGGTGAGCGCTACCATCAGTCCTGTGTCATGCCAACAGTAAAGCATCCCGAGACCATTAATGTGTGGGGTTGCTTCTCAGCCAAGGGAGTGGACTTACTCACAATTGTACCTAAGAACACAACCATGAATAAACAATTGTTCCAACACATCCTCTTCTCCCAACCATCCAGGAACAGTTTGGTGAAGAACAATGCCTTTTCCAGCATGATGGAGCACCTTGCCATAAGACAAAAGTGATAACTAAGTGGCTCGGGGAAGAAAACATCGATATTTTGGGTCCATGGCCAGGAAACTCCCCAGACCTTAATCCCATTGAGAACTTGTGGTCAATCCTCAAGAGGCGGGTGGACAAACAAAACCCCACAAATTCGGACAAACTCCAAGTATTGATTATGCAAGAATGGTCTGCCATCAGTCTGTGTGACCAAGAAGGTAATTGACAGTGTCACGTCCTGACCTTAGTTCCTTTTTTATGTCTCTATTTTAGTTTGGTCAGGGGGTGAGTTGGGGTGGATATTCTATGTTTGTTCTGTGTGTTATAGTTCTATGTGTTTTTTCCTGGTATGGTTCCCAATCAGAGGCAGCTGTCAATCGTTGTCTCTGATTGAGAACCATACTTAGGTAGCCTGTTCCCACCTGGTGTTTGTGGGTAGTTGTCTTTCTGTATTTGTGTTTTCACCATACAGAACTGTTTCCATTTTCATTTCTTTCCCTCACTTTGTTATTTTGTATTTTTCGTGTTCTGATATAATAAATGTAACATGGACACATACCACGCTGCATTTTGGTCCGATCCTTCCTACTCCTCATCAGACGAAGAAGAAGTTAGTTACAGACAGCATGCCAGGGTGGATTGCAGAGGTCTTGAAAAGTAAGGGTCAACACGGCAAATATTGACTCTGGGCATCAACATCATGTAATTGTCAATAAAAGCCTTTGACACTTATGAAATGCTGGTAACTGTACGTCAGTATTCCATAGTAACGTCTAAAGACACTGAAGCAGCAGACTTTGTGAACATTAAGATTTGTGTCATTCTCAACACTTTTGGCCACAACTGTTTTTTTATCCAGTTACTTTCAAAGAGGGAAAATGGGGGATAAAAAATATCTGTTTATTTCCTTATTAGAGGAGATGAAATAAAAGTCGATAGCACTGTGCTAATTAGGCTGTCTTCCTGTGCTCTCAGTGGTAGCACTGTGCTAATTAGGCTGTCTTCCTGTGCTCTCAGTGGTAGCACTGTGCTAATTAGGCTGTCTTCCTGTGCTCTCAGTGGTAGCACTGTGCTAATTAGGCTGTCTTCCTGTGCTCTCAGTGGTAGCACTGTGCTAATTCAGTGGTAGCACTGTGTCTGTCTTCCTGTGCTCTCAGTGGTAGCACTGTGCTAATTAGGCTGTCTACCTGTGCTCTAGTGGTAGCTGTGTCTTCCTGTCTTGTTCTCAGTGGTAGCACTGTGCTAATTAGGCTGTCTTCCTGTGCTCTCAGTGGTAGCACTGTGCTAATTAGGATGTCTTCCTGTGTTCTCAGTGGTAGCACTGTGCTAATTAGGCTGTCTTCCTATGTTCTCAGTGGTAGCACTGTGCTAATTAGGCTGTCTTCCTGTGCTCTCAGTGGTAGCACTGTGCTAATTAGGCTGTCTTCCTATGTTCTCAGTGGTAGCACTGTGCTAATTAGGCTGTCTTCCTATGTTCTCAGTGGTAGCACTGTGCTAATTAGGCTGTCTTCCTATGTTCCTATGTATATATGTTCCTATGTATATAACACTAATTAGGCTGTCTTCCTGTGCTCTCAGTGGTAGCACTGTGCTAATTATAGACACACAGACTGTCTTCCTATGTTCTCCACTGTGCTAATTAGGATGTCTTATATGTATATAACACATAGACACACAGACTGCCATATATACACACACACACACACACACACACACACACACACACACACACACACACACACACACACACACACACACACACACACACACACACACACACACACACACACACACACACACACACACACACACACACACACACACACACACAGGGATATTTAGCACATCGCCCATAGGAAGACAGCCTAATTAGCACAGTACTACCACTGAGAACATAGGAAGACAGCACTGTGCTAATTAGGCTGTCTTCCTATGTTCTCAGTGGTAGTACTGTGCTAATAACAAGCTCTCCTCAGTTCCACTCTCATACTCAACGAGACCAATAGCTACAGACGAGCTTTGAAAATAAAACCCTGTGTGTGTGTCATGTGTTGTGTTTGTAGAGTAATAATGCCTTCCAATTATATAGTGCTTTTCCAAGTGCTCAAATCACTTTGCGTTGTGTGTCGGTAATAACCATCCTCCAAATAGAGTTGTCACTCACTACTCTACCTGTGCTAATGTGTTAAGTGTGACATTACATTGCAGTTGGCTGTGCTGCCAAGGCCAATGAAACAGTATGGATGCCAGTGGAGTCCTTAATGAAAATGTTAGAGACCCTGGTCGTCCTGTCAGCCAGATCTCAGAGATGTTCGGCCTTACCTCATCTCTCTCTGCTGTCAGGAAGTCAAGTGACACCTGTGGATCCCATGGAAGTGACGCGTGAGGACACATCCTATTTTCACCAACCCCTCCACATCCCACCATGGGGTGGTGGCTTGGGGTTGTGTGTGTGTGTGTGTTGGTCCCACCATGGGGGTGGTGGCTTGGGGTTGTGAGTGTGTGTGGGTGTGTGTGTGTGTGTGTGTGTGTGTGTGTGTGTTGGTCCCACCATGGGGGTGGTGGCTTGGGGTTGTGAGTGTGTGTGTGTGTGTGTTGGTCCCACCATGGGGTGGTGGCTTGGGGTTGTGAGTGTGTGTGGGTGTGTGTGTGTGTGTGTGTGTGTTGGTCCCACCATGGGGTGGTGGCTTGGGGTTGTGAGTGTGTGTGGGTGTGTGTGTGTGTGTGTGTTGGTCCCACCATGGGGTGGTGGCTTGGAGTTCTGAGTGTGTGTCTGTTGGGTTCAAACTTGCAGGACGCAGGAATGCCTTACTCCTGCACCCCCCCCCCAGATTCTCTTGTGCATGAAGGGGGTGGCCAGTTGCTGGTAGATATTTCTGTGCCTGAATCCCCCACCCCTACCTCGCCCCAGACCACTCCTGTGACAGTGGGGAGAGTGTGTGCAGCAGGCACCTTCAATAAGCCCCTCAAAATAGCACAGGGGGAGGGATCCACGCCACTGTCAGTTTCCCGGTTGTCTTGATCAGCCCAGCCCGGTCCAGCCCAGCCCAGTCCAGCCCAGCCCAGCCCAGCCCAGTCCAGCCCGGTCTAGCCCAGTCCAGCCCAGCCCGGTCCAGCCCAGTCCAGCCCAGTCCAGCTCTGTCCAGCCCGGTCCAGCCCGGTCCAGCCCAGTCCAGCCCAGCCCAGCCCAGTCCAGCCCAGTCCAGCCCGGTCCAGCCCAGTCCAGCCCAGTCCCCAGCCCAGTCCAGCCCCCAGCCCAGTCCAGCCCAGTCCAGCCCAGCCCAGTCCAGCCCATTCCTGTCCTCAGCAGCCCACAAACAGAGAAGAGAGGAGCCAGGATAAGTCCACTGTTGGACCATACACAGCAAAGTGGCATTCTTCCATGGGAGAAGAATTGCAGCTTGGACTATTGCAACACTAGGAATAGAAACACATACCTAAAGTGTCTAAGTGGACCCAGCATAGACACACTCACTCCGACTACGTGAAAACACAGTTTTTGATATCTCAGAGGATTACACACACAGGGCTAGTTGATTGGTCTCCATAAAGTGACAGTGTGTCTGGCCAGTACAGCACTATGAAGCTGAGTGTGGCTCTGTTCTTCGCGGGGCTGTTTGGGGCTCGGCGGCCATGTTTGTCCTCCTCTCCTTCGGGACAGATTACTGGTTCCTGGCATCAGAGACGTGTAACAAAGAAACTAACGGAACTATGGGACCTTGGGCCTCCGCCATAGAGGTAAGGAACACTCTTTCCCTACCTATATGTACATATCTACCTCAATTACCTCGTTCCCCTACACATTGACTCAGCACTGGTACCCTGTGTATATAGCCAAGTTATAGTTACTCATTGTGCATTTATTACCTGTGCTATTATTTTGAAATGTTTATATTATTTATATATTTTTCTCGTTGCATTGTTGGGAAGAGACTGTAAACAAACATTTCACTGTTAGTCTACACCTGTTGTTCACCAAGCATGTGACAAATAAGTTTAGATTTTATTTGAACATGTAGGTCTGGTGAGGTTTTTATGCTTAACATATTGTAATCCAATTTTACTTCGTATTTACAATAGCCCACTAATTACCTGTGTAGTGTTCATGAAATAATGGCAAAGTATTGACTTTTTGATGTTATTGGGATTCAGGTGGAAACAGCAGGTGCAAGGCAATGCAAGGCAATGCCTATCTTGGATGTTCCTTATCCAGTTCCTCCTGTCTCTTTTGGTCTAAGCTTTTTGGTCTAGAAGAAGGATGAGTACAACCCCAAGAACATCATCCCAACCATGAAACATGGAGGTGGAAACATCATTCTTTGGGGATGGTTTTCTGCAAAGGGGACAGGACGACTGCATCGTATTGAGGGGAGGATGGATGGGGCCATGTATCGCCAGATCTTGGCCAACAATCTCCTTCCCTCAGTAAGAGCATTGAAGATGGGCCGTGGCTGGGTCTTCCAGCATGACAACGACCCGAAACACACGGCCAGGGAAACTAAGGAATGGCTCCGTAAGAAGCATCTCAAGGTCCCGGAGTGGCCTAGCCAGTCTCCAGACCTGAACCCAATAGAACATATTTGGAGGTAGCTGAAAGTCCGTATTGCCCAGTGACAGCCCCAAAACCTGAAGGATCTGGAGAAGGTCTGTATGGAGGATTGGGCCAAAATCCCTGCTGCAGTGTGTGCAAACCTGGTCAAGAACTACAGGAAATGTATGATCTCTGTAATAAAAATCATACAATGTAATTTTCAGGATTTTTGTTTTAGATTCCGTCTCTCACAGGTGAAGTGTACCTATGATAAAAAATGACAGACCTCTACATGCTTTGTAAGTAGGAAACACTGCTGATTTTGCAGGTTATCAAATACTTGTTCTCCCCACTGTATATGTGGTCATGAAAGACAAAGGAGCTGAGGAACGTGGCCATTGGTGTAATATTGGTGGTAACATTGGATAAAACTATTGTCTTGTTTGCTGAATTGAGGGTTAAGGGTTAGGTGAGACCATGGAGGGCAAGACAAGTTGTTCCTCTTCTGGTTGAAGTCTTCTTAGAGGAAGTGGTTTTGGGGTGTCAAGTGGTGTCAAGGTCTAACACGGTTGTGTGCTCCAACGCACCTGATTCCACCAATCAAAATGTCCACCCCTGTTTGTCCCCAGGAAGAGAATGAAGAAACCTAGCTTTAGATCATTGTATGGTCAGTGTGGTGTAACGTTGCTTCAACATCTGTCAATACTGTGGTTCGGACTCGGATAGAGTCCATCGTCCATTACATTGGCTATTGGAGATTAAGGTCCTCACCTTAGTGCCAACCCTAAAAGTGTTTCTCATGAAAAACCCTCCAAACCTGGGCACATTTCAATTAATCAATTTATTTTGGTGGTAGTTTCTCATGGGTGGATGGTCCAATAACTCTTTCAGTAAGACTTGACCTTTGAACTGTGTAGGGCTTTGATATATATATACCTACTGTAGGGGCTGCTGGTGTAATCAGACCCTTTTTAATGCACTTGCTCTTCAACCATCCAGCGATTGAGACATATTGGATTCGCAAGTAATAGAAATACAAACATCAGTATTTACAACCCCCCAATATCACCCACTATAGCAGATACAGGTCATCACGATAAGCAATGACACAGGAATGTCTGCATGATATCTACACTATCAAACCACATGCACTGTATATAATATACCATGCACACTACTACACAGAAACATATCATTCATCAGTGTCCTAATGAGAGAGAGAGAGAGAGACACAGAAAGAGAGAGAGAGAGAGAGAGAGAGAGAGAGACATGAGGAGTTTTTTTCTGAAGGGTAAAGGTCAAAATAGAGAAAGGTATAGTCTATAGTAGGACAGGAGAAAAAGGGAGAATAGGAGAGAATGGGAGTAGGAGAGAACGGGGAATAGGAGAGAACGGGGAGTAGGAGAGAAAGGGGGAATAGGAGAGAACGGGGAATAGGAGAGAAAGGGGAATAGGAGAGAAAGCGGAAATAGGAGAGAAAGGGGAATAGGAGAGAAAGGGGGAATGAGAGAAAGGGGAATAGGAGAGAAAGGGGGAATGAGAGAAAGGGGAATAGGAGAGAAAGGGGGAATGAGAGAAAGGGGAATAGGAGAGAAAGGGGTACTAGGAGAGAAAGGGAATAGGAGAGAAATGGGTAATAGGAGAGAAAGGGGTAATAGGAGAGAAAGGGGAATAGGAGAGAAAGGGGGAATGAGAGAAAGGGGAATAGGAGAGAAAGGGGGAATAGGAGAGAAAGGGGTAATAGGAGAAAAAGGAGAATAGGAGAGAAAGGGGGAATGAGAGAAAGGGTAATAGGAGAGAAAGAGAAATATGAGAGAAAGGGGAATAGGAGAGAAAGGGGGAATGAGAGCAGCTGTTTAGTGAGTAGAGGGGACTCTCCATGCTGACTCAACAAACTTCTCACAACCCCATAGGAAGTTAAGGGTGCTCCCTCAGTGTGACCCTTCATCTTAGTCACCAGCTTTAGTAGTAGCACCATATACTCTGACAACATTCACCTGAACCAGCTGGCGTGGGGCTGAGAAGTCATTAGCTGATTCACTAGGTATTTTCTAAGAAAATAACAGGTAGAATGTAAAGAAGATAGAAGAAGTTCATGATGTGTATGTCATTGTTATAACTGTAACATGAAGGCTTTATGATGGAGTGTTCTACTAATGTGTTACTATCATTATCTTCCCCCCAGCGTTGTCCAGACACCACCTTCTACCACGAGGGCTTCTTTGGAGGTGCTTCTTCGGGGGAAACCTGGACGACCACAGCCTCTGGAAGTTCTGGATCAGTAAGTCAGATAATATTGCACTGCGCTTATTCACTACTTGTATAAAGTAGAACACTGGGGTCTTTCAATCCTATTACTTTCTTTAATTGACATGTTGGCCAGTACAGGGCCAGAATGAAACAATGCAAACAGTTCATGACAGCAGAGAGGAAGAGACGAAGTGAGAGGTTTCACTCTCACCAAAATCTGTCCAAAATAAGCCCAATGCGTTTCTATGGGTTTATTTTGGACCTAAGCTTGTCGCCTGCCTTCCCACCTTTGGGACAACGACTCCAAATGTTAGGGCGGAGACATGAGCCTCACTCATTTATCTAATGTGACTTCTTGATGCCTTGAAGTGGTATGTTATATTATTCTTGGGTCATGTGACTCAATGGAAAGGCTGCATGTGCTGTCATTCAGTTCCGTTGTCATCTGATGAGATTTGTTGACAGTCTCTGATAGACAACTTCCAGGGAGCGCCATTTTCCCAAACACCCTCAAACTTTGGGAATGACCTGGAGAGGGCCTACTGAATTCCTCAAGGCAGAGGACAGTGAGAGAGCAGAAAGAGAGTTAGAAGAAATGGAAAAAAGAGAGTGGAAATTAACATCATTTAATGCAATTACCAAATGTTTCTGCATTTTATAAAACTGTAAGACCATGCCAGCTTGTTCTCTGTATAGATTCCACTAGTACATGCTGTCTTTGTATTATAAGGGCCCTTGATGAGGAGAAGACGATAATGCCAGTGTCACAAACCCCTGGGCAAAAACTGGTTGAATCAATCAATCAATCAAATGTTTTATTTGTCAAATGTGCAGAATACCGTGAAATGCTTACTTACAAGCCCATTTAAGAAAATATAGGTCAATATTTACTAAATAAACTAAAGTAAAAAGTTTGAATTAAAAAAGTACCACATTGAAATAACAATAATGAGGCGATATACAGGAGGTACCGGTACCGAGTCAATGTGGAGACTATATACAGGAGTTACTGGTAACGAATCAATGTGCAGGGGTACAGGTTAGTCGAGGTAATTTAAACATGTAGGTAGTGGGTTTGATTACAGGCTCAAAATTACCAGAAACAAAGAACTTTCTTCTGAAACTTGTCAGTCTATTACTGTACTGAGAAATTAAGGCTATTACATGCGAGAAATTGCCAAGAAACTGAAGATCTCGTACAACGATGTGTACTCCTCCCTTCACAGGACAGCGCAAACTGGCTCTAACCAGAATAAAAAGAGGAGTTGCAGGCCCCGGTGCACAACTGAGCAAGAGGACAAGTACATTACAGTGTCTAGTTTGAGAAACAGACGCCTCACAAGTCCTCAACTGGAAGCTTCATTAACTAGTACCCGCAAAACACCAGTCTCAACGTCAACAGTGAAGAGGCGACTAAGTTTACATACACCTTAGCCAATTACATTTAAACTCAGATTTTCACAATTCCTGACATTTAATCCAAGTAAAAATTCCCTGTCATAGGTCAGTTAGGATCACTACTTTATTTTAATAATGTGAAATGTCAGAATAATAGTAGACAGAATTATTTATTTCAGCTTTAATTTCTTTCATCACATTCCCAGTGGGTCAGAAGTTTACAAACACTCAATTAGTATTTGGTAGCATTGCCTTAAACAATTTAAACTTGGGTCAAACGTTTTGGGTTGCCTTCCACAAGATTCCTACAATAAATAGGGTGAATTTTGGCCCATTTTCTGTAAGATTGAGGTCAGGGCTTGTGATAGCCACAATACCTTACCTCTGTTGTCCTTAATACATTTTGCCACAACTTTGGAAGTATGCTTGGGGTCATTGTCCATTTGAAAGACCCATTTGAGACCAAGCTTTAACTTCCAGACTGATGTCTTGAGTTGTTGCTTCAATATATCCACATCATTTTCCTCCCGCATGACGCCATCTATTTTGTGAAGTGCACCAGTCCCTCCTGCAGCAAAGCACCCCCAGAAGATGATGCTGCCACCCCCATGTTTCACGGTTGGGATGGTGTTCCTCGGGTTACAAGCATTTTTCCTCCAAACATAATGTCGGTCATTATGGCCAAACAGTTCTATTTTTGTTTCATCAGACCAGAGGACACTTCTCCAAAAAGTACAATCTTTGTCAACATGTGCAGCTGCAAACCGTAGTCTGTCTTTTTTATGGCTGTTTTGGACCAGTGGCTTCTTCCTTGCTGTGCGGCCTTTCAGGTTATGTCGATATAGGACTTGTTTTACTGTGGATATAGATACCTTTGTACCTGTTTCCTCCAGCATCTTCACAAGATCCTTTGCTGTTGTTCTGGGATTGATTTGCACATTCTGGGATTGATTTGTACGTTCATCTCTAGAGGACAGAACGCGTCTCCTTCCTGAGCGATATGATGGTTGCGTGGTCCCATGGTGTTTATACTTGCGTACTATTGTTTGTACAGATGAACGTGGTACCTTCAGGCATTTGGAAATTGCTCAAGGATGAACCAGACTTGTGGAAGTCTACAATTTTTTTTCTGAGGTCTTGGCTGATTTCTTAGAATTTTCCCATGATGTCAAGCAAAGAGGCACTGAGTTTCAAGGTAGGCCTTGAACTACATCCACAGGTACACCTCCAATTGACTCAAATTATGTCAATTAGCCTATCAGAAGCTTCTAAAGCCATGACATAATGTTCTTGAATTTGCCAAGCTGTTTAAAGGCACAGTCAATTTAGTGTATGTAAACTTCTGACCCACTGGAATTCTGATACAGTGAATGATAAGTTAAATAATCTGTCTATAAACAATTGTTAGAAAATGACTTGTGTCATGCACAAAGTAGATGTCCTAACCGACTTGCCAAAACTATAGTTTGTTAACAAGAAATTTGTGGAGTGGTTGAAAAACGAGTTTTAATGACCTCAACCTAAGACCGAACCCAAACCGGCTGCGTGCGTGCGCCATCGTGCATACATTTATTTTGTCCCCCCCACACCAAACGCAATCACGACACGCAGGTTAAAATATCAATACAAACTCTGAACCAATTTTATTAATTTGGGGACAGGTCAAAAAGCATTAAACATTTATGGCAATTTAGCTAGTTAGCTTGCACTTGCTAGCTAATTTGTCCTATTTAGCTAGCTTGCTGTTGCTAGCTAATTTGTCCTGGGATATAAACATTGAGTTGTTATTTTACCTGAAATGCACAAGGTCCTGTACTCTGCCAATTATTCCACACATAAAACGGTCAACCAAATAATTTCTTGTCATCTCTCCTCCTCCTCCTAGGCTTTTTCTTCTCTTGACTTTATATTGCGATTGGCAACTTTCATCATTACCGCCACTGACCTCATTCGTTTTTCAGTCACCCACGTGGGTTTAACCAATGAGGAGATGGCACGTGGGTACCTACTATACCTTCTATTTTAGCCCTTGGCAACGCAGACGCTTGTTGGTGCGCACAAGCAGTGTGGGTGCAATAATTGAATAACATAGATTTCTCCATTTATTTTGCAACACGTGACGCGAGAGGTGTGGTCAGCCTGTGAGTTTATGTAAACTTCCGACTTCAGCTGTATATATATATATATATGTGTGTGATTTAATGTATGTAACAATGTGCTTGTTTGTTTCTCACTAGCCAATCAGCCGCATGCCAAAGTTTGCACACACGCCTACCTCTTCCCATTTCCAGTGTCTCAACAGACTCACAATGCCACTACATATGACTCTGCAATCAGTAAGTGCTTATCTGTGTGTGCATTTTATATGTAATTGACATCTAATATATGTAGCCTACTATGAGATTGTGAGATTGTCCACATGTGTTTGTGTTGGTATATTCAAATTAAAGTCAGCCTATCATTCTGTTACTCATGGTTCTAACATTGATTGACATTCGTCTCATACAGTCTACAGAGGCTTCTGGAGTATCTTCATGCTAATTGGTGTGACTGCCGTTGTAATGGGCGGGTTTTTATCATCTGTGCTGCCCCATTCGCCAGTCACCATCTATATAAGGCTGGGGGCGGCATCTTCCTGATGTCCGGTGAGTCATTGGCCGATAACATCATACATTTCAGGATACACAACATAGGATAGGATTGAGCTTAACAGTTTCCCTCTGTTGAACGGATGTACAAAGATGACAAGCTCATGAATACCATCAATAATACAAATACCTGCTGCAGCCAGTCTGTTACTGTTTCTTCTCCCAATCACCTCCTCTCCGCCTACCTTTCTCTCCCATCATCTCTCTCTCCCATCATCTCTCTCTCTCTCTCTCTCTCACACACACACACACACACACACACACACACACACACACACACACACACACACACACACACACACACACACACACACACACACACACACACACACACACACACACACACACACACACACACACACACACACACACACACACACCTCTTCAACCTTGCCTATCTCTCTCTCCCCCTCCCCTCCCTTCCCTCAGCTCTGTTCCTGCTGGGTGTGGTGTGGATGTCTGTGCTGTGGGTGGAGTTGATGGACGTGGTGCAGTTCTCCGTGGACCACCAGCGCTCCTCTTTGTGCCCCACCTTCGACCTCACCATCCACTACGGCCTGTCCTTCTTCTTCGCCCCCGACCGCATCTCCTTCTGCCTGCTGGCCGGACTCCTCTTCCTCCTCATTGGCCGGTCCGTACAGATGCAGTATCACTGATTGGTGTTGCCGTGACGATAGGGGGAGGCTTCTGAAACAGGTTTGGGGCCAATTCTATTTCCATTCCTTTAATTCAGTAAGTCAACTGAATCCCACATTCCTCTCGTAGAGAAGCATTGAGAAACATTGGAATTGGAATTTCAGTTTACTTCCTGAATTGACTGAATTTACAAATAATTGACCCCAACCCTGCTCTGTAACTTCAAGAATGTGTTGAAAATCTCTGCGTTCTGTCAATCATCCACCAATAGTATGAACTCTGGTGTCACTGATTTGACGGGTTACGTTGACATGTTTCAGTCACTGCCAGTGTTTGACAGAGTTCCACCTAAAGTGGAGTTCATGGTCAATTTTTTTTATTTTAAATGACACCCTATATCCCCATATTAGTGCACTACTTTTCACCAGAGTTTCTTTAGGGAATAGGGCACCGTTTGAGACACAGCCAAGTCCTAAATTCCCCATCACTACATGTTCTTCACCTGACACATACAGTACTGGGAGACACAGGATTGGTTGGTTGAAACGCGGCAGCGGATGTTGGTGATTTGCTTATGCAGGCTGTCTGCAGTCACATGTCAGATGTTGCCGTAGCAGCGAGTAGGAAATGACGATGATAAGGGATTAGGAAGAGTGTTATGTTTGGGAGTTCTTTCTCTTTGTATTGGTATCCTTAGTCAAATGGTTTTTAGAAGGCTGCTACTGAGGGTGTTGAGTTGTCCTTTAACATAAATGAAGGGCGAACAAGTCACTTTATATGCTGTAGATGTGGTTACCACTTTTATAAATGGAAAACATGTGTATTCCTTTTTCAATTATTAACACATTTTGAGAGGAAATGTGAACGCCTCACCGTGATAGAAGCATGCTCTGTGAAGAGTTATAAATAAGTGTGAATGCCTCACTGTGATAGAAGCATGCTGCGTGAAGAGTTATAAATAAGTGTGAATGCCTCACCGTGATAGAAGCATGCTGCGTGAAGAGTTATAAATAAGTGTGAATGCCTCACTGTGATAGAAGCATGCTGCGTGAAGAGTTATAAATAAGTGTGAATGCCTCACTGTGATAGAAGCATGCTGCGTGAAGAGTTATAAATAAGTGTGAATGCCTCACCGTGATAGAAGCATGCTGCGTGAAGAGTTATAAATAAGTGTGAATGCCTCACCGTGATAGAAGCATGCTGCGTGAAGAGTTATAAATAAGTGTGAATGCCTCACCGTGATAGAAGCATGCTGCGTGAAGAGTTATAAATAAGTGTGAATGCCTCACCGTGATAGAAGCATGCTGCGTGAAGAAGCAGTTATAAATAAGTGTGAATGCCTCACCGTGATAGAAGCATGCTGCGTGAAGAGTTATAAATAAGTGTGAATGCCTCACCGTGATAGAAGCATGCTGCGTGAAGAGTTATAAATAAGTGTGAATGCCTCACCGTGATAGAAGCATGCTGCGTGAAGAGTTATAAATAAGTGTGAATGCCTCACCGTGATAGAAGCATGCTGCGTGAAGAGTTATAAATAAGTGTGAATGCCTCACCGTGATAGAAGCATGCTGCGTGAAGAGTTATAAATAAGTGTGAATGCCTCACCGTGATAGAAGCATGCTGCGTGAAGAGTTATAAATAAGTGTGAATGCCTCACCGTGATAGAAGCATGCTGCGTGAAGAGTTATAAATAAGTGTGAATGCCTCACCGTGATAGAAGCATGCTGCGTGAAGAGTTATAAATAAGTGTGAATGCCTCACCGTGATAGAAGCATGCGTGAAGAGTTATAAATAAGTGTGAATGCCTCACCGTGATAGAAGCGTGAAGAGTTATAAATAAGTGTGAATGCCTCACCGTGATAGAAGCATGCTGCGTGAAGAGTTATAAATAAGTGTGAATGCCTCACCGTGATAGAAGCATGCTGCGTGAAGAGTTATAAATAAGTGTGAATGCCTCACCGTGATAGAAGCATGCTGCGTGAAGAGTTATAAATAAGTCTGAATGCCTCACCGTGATAGAAGCATGCTGCGTGAAGAGTTATAAATAAGTCTGAATGCCTCACCGTGATAGAAGCATGCTGCGTGAAGAGTTATAAATAAGTGTGAATGCCTCACCGTGATAGAAGCATGCTGCGTGAAGAGTTATAAATAAGTGTGAATGCCTCACCGTGATAGAAGCATGCTGCGTGAAGAGTTATAAATCAGCCATAGAAGTGGAGATTAGATCACCATAAAGTGATTCATATTAATGATCGGGGCATTTCACTGTGTGATTTTAATTTTGATTTTGATATTCAGCCTTCTTGACACTGCACTGTCAGTTTAGCCCTTATTTCTGGTCAAACCAGCCAATCAGATATCTTAGTGCCTTCTGAGAAAAATGTGTTATAGTGAATTAATGGTTAATATAAGAGCCATATATTTAGAATATATGAATAATACTGTATGGCTCTGGTTAAAATGTTTGAGTAAAGTACTTGTTTTCTTTGTAAACACACTGAACAAGAATACAAACGCAACATGGAACAATTTCTAAGATTTTACTGAGTTACAGTTCATATGAGGAAATCAGTCAATTGAAATAAATTCATTAGGCCCTAATTTATGGATTTCACATGACTGGGAATACAGATATGCATCTGTTGGTCACAGATACCTTAATTAAAGGTAGGGAGGTGGATCAGAAACCTAGTCAGTATCTGGTGTGATCACCATTACCATAGCCTCACCGCCACCATGGGGCACTCTGTTCTCAATGTTGACATCAGCAAACCACTTACCCACACAATGTCATACTCGCTGTCTGCCATCTGTCTAGTACAGTTGAAACCAGGATTAATCTGTGAAGAGCACACTTGTCCAGCGTGCCAGTAGCCATTTAAGTGGAGCATTTGCCCACTGAAGTTGTTGTTTTTTAATTTTTTAATTTTTTAATTTCACCTTTATTTAAACAGGTAGGCTAGTTGAGAACAAGTTCTCATTTACAACTGCGACCTGGCCAAGATAAAGCATAGCAATGTGAACAGACAACAGAGTTACACATGGAGTAAACAATTAACAAGTCAATAACACAGTAGAAAAAAAAGGGGAGTCTATATACAATGTGTGCAAAAGGCATGAGGAGGTAGGCGAATAATTACAATATTGCAGATTAACACTGGATTGATAAATGATCATGTACAGGTAGAGATATTGGTGTGCAAAAGAGCAGAAAAGTAAATAAATAAAAACTGTGGGGATGAGGTAGGTGAAAATGGGTGGGCTATGTACCAATAGATCATGTACAGCTGCAGTGATCGGTTAGCTGCTCGGATAGCTGATGTTTGAAGTTGGTGAGGGAGATAAAGGTCTCCAACTTCAGCGATTTTTGCAATTCGTTCCAGTCACAGGCAGCAGAGTACTGGAACGAAAGGCGGCCGAATGAGGTGTTGGCTTTAGGGATGATCAGTGAGATACACCTGCTGGAGCGCGTGCTACGGATGGGTGTTGCCATCGTGACCAGTGAACTGAGATAAGGCGGAGCTTTACGTTGCCGAAGTGCGTCTTGACTGCGGAAGTGCAGTCAAGACCCTGGTGAGTACGACGAGCACACAGATGAGCTTCCCTGAGACGGTTTCTTCCATTGTGCAAACCCACAGTTTCATCAGCTGTCCGGGTGGCTGGTTGTGAGGCCGATTGGACGTACTGCCAAATCCTGTTAAACAACGTTGTAGGTGGCTTATGGTAGAGAAATTAGCATTCAATTATCTGGCAACAGCTCTGGTTGACTCTCCTGCAGTCAGCATGCCAGTTGCCTGCTCCCTCAAAACATCTGTGGCATTGTGTTGTGTGAAAAAAACATTTTAGAGTGGCCTTTTATTGTCCCCAGCACAAGGTACACATGTGTAATGATCATGTTGTTTAATCAGCTTCTTGATATGCCAAGGTGGATGGATTCTTTTGGCAAAGTAGAAACGCTCACTAACACGGATGCAAACAAATTTATGCACAAAATATGGGAGAAAAAGGCTTTTTGTACGTATGGAACATTTCTGGGATCTTGTATTTCAGCTCATGAAACATGGGACCAACACTTTACATGTTGCATTTATATTTGTGTTCAGTGTAGTAGATTATTTATCGAACAATGTAAATTACTACATATTCAGGTTAAAACACAAACAAATGGATAAAATCTTTTTTGTGAATGTGTTTTCTGGATACGTTTTATCAAAATGAAAGTGTAGTTGTTATGTTAATTACTTGAACGTTCACATAACAAGGCCTGATTTCATGATCAAAACATACTCTCTCCTTCAGTGTTTTTTCTGCCTTTTACTCATTCAATCAAGAGCCATGAATTTATCACAAAGTATTTGGAAAGGGAAAGGGGGATACCTAGTCAGTTGTATAACTGAATACATTCAATTTAAATGCAGTCTTCCGCATTTAACATGGCAAGAAAATTTACGTTTTGGACGTGACACAGACAGGTCTAATTACTGTTCTCTAAACCAATATCCACATTTTATAATATTAGCTACTGCCTTTCTCTCTTTAGTGGCAGCTGTGCTTTCGATTTGGCTAAGAAGATCATCATTAGAGAATATTCAAACCCAGACTGTCCCCACCATGCCAAAAGCACTGGGTAAACTTAGACTCATCTAATGATTACAATGGCTATTTGAATCTACAGGTGTGCCTCATTGAAAATACAATCTAGGCAAATGTGTCTAATGACTGTCTGTGGTATGGTCTGTTTTGGTCTGTAGTGTGTACTCTGTGTACTCTCCGAGCACCACTCTTCACATCTAGACAGTGCTCTAGATGGATGTTCTTATCAGATAAGGACTTACTGCAGCTAACCAGATCGAACGACTCACCCGAGACAAAGTGAAACTAGAAGGTGCATCGATGGACCATCCCGGAATTATGAACCACACTACCATGTCTCAGTGGTACGGCTGTTGGGAGTGGCCCACCGGTCTGCCGTTCTACCTGGGAGTTGAGGTGTTCAACTGCCTCCTGGGTCTGGTCACCAACAGCTGGTATCTGTGGCTGGTTGCGGGCGGCCCTCTGGTTCAGGTCATCAAGGAGATCTTCGCCCTCAACCTGGCCATCATGGAGCTCATCTACTGCATTATTTCACCACTGACCGTCTTCAACACCCTCTTCATCAAAAGCCAGACCATCTTCCAATTCAGCGGCTATACGTTCGGCTTGGTCAGCGCCGGCCGCCCTCTGCTCCAGTGCTTTATATGTGTGGAGCGCTACCTGGCGGTGGTCCACCCACTGCTCTTCCTGAAGTACAGGCCTCTGAGGTACAGGGTGGTGTGTGTGACTCTGGCTTGGATGCTGTCTCTCGTATTCTGTGTTGTGATCGGCTTAATAGGCGGCGTGATAGTCAATGCCGGTGTTTTCTCAATCACTCTGGCCATCGACTTCTTCTGCTGTGTTTCCATCCTGAGGGTGCTGGGCAAGTCCGGTCCAGCGGATGGAGGGAAGGAGAGACACGGGGAGAAAGAAGAGGGAGGGAACTTGATGAAGAGAAGAGCGTCCCGTACCGTTCAGATCATTCTGCTGACTCTGCTGGTGAATTACACTCCTTCCATCATCGGAGGTGTCCTGGTACGTTGTCTCCCTGATGGTTCAGTGACAGCGTTGTGTGTCGTGGTTCCTATCACTTTGATGTTTACTGTTTTTGGGAGTTTCACTCAGCCCCTTCTCTACCTAACCAGGGCTGGAAAACTACCCTCTGTCTGTTGGAAAAGAGAGGGATGATAGCCCTACTTTGGAGGAAAGTTTGCCTGGTTAAATTGTATTTATAAACACAAACAAACACAAAAAACACAGTTTTTGAATGACATTAATTATAGATATAGTTGTTGGATCTTAATTTGAGACAGTTGCTATAGCAGAAAAATAACCATAAATGTGAATCATTATGTGGATCATAATCAATGGGGGAAAAAATGTATGGGTTATTCCATTTTTCGTTAGGGCAGATCAATTATGGAGTGGAAATTACAAACGTTAGAAGCCTTTTTAAACCTTCAATAGACATTTGCATTTCCTGCTATGCAGGAAAATTCTCAACCAAAAAAAAAAATTAAAATTAAAATTGAACCTTTATTTAACTAGGCAAGTCAGTTAAGAACCAACTCTTATTTACAATGACGGCCTACCCTGGACAAACCCGGACGACGCTGGGCCAATTGTTCGCCGCCCTATGGGACTCCCAATCACAGCCGGTTGTGATATAGCATGCCTCATGAGAGATTAGTTCAACTGTGCTACTCCATCAGAACCTGAAATATAAGCTTATTTTACTCCAATGTTTGTAAAAAAGGTTAATGTAAAATAACACTGGTAAAATGGTTAAAACTATCATTTTTGATATGGATGGCCAGTCCTTGCATCCATAGCTCTGTCTATAAACTTGAGAGTGTTACATTTGTCAGGGGTGGCTGGGTGACCGCTTCATTTAACTTTGAACTGCAGATTTCCACTTTAAAGTTGATAATGTTAGTACATTGTAAGGGTTCATTTTACTTCAGCTATTTGTAATACTGTATGTAATACAAATGTAATGTTAGTGTAACATCATAATTACTTTTGCAACAAAACCTGCTAAGGAGTTTTATCTTTATTTTGATGTGTTCTTATGATGTCTGTGTGAATTTTGTCTGTGAGATCTTTGTGTGTGAGATCTTTGTCTCTGAGAGCTTTGTGTGTGAGATCTTTGTCTCTGAGAGCTTTGTGTGTGAGATCTTTGTCTCTGAGAGCTTTGTGTGTGAGATCTTTGTCTCTGAGAGCTTTGTGTGTGAGATCTTTGTGTGTGAGATCTTTGTCTCTGAGAGCTTTGTGTGTGAGATCTTTGTGTGTGAGATCTTTGTCTCTGAGAGCTTTGTGTGTGAGATCTTTGTGTGTGAGATCTTTGTCTCTGAGAGCTTTGTGTGTGAGATCTTTGTCTCTGAGAGCTTTGTGTGTGAGATTGTTGTGTGTGAGACCTTGTGCTGTGTTGGCCTATCTTGCTATTTCAAGGTCAGTTGAACCAAAGTACAGACATAATGCCAAACATAGAGAGAAGGCTTAACACAGTCAACTTTAAACATGTGTTTCTATCCTTTCTATTTCATCTCCTTGTGGTCCTGTAGGACTTATAGTCAGATATGTCAACTTCATTATATGCCTGCTTGGTCTGTATGTCATAATTTGTTATGTAAATCTGTCCAAAGAAACAAATAAAAATACATGCCCCATTTTTTTGTTAAATGACAGACCCAAATCCAAACTTTAAAATGTGGAGTAAATGAAAAGAATGAACTCAACACACTGATCTATTCATATCCTAACCCCTAGAGAGCAGTGTTGTCCTACTGCTAATTTAGCCTCTGCTGAGAAACACAGTATACTATTGTTCATCTGGATTTCTGATCACCTGGTATTTTATGGCTTATGCTTTCCCTCAGAGGGAGGATTTGTATAGAGTTCCTGTGTATGTGAAGAGGGATATGAAGGTGTTCACACCTTGTCTGACAGCAGGAGGGCCATTTGACTCATGAATGGAGGACTTGTGTGTCCTGTGTCCTGTGCTGCTGATGATTCTCCTGAGTCTGTGTTGAAGAAATACCCTGCCATACCTCATAATACATTTACTTCTAAACAAAGTGCATCCATAGATTTACCATTCCAGACAATAAGTGTGACTTATTGTAAGAACAGAGTGTGACTTATTGTAAGAACAGAGTGTGACTTATTGTAAGAACAGAGTGTGACTTATTGTAAGAACAGAGTGTGACTTATTGTAAGAACAGAGTGTGACTTATTGTCAGAACAGAGTGTGACTTATTGTCAGAACAGAGTGTGACTTATTGTAAGAACAGAGTGTGACTTATTGTAAGAACAGAGTGTGACTTATTGTCAGAACAGAGTGTGACTTATTGTCAGAACAGAGTGTGACTTATTGTAAGAACAGAGTGTGACTTATTGTAAGAACAGAGTGTGACTTATTGTCAGAACAGAGTGTGACTTATTGTCAGAACAGAGTGTGACTTATTGTCAGAACAGAGTGTGACTTATTGTCAGAACAGAGTGTGACTTATTGTCAGAACAGAGTGTGACTTATTGTCAGAACAGAGTGTGACTTATTGTCAGAACAGAGTGTGACTTATTGTCAGAACAGAGTGTGACTTCCTGTAAGAACAGAGTGTGACTTCCTGTAAGAACAGAGTGTGACTTATTGTCAGAACAGAGTGTGACTTATTGTAAGAACAGAGTGTGACTTATTGTAAGAACAGAGTGTGACTTATTGTCAGAACAGTGTGACTTATTGTCAGAACAGAGTGTGACTTCCTGTAAGAACAGAGTGTGACTTATTGTCAGAACAGAGTGTGACTTATTGTCAGTACAGAGTGTGACTTATTGTCAGAACAGAGTGTGACTTCCTGTAAGAACAGAGTGGCACGATATTACTGTGTGATTATTCAGAGAGAATGACCTTCTGGCCCTGATGTTTGGGGTGAATAAAGCTGAGACACAATCCTTTTCTCTAGAATAAGGAAAACACACACCTGAATGGGATAGGCCCAAGCTGGCCAAACTGACTAACACTCTTGTGCAGATGCCCATGATTTATTAAAAGGTACAACTACCAATGTGCAGCAAAAGCTGCCTTTCATCTTGCAGACATTCTACAGTACCTCCTTCTCTAAGAGTTTCCGGACACCGGGGATAGACGCCACACAAGTCACAAACCTCAATAGAAAGAAATAGCAGGCACTAATTCCGCGATGGGGAAATGAATGCTGTTTTTGGATAAACGCTGACAATAAGTTCTGTGGTAAACACAGGCTTAGGAGATCTGATAGATTTTGTTCTATGAGATAATCACCTAATGTCACTTTTTGAGAATTTGGAAGCATTTATGTAATTTTAAAAAAGCACAAAGGCTTCATAATTCATAAAGGTCATGTTAACTGACTGATATTATCTCATAGAACAAAACGTATAACATCTCCTAAGCCTGTGTTAACCTCAGACCTTATTTTTGGACTTTATCCCAAAACCCTATTCTTGCCCCATTAATTTTCCCCATAGGGTTGGCTGAAGGAACCAGATGTAACTCCCTTACTGAGATGATCATAGGGAGTCAACGACAGAGAGGACAGTATAGATGAGTGACACGGTTAATGGAAAGTATAGTGTGAGATACAATTACAGTTTTTTACAATCACTTTGGCACTAATTTCGGAACCTTGATGTCATTTTTCAACATTCTAGACACAAAATTCACAACCGATGATCAAAATGCATATTTTTCAAAACTTTAAAACTTTTTCCTATTGCTTGGATGCAATAAACATAAAGCTAAGATAATTTGTTAATTGAACTACAATCACCTGTTCAAAATGACACAATTTAACATCAAAGTATTACCATTTCAAAATTAAATTCACACATTAAATCTGAGATGACTGTCTATTTATTTCATTACAATGATCTAACTATCAATTGATACAACTGCTCAAAATGATAAGTAACTGTTGCATTACTCTTAATGCATCGTTTTATGGAAACTTACAAACAATACTCCATGTTTAGATCATGAAAGTTCCAGGATAACGAGATCCATTGACACCAATTACAGTGGAACATGAACCAATTGGACTGCATTATCTATGGATGTAATATTTAATCATCATTCTTTATCAGACACTGTTTCTATTGTCTCATGTACCACTTTTGTAGATCATGTTTTCAGATTTGACATTACTGTACACTCACCTGCCACTTTATTAGGTACACCTATAATAGTACTGGGTAGGACCCCTTTTTGTCTCCACAACAGCCTGAATTATTCACAGTGTTGTACGTTAAGAGATGCCATTCTGCCCACCACAGTTTTAAATGTCTGTTATCTGAGCATTTGTGGCCTTTCTGTTAGCTTGATTGAATGAGTCTGGACATTCTCCTCTGACCTCTCTCAGAAACAAGGTGTTTTTGCCCACAGAACTGCCACTCACTGAATGTGTTTTGTTTATCACACCTTTCTCTGTAAACTCTAGAGACTGTAGTGCATAAAAATCCCAGGAAGGAAGCTGTTTCTGAGATGCTAGAACCACCATGTGTGTGGCATCAACAATCATACCACGGTCAAAGTTGCTTAGATTACGCATTCTAATGTTTGGTCGAACAACTAAAGCTCTCTAATATATATACTTTATATATTGAGTTGCAGGCAGCCACATGATTCGCTGTTCAAAGGAACAAGCTATTTGCGTTAACACGCATGTGTACCTAATAAAGTGTCCGGTAAGTGTATGTATGCAGGACCACGTAATTGCTTTTCCAATACTGCCAACTCGTTACTGATGATTGATTTCACATTGTGGTATGAGTATATAGTGAAATGAGTGGTATCCACCTACAACAACATAGTGATAACATGGAGCCGGCAGGTGATCCAGGTCACAATAGAGGTCAAGCAGTGGGAGGAGGAAGACGAGGAAGACGTGGTGGTCAAAGGAATGGCAGGGGACAAGCATCCCTTCTGGTGGTCGTGGGCCTCGTTTCAGAGGTGTGAGCGAACGTGACAGAGGTCAAGGCCACGGACCAAGACTGCGGCAGCAAGAGCAAAGAGTCTCCAATGAAATCCGAGCAATGGTTGTAGACCATGTTGTAAATCATGACAATGACTGAGGCAGCTACAATGATTCTACCAAAGCTCAGAAGATCAACCATGGCCTCAATCATCAGAACCTTCCTCAATGAGAACCGGTAAGTCTTCAGCCTGCACTAAACATTAGGCTACTCTCAATTGTCAAACGACTGTATACTGCATGCCAATGTGTACCACACAGTAGGTGTGAAGTAGGTGCAGAATTGAGACTAGGCCAAATAGGGGAGGCAGAGGCAAAATTCAGATTGACCAACAAGAGCTGGCTGTGGTCAATTTGGTTCGGGACAGAAATGATATTCGCCTTACACAAAATCAGCAGCACATCGTGGTCAATGATGTTCAACAATGTGGAAGCCATAAGTTTGCCAACTATTGCACGCCTGCTGAAAAGGCACCAGGTGTCTCTAAAACAGCTATACCGTGTGCCTTTTGAAAGAGATGCAGAGTGAAGCAACTGAGGACTGAGTATGTTCAGGTATGTTCAGTTTCAAGATGCCTGTTGTGAAAAATTAATTGAAATCAGTAATTATCTTTCCAAAATGTATTTTTAGAGGGTGATGGAGCTGGATGCTGATGAAAACCATCACAAATTCCTCTTTTTGGATGAGGCAGGCTTCAACCTGGCTAAGACAAGGAGGAGAGGTCGGAATTTTATTGGCCAGCGGGCAGCCATCCAAGTCCCTGGACAACGTGGGGCCAACGTCACCATGTGTGCAGCTAATTCGGAGGAAGATGTGGTGGGAATCAGACCTCGTATTGAATCATATAATGCAGCTCTCCTTGTAACCTTCCTTGATGAGCTAAATCAGGTCTGCAGAGCTGATGGCGTGACATATGTCATTGTGTGGAATAATGTCAGGTTCCACCATGATCAAATGGTGCAGGCCTGGTTTCAGGCCCATCCACAATTTACCACCCTGTACTTACCCCCATACTCTCCTTTCCTTAATTTTTCTCCCCGTGGAGGTGGAAGGTATATGATAGGCGCCCTCACGAACAAACCACCCTTCTACAGGCCATGGATGACGCATGCAATGACATCACGCCAGACCAGTGTCAGGCCTGGATTCGCCATGCCTGAAGATTCTTCCAAGATGTTTGGCTAATGAAAACATCCATTGTGATGTGGATGAGAACCTGTGGCCAAATCCACAAGACAGGGTTGATGGAAATATAGAAGTACAGTAATCAACCTTTGTTTAGGTTTTTACAGTAAGTCAGGTGAGGAACACTGCAGTGATGTTTTACAGTAAGTCAGGTGAGGAACACTGCAGTGATGTTTTACAGTAAGCCAGGTGAGGAACACTGCAGTGATGTTTTACAGTACGTCAGGTGAGGAACACTGCAGTGATGTTTTACAGTAAGCCAGGTGAGGAACACTGCAGTGATGTTTTACAGTAAGTCAGGTGAGGAACACTGCAGTGATGTTTTACAGTAAGTCAGGTGAGGAACACTACAGTGATGTTTTACAGTAAGCCAGGTGAGGAACACTGCAGTGATGTGTTACAGTAAGCCAGGTGAGGAACACTGCAGTGATGTTTTACAGTAACCCAGGTGAGGAACACTGCAGTGATGTTTTACAGTAAGTCAGGTGAGGAACACTACAGTGATGTTTTACAGTAAGTCAGGTGAGGAACACTACAGTGATGTTTTACAGTAAGTCAGGTGAGGAACACTACAGTGATGTTTTACATTAAGTCAGGTGAGGAACACTGCAGTGATGTTTTACAGTAAGCCAGGTGAGGAACACTGCAGTGATGTTTTACAGTAAGTCAGGTGAGGAACACTGCAGTGATGTGTTACAGTAAGCCAGGTGAGGAACACTGCAGTGATGTTTTACAGTAACCCAGGTGAGGAACACTGCAGTGATGTTTTACAGTAAATCAGGTGAAGAACACTACAGTGATGTTTTACAGTAAGCCAGATGAGGAACACTGCAGTGATGTTTTACAGTAAGCCAGGTGAGGAACACTGCAGTGATGTTTTACAGTAAGCCAGGTGAGGAACACTGCAGTGATGTTTTACAGTAAGCCAGGTGAGGAACACTGCAGTGATGTTTTACTGTAGTTTTTTTCTTTTTGTAGCTAATTATTTTTTCTTTGATTCAAAGAAACCTATTGCGATTTTATTGTATTTCATCAATAAATTTCAGATTTTGTTCAATGATTCCACTGTGTCTGTAGTATTCTCTCTACTAGTCCTTTTACAGTGATGTATTTACGTGCAGTACATAATGAAACATGTATCACCTATTTTGTACTACAATACTTAATGATTATACTTTTAATTTTTACATTTTTAATTTCACCTCTATTTAACCAGGTAGGCCAGTTGAGAACAACTTCTCATTTACAACTGCGACCTGGCCAAGATAAAGCAAAGCAGTGCGACACAAACAACAAACAGAGTTACACATGGAATAAACAAACGTACAGTCAATAACACAATAGAAAAGTCTATATACAATGAGGTAAGATTAGGGAGGTAAGGCAATAAATAGGCCGTAGTAGAGATGTAATTACAATTTAGCAAATGAACACTGGAGTGATAGATATGCAGATGATGATGTGCAAGTAGAAATACTGGTGTGCAAAAGAGCAAAAAAAGTTTATAAAAATAATATGGGGATGAGGTAGGTAGTTGGATGGGCTATTTACAGATAGTCTGTGTACAGCTGCAGCGATCGGTAAGCTGCTCAGATAGCTGATGCTTAAAGTTAGTGAGGGAGATATAAGTCCCTAATTTCAGAGATCTTTGCAATTCGTTCCAGTCATTGGCAGCAGAGAACTGGAAGGAAAGATGGCCAAAGTGGGCTTTGGGGATGACCAGTGAGATACGGGAGCATGCAGGTCGCAGTGGTGGGTAGTATATGGGGCTTTGGTGATAAAACGGATGGCACTGTGATAGACTGCATCCAGTTTGCAGAGTAGAGTGTTGGAGGCTATTTTGTAAATGACATCGCCAAAGTCGAGGATCGGTAGGATAGTCAGTTTTACTAGGGTATGTTTGGCAGCGTGAGTGAAGGAGGCTTCGTTGTGAAATAGGAAGCCGATTCTAGATTTAATTTTGGATTGGAGATGTTTAATATGAGTATGGAAGGAGAGTTTACAGTCTAGCCAGACACCTAGGTATTTGTAGTTGTCCACATATTCTAAGTCAGAACTGTCCAGAGTAGTGATGCTAGTCGGGCGGGTGCGGGCAGCAATCAGTTGACGAACAACTACACAGTGAAACTATTGGTATCTTGTGTGTGAGTGACCTAAATTAATGTTCCTATGGTATTTCATGATACATTTGTTATTTAAACCAATGATTCTGCAAGTGCAAGGTTTCTTTAAAGATATGAATGCACAATGCAATGTTTTGAACATTGGACACCTTGTGTTACAAGTGATGACCGTTTTGAGTTTTGAAAAATGACCAGAAGGTTCTGAAATTAGTGCCAAAGTGATTGTAAAAACCGGAAAAACGTGATGTGTGTAACGGCCGTGGTCGGTGCAGCGTGGAATATGTCCATATTTATTCAATGAACACGGAAATAACAAAAGATTAACTACCAACAACTCACACCCTGACCATACTAAAACAAAGACATAATAAAAGAACTAAGGCCAGAACGTGACAATATGGAGACCAAAAGGATTGTCCTGAGTTTTATATAGAACCTACTGTGCATGCTTTCTCTTGATAAAGAGATTATTTATCTAAATGTGATTTCCTAGTTTAAATGAAAGTATAGAAAAGATAACATAACTAGAAAGTTTATCTCCTTATCTCCGAGATATGTTTGTGTGTGCATGCGTGCCAGTGTGTGTGTGTGTGTGTGTGTGTGTGCATATGTGTGTGTCAGCGTGTGCATGTGTGTGTGTGCTGCAGGTGCTAGGCCAATTTTTCCACAACCAGGCCTAGCAGAGAGTAATGCCATCGGAGCGGGACCCAACTGAATTCAGCTCTGTTCTGCATGGTTGCCCATGATAATTGCGTGATGATAGCGAGCGAGGGAGATGGAATATAATTTCCACCTCGAGATTCCTAAACAAATACCTGTGCTCAGCAAATGGATGGAGGGAAGAAGGGAGGAGGAGAGGAGTAGAGGGGATGGCAGGTTGAGGGGAGGATGTGAGAGGGAGGAAGTGGTAAGGTGAGGAGCTGAGGGTGAGTGGATAAGGGATGAGGGGTTGAGGATGAGAGGGAATAAGATGTGAGGGGGTGATGGGAAAAGGGAAAAGGGGGTGAAGGGATGAGGAGGAGGTGGAATTCAGGGGGTGAGAAAGTGAAGGGTAGAGGTGGCAAGAGGTAAAAAACTATAAAGTAGTAAAATGGGGGAGAGAGGGAAAGGGGGGAACAGTAGCCTCGTGGTACTTTAAACTGTCAAAGTTGTTAGACTGCTGCTTGACCAATGGGGATTCATTGAGGTGAAGTCAAAGATTCTCCAATGTATTCTGAATAGTAAAAACAGACTCAAACAAGAAACTTCTGCATTTATTTGAACATCTTTAGGAATGTTTTAAGTTAATAAAAAACTAAACTGCTATTTCCCAGCGTGCACTATCACCTCACGGCTCACCCAGGCCTCTTAAAACAGATTATCATCCTAATAACTCAAAATCCCAGAAGACATTAACGTCTGATTTCATTTAAATCTGATGACTTTCCCCTCAGATACTGGATGCATTTGAATTGCATGAACAAGATGGCATGTCCTGTTACACGCTGCACTTTTCTTTAGAGATGGTTTTACATAATGTCCCATTCCATTTGAAATAATGAATAGACAATGGGCCTATGTTAATGTGAGAATTTACAATTCAGAACACAGGGTCGTATAATTACTACGACTCAAAACTCAGGGGCGTTCAGGCAGAGCTGGTGGTCCTTCATTTGCCTGGCTACCCAAACTCCGGCCAAAAGCTACGCCACGCCCACTTACATTAGTTTCTTCTCCTCAATGAGGTTGAATTTGAGTAAGGTATGGGTAAGGCAGTGCTTTGAAAATGTGTCATTGGACTGAAGGGTGTAACGAACAATAGAGTACTGGAAGATTCAGCTTGAGTTTTCAGGAAAGTCCTTCATGGTGGTACAAAACGTGTAACATTCCAGCAGTCCGATGAGAACGCAAACTATATTTTACTTTCAAAGTAGTAACATAAAAGCTATTTTAAACATGGAAAACACACATCTTTCATGATGCTTCCAATGCCAATGCTGCTAACACATTATATTAGTTAATTATGAGAAAAAAAACAGCCACCATATGGGGTAATACATGTAGCTTTTAATGTATATTCTTTGGTTTCATTTGTCTATTCTCTTCAAGCATATGTATTCTCTATATGTGGCTACTGAGCAGCCCTAGAGGATAGCCCTCTTCACCAACTCAAGGCCTCTCTCTTCAAAGGAAACTAATGTCTTCTATAATAACCTCTCAGAAGTTCCTTTTCATTTGCTGCCAAAATGGACATATAGGCCAACAGTGTATCTACATGTTTAATGGCGTGAGCTCCATTTAGTTAATGAGGATTCCATTTTGTTCTCTTAATATTTTCAACAATGATCTCAAAACAGTTTGTCTTTCTGCTGAGCCAAGCTGCATAGTAGTAGTGCCAGTAGTAGTAGTACTGCCAGTAGCAGTAGTAGTAGTGTCATCAGTAGTAAAACCAGTAGCAGTATTAATATTACCAGTAGTAGTAGTACCAGTAGAAGTAGTAGTAGTAGTAGTAGTAATAATAGTAGTAGTAGTAACAGTAGTTGTAGCAGTAATACTAGTAGTAGTAGTAGTAATAGTAACACCAGTAGTAGCATTAGTAGTAGTACCAGTACCAGTAGTTGTAGTAGTAGTAGTAGCAGTACCATCAGTAGTGGTAGTACCAGTACCAGTAGTAGTAGCAGTAGTACCAGTAGTAGTAGCAGTAGTAGTAGCAGTAGTATTAGTAAATATATTGATAATGCAGGGACAGAGCCTCGTTCTACCATCCTCCTCCTCAATTGCCAACACTCAGTTTAAAACTTGTATACGATTGAAAATAAAATGAAATATGTGTATTTTAGGATATGTTTCACATGCTTTGTCTCTGATGGATTAACTGTGGAGTCTATTTCACAAAAGCCAATCATCCTCTCATTGCTTGCTCTCCAATGAGGCAGAACAGAGTTGCTTGTGTCTGGGAGATGAGTTCCCCGTCTCTTATGTAGTTATTTATACACTGCTCAAAAAATAAAGGGAACACTTAAACAACACAATGTAACTCCAAGTCAATCACACTTCTGTGAAATCAAACTGTCCACTTAGGAAGCAACACTGATTGACAATACATTTCACATGCTGTTGTGCAAATGGAATAGAGAACAGGTGGAAATTATAGGCAATTAGCAAGACACTCCCAATAAAGGAGTGGTTCTGCAGGTGGTGACCACAGACCACTTCTCAGTTCCTATGCTTCCTGGCTGATGTTTTGGTCACTTTTGAATGCTGGCGGTGCTTTCACTCTAGTGGTTGTATGAGACGGAGTCTACAACCCACACAAGTGGCTCAGGTAGTGCAGCTCATCCAGGATGGCACATCAATGCGATCTGTGGCAAGAAGGTTTGCTGTATCTGTCAGCGTAGTGTCCAAAGCATGGAGGCGCTACCAGGAGACAGGCCAGTACATCAGGAGACGTGGAGGAGGCCGTAGGAGGGCAGCAACCAAGCAGCAGGACCGCTACCTCCGACTTTGTGCAAGGAGGAGCAGGAGGAGCACTGCCAGAGCCCTGCCAGAGCCCTGCAAAAAAAGTCAGAAACAGACTCCATGAGGGTGGTATGAGGGCCCGACGTCCACAGGTGGGGGTTGTGCTTACAGCCCAACACCGTGCAGGACGTTTGGCATTTGCCAGAGAACACCAAGATTGGCAAATTCGCCACTGGCACCCTGTGCTCTTCACAGATGAAAGCAGGTTCACACTGAGCACATGTGACAGACGTGACAGAGTCTGGAGACGCCGTGGAGAACGTTCTGCTGCCTGCAACATCCTCCAGCATGACCGGTTTGGCAGTGGGTCAGTCATGGTGTGGGGTGGTATTTCTTTGGGGGGCCACACAGCCCTCCATGTGCTCGCCAGAGGTAGCCTGACTGCCATTAGGTACCGAGATGAGATCCTCAGACCCTTTGTGAGAACATATGCTGTGTGATTGGCCCTGGGTTCCTCCTAAAGCAAGACAATGCTTGACCTCATGTGGCTGGAGTGTGTCAGCAGTTCCTGCAAGAGGAAGGCATTGATGCTATGGACTGGCCCGCCGTTCCCCAGACCTGAATCCAATTGAGCACATCTGGGACATCATGTCTCGCTCCTTCCACCTCCATTGCACCACAGACTGTCCAGGAGTTGGTGGAGGCTTTAGTCCAGGTCTGGGAGGAGATCCCTCAGGAAACCATCCGCCACCTCATCAGGATCATGCCCAGGCGTTGTAGGGAGGTCATACAGGCACGTGGAGGCCACACACACTACTGAGCCTCATTTTGACTTGTTTTAAGGACATTACATCAAAGTTGGATCAGCCTGTAGTGTGGTTTTCCACTTTAATTTTGAGTGTGACTCCAAATCCAGACCTCCATGGGTTGATACATTTGATTTCCATTGATAATGTTTGTGTGATTTTGTTGTCAGCACATTCAACTATGTAAAGAAAAAAGTATTTAATAAGAATATTTCATTTATTCAGATCTAGGATGTGTTATTTTAGTGTTTCCTTTATTTTTTTGAGCAGTGTACATTATTATATACTGTATACAGACTACACACATCCCCTTTAATCCCACCAGGATATCGTTATATATTCAATTACAGTTCCATGGTGCTATTTCAACACAACATTTACATTACATTTAAGTCATTTAGCAGACGCTCTTATCCAGAGCGACTTACAAATTGGTGAAGCAAGTATGTTTGGTTTTTCATCATCAAATATGCTTTTTCCATTACAACACGCCATCTTGTTATAAATATAGAAATGGCAAAGGTAGTTGGCAAATATTTGCAGAGTAATCTGTTAATTCTCTTTTATTAATTATCAGTAAATACATTGCCTTGTGAAGCTCATCCATACAGAACATGTATTAATATTGTAGCTATGGAAGAGTCCAGAATTCAGTGTTCAAATAAATCTCCTTATTTGGGCTTGAGGGACATTATTCAGTCATGATTTGGTCTTAAGTTTCCCTTCCAGCAGTTATTCATGCCATTGAACCACAATCATGAATATTCAAATGACACTTAACACTATTTTATTCAGTGTTGTGGGGCTGGGGTTCAGGGGTATAGGCTTGATGCACTGAAGCTTAAAGGTGCAGTTTGTAACATTTCATTAATGATTTGGTGTTTGAAGATTATGATTTATAAATACCTGACATAGCCTACTATATCTTACAACCAACCCCCCAAAAACGTGTTTCCAAGAATGTTAAATATTGTTAATAATGGTTATCTTTTCAACTGCTGAGAAAAATTAAACAATATTGTTTTCTCTTAAGGATGCAAATTATTTTACTACTACACACACATTGCACAGCAGAGAAAATGTGAAAATGTTACATAGTGCAACGTCGGTCTTTTCCGTCTGATGGGGGCTTCTGCTCGGTCCCAAACTAAATCATTTCTCATTTCTCATTCCTTCAACTGTGCATCGAGTTTGTCTTCTACGTGTTCAAGTCACGGAACCATTCTTTTTGTGACTTTATAGTTTACATGCTTTATTAATGCCATCTTCCACAAGGCTGTCATCTATCATTCTCAGTAAATTCAGCTTGCGGAATTGGATAAAAAAAAAATATATACACAGACAAACACTGTTTAGCATATTTTATTACATAAATATACAATTCTAATGTGTTTATTCAGATGCATAACATTTTCTTTGTTTTGTTCTTCATGTGTATTCATAAGAGTTACTTCATATGCGACTCTAACCTCATTAGGGTAACATTTATGAAAATCATTATGTATTATGTACTGGAATTAAACAAAACAAAACAGGCATATTACTAATGCTTGAACTACATCAGTACAGGCATGAGAGCCACGCAGTGTGTATAATCTAGGTGACATCTCTCTGAAGTTAGAACAACACACTCAGGCTTTTTATGGGGGGGGGGTCACTAAGATACAGTACAGGACTGTAGAACAGAACAGGCCCACTGGTGAATCTGCTATTAACATCACTTGAAGAAATCCCTATGAGCGAGGTTCTTTTCGTCTTCTCTTCACATTCCAACTGGTATAAGAATTTGTGGGAGAGTGTCGAGAAAAAGAGGTATCAGACATGAGGAGAGAACAGGGACAGACTACAGGTTCACCTGAGCATCCAGATGAACTGAGAAAACCAAACCATATAAACGATCTTCCAAAAGGAAACAATCCTGAGCATCTTCAGCAATAGACAGACAGAGACAGACAGACCTGATGAGGTGAAGGTCCTCGTAGGTATTGGTTGTTGGTCTTTCCTTCTTGGCTTTACTGGAGCAGTACCTAAGGGTAGTAGACAATCCACTCGTTCACGTCTTCTTCCCAATTACAATCCATTCAAATCCTGCATTGTCTCTCAAAAGACTACAAGTGGTATCTCCTCCTCGGAGCTGAAGTGTTTTAATGCAGGGGTCGACTTGCAAATATACCCATGACCCTAAGTGGGATTGATATTTCTTGTAAGTAAAATATGTTATACAGTATGTGGTTTACTGGTTTTCAATGGTAAAGCCAAATAGTATTAATTAAAGTATAATAATAACCTGAGCTTTATGTTAGTTGGGTCAACACATAATGCAACTCATAACCGCAGATTATAAATTAATATGTTCATATATTAATTTATACATTTGGATAGTTGTTTAGTCTATAGACTTTTTGCAACTAACAAGATGTACCATTCAATCTCTCTCTGGTGAATTCGCAGATCTTTCTCCTTTTTGAGTTTCATCATTTTAACAGAATATACTGGAATTGACTTAGGAGTTTTTCAATGTATTGCAGGAGGACCATTGTTTCCTAAGAGCACACGTTCTACCTGATTCGAACAATTGAAAATAATTCATAGCCACTCCAAACACCAACTATATGTCCTCCTCACTTTTACAAACTTTTACAGAGAACGTCTATCCAGACAAGCCAAACTAGGAGGCCATGCAGGAAAGCCGGTCAGCTGCCTGTGGGGGTACATGTGTTAAGGGTTTGTGAAATGTTTCTGCATTGATTAATAAACATTATTTTACGTTATTTACATTTTTTTTAAAGATCTGTCAGGTCCCGTTAGAAATTCCCTTTCACCATTGTGGTTGATTCGATCCATTGCTCTCAGGGTAAAGAATATTTAATTAACACACTGAATGAAATGAATAATCATCAAGTCAATTTCCTAACAGCCACCAGGCAGCAGTGCATGGGGGACATGTGCATGTGTGATTCATATGTGCATACAAAATCCTCCCTTCACCCCTCTGGTATCTAACTGGAGGAATAACAATGTATGAATAGTTACTTCCTGCTGTATTCCTCACCTATCAGTAAACTCGTTCTGACCAGCTTTTGGATATAATATATACAGGTGTGTCTTGTTGAAGAGTGTGTTGATGTTTGTGTGTGTGTGTGTGTGTGTGTAGTTGTCTATCAGAGGGCACATGTTTTTGTCAGTGTGTCCAGGTGAATAGAATGTGTGTATACATCTGTCTTCACCCTTGTCCCTGCCCCACAATGACCGTTTCCTCACACACGCTCGTTGACACCTGCCCAATTGAATGTTGAACACCTGCTTGTTGGCATGGCGACATCTGTGCCTCCGGGACGGGCCAGGGGGCATCTGCTCGACAGAGAGGAGAGGGGTGAATGGGTTGCCCTTGGCAACTGTGTTCTGAACAGAACCTGGCATGGGCACAAGGCATCATGGGTAGAGAAGCAGGGAGCTCAGTGTGAGGGAGAAACACATTGGCCTCCTGCTCCTCCTGGCACACCTAGGATGAATCCCAAATGGCATCCTATTCCCTGTAGGATGCACTATACATAACCAGAGTCAATAGGGTGCTGTTCAAAATGAGTGCATAGGGTCCCATTTCAGGCACACCCAGGACTTTTCATTTCATTTGGGTATCTCTTTCTCCATTACTCTTGTCTCCTGGCCCCTGCTCTGTCTCTGTCTGGCGTATGTGCACAGAAAAGCCTCGATTTGTCAGGGCGTGGACTCTACAAGGTGTCCAAAGTGTTCCACAGGGATGCTTGCTCATGTTGACTCCAATCCTTCCCACAGTTTTGTCAAGTTGGCTGGATGTCATTTGGTTGTTGGACCATTCTTGATACACACGGGAAACTGTTTAGTGTGAAAAACCCAGCAGCATTAGAATTCTTGACTCAGACCAGGTGCCTGGCACCGACTACCATACCCCGTTTAAAGGCACTTAAATATTTTGTCTTGCCCATTCACCCTCTGAATGGCACACATACATTATTACAATCCATGTCTCAATTGTCTCAAGGCTTAAAAATCCTTATTTAACCTGTCTCCTCCCCTTCATCTACACTGATTGAAGTGGATTTAACAGGTAACATTAATAAGCTTCACCTGGATTCACCTGGTCAGCAGTAGAGGTGCATGGGTGAAATCACTAGGGAAGACACAACCTGTGGATTCATATGCCAACGTGACATATAGGCCTAAAGAACGAGAAAAAATCAACCACACCTTTGTTTTATCACAAAACCAGAGAGCAACCTTTGTCCACAAAGCATATTGCATGTAACAGATAGTTACCTGACATACAGCATGGACAAGCAAGTTAATGTTTCAGACAATATTTTGGACCACTAAACATTTGAAAAAAAAAAAGTACAACCACAGAGAGTTGCCGCAAGTCGCAAAGATAACAGGAGCTGCCTCCACTATTCCAGCACCATTTCAACATCATCAAACCCCCTCTGCTTAGTCCAATACAGTGACAACTAAAAGATACCAAAAACAATTTAGTTCAATCAAAGTAAGCTAAGTGTGTGGCTGTCCATGGTTGTGATTTCTGTGTGTGTGCGCATTCATGAAAGTAGAAAAACATGTTGACTCACCCGACTTGTAGAGAAACAACAATACCATCCTCATCTCTTTCATGTTGACGAAACAGTCTATCACTCTGTCATACAGTACACGCTTTTATTTGTTGTCTTTGGCTACATGGCTAAAATGTTTGCTCGCTAGTCTAACTTCCATTCATGGGCGACGTTAGCTAGTTAATATTAACCTTCTACATCTAGCTACATATTGAACTTCTCTGGCCAGGGGCACAACAATGTATGAATTAATGGTCGGACCAGAATTGCCCTTATAATCATTGGCCAATGTGGAGAATTAAGTAAAACCACAAAGTCCAAATCCCTCTCTCTATCCAAGGCTAATTTAGGAAAGGGACAATTTTAGCTAGCTGGCTAGCTAGCCACCAGACGACAACAACACTATGAGATGCAACAATTCAAGTTTTTCTGTCAATGACGTATGTTCTCAATGAGTTTGATAGGAGTCACTCCTTGACACTTATTTTTTGGTGCGGAAGGACCATTTACAGTTGAGCTCGCTCAGTTTAGCTCAACCCTCAGTTTGGCTTGGCCTCCCTTTTTGTCAAGGGAGGCCAAATGCTTGTTTGGACCAGACAGCATCAGATAGCATCAGATAGATGGCCTACACGTAAAGAGAGAGAGGGGGTGCTGTTTTGCTCGCTCTGATTCTTCAATCTGTGAGTTACATTCAGCCTCTTGCGAATTTTTTATTTTTTTTTTAACCTTTATTTAACCAGGCAAGTCAGTTAAGAACAAATTCTTATTTTCAATGACTGCCTGGGAACAGTGGGTTAACTGCCTGTTCAGGGGCAGAACAACAGATTTTACCTTGTCAGCTCGGGGGCTTGAACTCGCAATCTTCCGGTTACTAGTCCAACGCTCTAACCACTAGGCTACCCTGCCGCACCGAATTGAAGGAAAATGAGGAAACACAGAGACGAAATATAAATTATTTAATGATTTAAAAAATATATATTGGTAAATATTTTGGGGAAGCCTGGCTTGACATCCATGGTCAGTCCATGTCATGGAAAGAGCAGGTGTTCCTAATGTTTTGTACACTCCCTGTATTATTGCAGTTATTTATAGAATAAATTCTTTAAAAATGTGATTGACATTTCTGAATGTTTTATCGATCTGTGCCATCATGTTAAAGCATGTAAAACAGAGATAAACACATATCTATGTGCAGGAGACAATTTGATATCTGAGGTATCAGCATCAGGTTCCTTTTTAGAGGCACTTATTGATTTTTATTTCCATTTTTCTTTTGCACTATTTTCTCTAAGAGAAACTTTTACTCTAACATTTACATGTTTCACACGAGTATGAATTTAAGAAAATGTTCAACTGTAGTATTGGTCTTCAAAATTTTTATTATATTTGAAATAGATTATTATTTTCCTTTGTGAAGTTAATGTACACTAGCTAAACAAAAATTAATTGTGTGGCCTAACATCAATGACATCAAATTATTATTATTTTTTGAACGATAACTACTCTAAAAACAGTCGTTTCAAAAGTTTTACATTTTAAGCTGTATGCGTTGCGTTGGTCTTGTCCTTTTCTTAGCCTTCACTAAACGCTTAAATCGTGACTTCATTTATTTTTGTTTCATATGCCACAATGACGGATAGTTCTGATTTTAAATCATAGCGTTGACAAGAGAGTAGGTAAAAGAGGGGATAAATAGGATGAAAACGTAGATTGGGGAGTTTATTAGTTACAATCCTCCCCCTGCTAAACAATAAATCTTCTGAAAGCATATTTAACAGTGAATCAAAACACACTATAGCATTGTGATTGAATTTGCTTTTTAAATACAGCGAGCTTGGTGCATTAGCCTTTGTCCCTCCACGGCAATAGAACTCATGGTTCAGTGATTCTCAGAGAGCAAAAATTAAATTAAATGTTGAATGACCACAAGAATGAACTCAGCAATTTGTATATTATATACTGTATAAAACCATTATAAAATCCAAAACACAGTAGATCCCCACTAGGCACAGACGTCAAATTCAATGTAAATCCCATATTGGTTCCACGTCATTTCAATGAAATGACGTGGAACCAACATTGACTCCACCAGTATGTGCCCAGTGTGTCTCATTCAAATCAATGAATCTCACAATGTTTTATAGGTTCACATCACCTCATCATCATGTGTAGAGAAGTCGCCTGTGTTGAGGCAATGGAAATGTAAACCCAGAGAAGACGCGAGTAGGCCACATATCTACACAGGTGCATTATCAGTGACTAATCAGGACCTCATGACCTGGAACATCTGGAGTAAAGGATTATGCTTGCATCCTATCAAGTACCTCTCCGACGTGAGTCATTCACATACACTTTATTTTTTATCCCCAATTTCGTGATATATCTAATTGGTAGTTAAACTCTTGTCCCATCACTGCAACTCCCGTACGGACTCCAGAGAGGCAAAGGTCGAGAGACGTGCATCCTCCGAAACATGACCCCGCGAAGCCGCACTGCTTCTTGACACAATGCCCGCTTAACCCGGAAGCAAACCGCACCAATGTGTCAGAGGAAACACTGTACACCTGGTGACCGTGTCAGCGAGTATGCGCACGGCCCGCCACAGGAGTCGCTGGAGCGCGATGGGACAAGGACGTCCCGGCCGGACAAACTCTCCCCTAACCCGGATTACGCTGGGCCAATTGTGAGGCGCCTCATAGGTCTCCCGGACGTGGCCTTAGACCGCTGCGCCACTCAGGAGGACCCACATACACTGTTTAACACGGTGTCATGGAAAACTCCTACCTGGAACCTCCTTTGGATGATGCATTTTACTCATAAAGATCGTATTAAATGATTAGGTTCTAATGTCTAATTCTATGATTCTACTGCCCTCACACAAACTTCTTGTTTTACTGAATACTGGAAGCATTACCCTGTTAAAGGGAGTCCACCTAGGATGGTGCTGGTGAAATAGCTGCTGTTTTATGGTCTCCTGACCAATTGTGCTATCTTGTGTATTTTTTTGTGCTGATCTAAAACTTTTTTTGTTCATAACGTTTCCGCCATTGTTTCCTATAACCGAAAAGAGCTTCTGGACATTAGAACAGCTATCACTAACCTCGATGAGGACTTCTACTTCAATGAGTCGGAGGTGAAAGACATAATGATTATCGCGGACCAGCCCCAAATCCCTGACTCTAGAAGGAGGAGACAGCACCATAGAGGCTGGGATACCTGACAAGACTACGTCGGAGAGTGGATAAATCACTTCTACCCTCCATTCTATTGGCAAACATGCAATCAATGGAGAATAATCTGGATGAGCTCTGTTCGAGACTATCCTATCAATCTGATCTGAAGAACTGTAATATCCTATGTTTCTCAGAGTCATCGCTGAACAAAGACACGGTAAATATAAATCTAGCTGGTTTTTCTACACATCAGCAGGACAGAAAGGTGGCGTCGGGGAAGCTCAGGGGAGGTGGTGTGTGTCTTTTTGTTTGGTGTGCAATTTCTAATATTAAGGAAGTTTCGAGGTTCTGCTTGCCTGAGTTAGATAACCTTATGATAAGCTGTAGACCATACTATTTACCAAGAGAGTTTTCATGTATATTTTTCTTAGCTGTCTATTTACCACCACAAACTGATGCTGGCACTTAGATTGCACTCAACGAGCTGTATTGGGCCATAAGCAAACAAGAAAATGCTCACTCAGAGGCGGTGCTCCTAGTGGCCAGTGAATTTAATGCAGGAAAACTGAAATCCGTTTTACCTACCAGCATGTCACCTGTGCAACTAGAGGTGGAAAATTCTAGATCACCTTTACTCCACATACAGAGAAGCATACAAAGCTCTCCCTCGCCTTCTATTTGGCAAATCTGACCATAACTCTATATACTTCATTCTTGCTTACAAGCAAAACTCAATATGGAAGTGGTTCGATTAAGTGGATGCTAAGATACAGGACTGCTTTGCTAGCACAGACAGGAATAAGTTCCAGGATTCATCTGATGGCATTGAGGAATTCACCACGTCTGTCAACGGCTTCATTAATAAGTGTATCAACGATGAAGTCCTCACAGTGACCGGACGTACATATTCCAGCTACATGCCATGGATTACAGGCTAAAGGCTAGAGCTACCGCTTTCAAGGAGCAAGGCACTAATCAAATCAAAAAATCAAAGCCAATTTTATTTGTCACATACACATGGTTAGCAGATGTTAAAGCGTGTGTAGCGAAATGCTTGTCCTTCTAGTTCTGACAATGCAGTAATAACCAACGAGTAATCTAACCTAACAATTCCACAACTACTACCTTATACACACAAGTGTAAAGGCATAAAGAATATGTACATAAAGATATATGAATGAGTGATGGTACAGAACGGCATAGGCAAGATGCAGTAGATGGTATAGAGTACAGTATATACATATGAGATGAGTAATGTAGGGTATATAAACATAAAGTGGCATAGTTTAAAGTGGCTAGTGATACATGTATTACATAAAGATGGTAGATGGTATAGAGTACAGTTTATACATATACATATGAGATGAGTAATGTTGGGTATGTAAAAATATATTAAGTGGCATTGTTTAAAGTGGCTAGTGATACATTTTTACATCAATTCCCATCAATTTCCATTATTAAAGTGACTGGAGTTGAGTCAGTATGTTGGCAGCAGCCACTCAATGTTCGTGGTGGCTGTTTAACAGTCTGATGGCCTTGAGATAGAAGCTGTTTTTCAGTCTCTCGGTCCCTGCTTTGATGCACCTGTACTGACCTCGCCTTCGGGATGATAGTGGGGTGAACAGGCAGTGGCTCGGGTGGTTGTTGTCCTTGATGATCTTTATGGCCTTCCTGGGACATCGTGTGGTATAGGTGTCCTGGAGGGTAGGTAGTTTGCCCCCGGTGATGCGTTGTGCAGACCTCACTACCCTCTGGAGAGCCTTACGGTTGTGGGCGGAGCAGTTGCCGTACGAGGCGGTGATACAGCCCGGCGGGATGCTCTCGATCGTGCATCTGTAGAACATAGTGAGTGCTTTTGGTGACAAGCCAAATTTCTTCAGCCTTCTGAGGTTCACAACGCTGTCTGTGTGGGTGGACCAATTCAGTTTGTCCGTGATGTGTACGCCGAGGAATCTAAAACTTTCTACCCTCTCCACTACTGTCCCATCGATGTGGATAGGGGGGTGCTCCCTCTGCTGTTTCCTGAAGTCCACAGTCATCTCCTTAGTTTTGTTGACGTTGAGTGTGAGGTTATTTTCCTGACACCACACTCCGAGGGCCCTCACCTCCTCCCTGTAGGCTGTCTCGTCGTTGTTGGTAATCAAGCCTAACACCGTAGTGTCGTCCGCAAACTTGATGAATGAGTTGGAGGCGTGCATGGCCACACAGTCTTGGCTGAACAGGGAGTACAGGAGAGGGCTCAGAACGCACCCTGGTGGGGCCCCAGTGTTGAGGAACAGTGGGGTGGAGATGTTGTTACCTACCCTCACCACGTGGGGGCGGCCCATCAGGAAGTCCAGGGCGGGGTTGAGACCCAGGGTCTCGAGCTTGATGACGAGTTTGGAAGGTACTATGGTGTTAAATGCTGAGCTGTAGTCGATGAACAGCATTCTCACATCGGTATTCCTCTTGTACAGATGGGTTAGGGCAGTGTGCAGTGTGGTTGCGATTGCGTTGTCTGTGGACCTATTGGGGCGGTAAGCAAATTGGAGTGGGTCTAGGGTGTCAGGTAGGGTGGAGGTGATATGGTCCTTGACTAGTCTCTCAAAGCACTTTATGATGACGGAAGTGAGTGCTACGGGGCGGTAGTCGTTTAGCTCAGTTACCTTAGCTTTCTTGGGAACAGGAACAATGGTGGCCCTCTTGAAGCATGTGGGAACAGCAGACTGGGATAAGGATTGATTGAATATGTCCGTAAACACACCAGCCAGCTGGTCTGTGCATGCTCTGAGGACGCGGCTGGGGATACCGTCTGGGCCTGCAGCCTTGCGAGGGTTAACACGTTTAGATGTTTTACTCACGTAGGCTGCAGTGAAGGAGAGTCCGCAGGTTTTGGTAATCTGGACACTTATAAGAAATTTTCTACGCCTCTAGGACTCGTACTCTTCCCTGACGTTTTCAACCTGACCCAGTCTGTAATATCTACATGGTTCAAGCAGACCACCATAGGCCCTGGGCCCAAGAGCGCCAAGGTAACCTGCCTAAATGACAATCGCCCCATACCACTCGCATCTGTAGCCATGGAAGGCTTTGAAAGGCTAGTCATTGCTCACATCAACACCAACACCATCATCCCAGACACCCACTCCAATTTGCATACCGCCCCAACAGATCCACAGATGATGGAATCTCTATTGCACATCACACTGCCTTTTCCCATCTGGACAAAAGGAACAGCTATGTGAAAATGCTGTTCATTGACTACAGCTCAGCAGTCAACACCATTGTGCCCTTCAAGCCAATCACAAAGCTAATGACCCTGGGAAGGAATGACCTTTTATTTTCGTGTCAAATCGCCAGTTGGCAACCCATCCCTTATGGGACACATAAACAAACATTACAATAATTCACTTTGTTAATTCAGTGATAATAATTATGGTGTTCTGTGCAGTGTAGACTGCACAAAGAGTGAAAAAGAAATCAATACCTAATAATAAATAAGGTTATCCAAGTAATAAATACATCACGAGAGCAGTAAAATGAATAATAAAAGTCTGGCAAAAGGAGAAGATTCAAAAAGATACACACAATCTACATACATATGTGCCATTTCCTATATAGGAGCTAAATATTTGTATAATTTAATTACACGTGGTCCTTTTTCTTTTATTCCAGGCTTGATCTAAACATTCTGCTAACGGAAATACACAATGGATTAAAAAGACATTTCAGTTTCTCCTCATAAAGCCAGGGTATATCTGGTGGGCTTTCTGGAACATGGACAAGCGTATATCGTGGTATAAAGGGCAATAGAGGATCCAATGAATTTCATTCTCTATTTCTCTTATACACCAATTTTTCTAGGATTTTAGAAAAACATGGTAGTACAGATATTGGGTGATAATGTACAGAGGCGGATAACTTTGGAAATGTTCAAATCTTTAGGAACAATAGCAGTTTGCATAGATTTGGCCAAGATATACGTTAGACGCTCATTAATCGAGGAAGACACTGATTTCACCAAAGAGGCACCAATCTCATCTTGACCTGCTGCTGATATCTTTAAGTTACCAATTACCTCCATCACCTACATTGCATCAGGAGGATCAAACTGAAGTAGAGAAAGGAAATGTCCCTTAATGTAATCCAAAGCATTTCCCTCTGTTTTCTCTATTTTATTTGACAGAGAGGAACCAATATTTACAAAAAAGTTATTAAATTCACAATAAATAACATCAGGATCACTTTAGTTCTTATTTCCAATAAATTGAGATGGAATAGTTGAAGCTGTGTTTTCTTTTTCAATAGTTGATTGATGATTTTCCAAGTTGACTTTATATTATTTCAAGATTCTTGGAATTTGTTCATAAAATATATTTTTGTGGATATCTGAAGTAGGTGAGTAAATTTGCTCTTGTACGTTTTGTAATTTGCAAAATCCAGGGGAGAAGGATTTGTGAGAAACTTTTCATACTTTTTTTTTAACTGTGGATTTTTTTAGACCAGTTAGGCTTGCAGACCCCTTCTGTTACTCTCTTACGTGGTTGAACTAAGGGAAAGCAGTGGTGAAATACAGTGTTACGCCCTGACCTGAGAGAGCCTTTTTATGTCTCTACTTTGGTTTGGTCAGGGTGTGATTTGGGTGGGCATTCTATGTTTTGTTTTTTATGTTTCTTTATTTCTATGTTTTGGCCGGGTATGGTTCTCAATCAGGGACAGCTGCCTATTGTTGACTCTGATTGGGAATCATACTTAGGTAGCCCTTTTTCCCTCCTTCAGTGTGGGTAGTTAACTTTGTTAGAGGCATCATAGCCCTGTTAAGCTTCACGGTAGTTTTGTATCCTTTATTGGCGACATTCTAATAAAGAGGAATATGTACGCTCACGACGCTGCACTTTGGTCCACTTCTTACGACGCCCGTGACAGAACTACCCACCACAAAAGGACCAGGCAGCGTGGTAAAAAGGAGGACTGGACATGCGATGACATCCTGGATGGCAAAGGATCCTGGACATGGGAGGAGATCCTGGCCGGAAGGGATCGCCTTCCATGGCAACAGGTGGAAGCAGCCAGGAAGTTGGAGGCAGCTGGTAAAGGGGCCCATCATTACGAGGGAACACAGCTAGCAAGGAAGAAGGAGAGGCAGCCCCCCCAATCATTTTTTGGGGGGGGCACACGGGGAGATTGGCGGAGTCGGGTTATAGACCAGAGCCAAATCCCCGTGCTTACCGTGGGGAGAAGAGTGGTACTGGTCAGGCACCGTGTTATGTGGTGGAGCGCACAGTGTCTCCAGTGCGCGTTCACAGCCCGGTGCGCTACATCCCAGCTCCCCGGGCTAGGGTGAGCATCCAGCCAGGAAGGATGGTGCCGGCTCAGCGCGCCTGGTCTCCAGTACGTCTCTTCGGCCCAGGATATCCTGCGCCGGCTCTGCGCACTGTGTCTCCGGTGCGTCTGCACCGCCCAGTGCGTCCTGTGCCTGTGCCCTGCACGTGCCGGGCCAAAGTAACCATCCAGCCAGGACGGGTTGAGCAGGCTCTACGCTCGAGAGCTCCAGTGCGCCTCCTCGGCCCAGTGTATCCTGTGCCCGCTCCCAGAACAAGACCTCCTGTGTGTCTCTCCAGCCCAGTGATGATCATTGGCATGAAGCCTCCAGTGATGATCCATGGCAAGAAGCCTCCAGTGATGATCCATGGCACGGAGCCTCCAGTGATGATCCATGGCACGAAGCCTCCAGTGATGATCCATGGCACGAAGCCTCCAGTGAGGAGTCATGGCACGAAGCCTCCAATGACAGCCTCCAGTCCGGAGCCTCCAGCGACGGTCTCCAGTCCGGAGCCTCCAGCGACGGTCTCCAGTCCGGAGCCTCCAGCGACGGTCTCCAGTCCGGAGCCTCCAGCGACGGTCTCCAGTCCCCGCAACGAGGGTGCCCAGTCCGGGGCCCGCAACGAGGTTGCCCAGTCCGGGGCCTGCAACGAGGTTGCCCAGTCCGGGGCCTGCATCGAGGTTGCCCAGTCCGGGGCCCGCATCGAGGGTGCTCAGTCCGGGGCCCGCAGCGAGGGTCCCCAGTCCGGGCCAGCAACAACGGTCCCCAGTCCGGGGCCCGCAGAGAGGGTCCCCAGTCCTGGATCTGCGGCGAGGGTCTCCACACCAGAGGCGCTACCAAAGAGGGGTGAGCCAGAGGTGGAGCGGGGTCTACATCCCGCACCAGAGCCGCCGCGGATGGATGCCCACCCGGACCTGTGACAGGTTAAAGGAAATATTCATAGCCTGTTGTACATTAAAAGGTATTAGTAAATTCATAGTATGTGAGGATCTTAAAACATCTAAGGTTAAAAAGATGCATTCAGTATTAGTTGATAGAGATTGATAACATTCATATAATTGTGTTAAAGTTCAAATCTGTCAAAGTGTACGAATTGTGAGAGTAATGTGTAAACGTTATATTGATTACTTTATTTTGTAGTGCCTAAAAGTGTTAACCTGTGATCTAGGAAATGCTCTTAATCTATGAGCCGGAGATCGATTGCTCTGGTCTCCACCCATATTCCTGGGGGAAATCGCGGTCTTTTCTCATTACACTAAACGTTGAATTGAGAATACAACACCGTATCACTCTCGTGATTATTTCTCCCCTGTTTTCAGGTACTTTATTGATGATAAAAATAGTAATTTAAATGTTATAACTCGCTAACATGTCAAGAGTGTTTAAGGTGTGTCTTAGTAACGTCTTGAGGAAGTTAGAGTTAAGTTTGAAGAGAGTAATATTAGCCCTGCTCGGTTGAAGTGAAGAATAGCATCGTACTGAGAGTAGCTGTCATCTTATGTCGATTGTGAATGAACATGTGCGTTGTTAATAAGATATTTTGCTGTGTTATTTGTATAATGGGTTTTCTGTTGTTTTGTAATGTGTTACTTTTGTGAAATGTTGACACTAAACGTTGAATTGAGAATACAACACCGTATCACTCTCGTGATTATTTCTCCCCTGGTTTCAGGGGCGTAACAGACCATCCCCTATAGGTTCAGGTTTTACGGCCGGAGTCCGCACCTTTGGGGGGGAGGGGTACCGTCATTCTAATAAAGAGGAATATGTACGCTCACCACGCTGCACTTTGGTCAACTTCTTATGACACCCTTGACATACAGAATTGAAAGATGTGAGAAAAGTCTGGTAAGCAGACTCCACATCGGCCTAATTATAAAAAATTCCCACATCGATCAACTTTTTAAAGCGCTCACAATTACTTTTGTTAAATATTCTATATTTAATGCTACTAATCATTCCCATCTGTTCATTTCCAGCTGCCAAAGAGAAGAGAAATGTCAGTATTAAGTATACCTGTATTTGCCACATTATTCAAAGAATTTGTAAAAAATATTTTCAATAAGGGTGACAGATGAATTGGTCAGTCTGTGGGTTCATATATGAGGGGATACAGATGAGCTGGTCAGTCTGTGGGTTCATATATGAGGGGATACAGATGAGCTGGTCAGTCTGTGGGTTCATATATGAGGGGATACAGATGAGCTGGTCAGTCTGTGGGTTTATATATGAGGGGATACAGATGAACTGGTCAGTCTGTGGGTTCATATATGAGGGGATACAGATGAGCTGGTCAGTCTGTGGGTTCATATATGAGGGGATACAGATGAGCTGGTCAGTCTGTGGGTTTATATATGAGGGGAAACAGATTGCTGGAGTATAAATGTTTATGTTGTAATCACCCAAAAGAAAACAAATGTTATCTTCATTATGAATCCCAGGTTGATGCAAAGATATCAGTAAAACTAGCAATGTCAGAATCAGGTGGCTGATAGATGCATCCAATCACCACTTTTTTACCACCCAAAAAAATGAACAGGAGGGAATTTCTATGAAAAGAGATTCAACATCAATGTTATCCCATGAAAGTGAGAGGTCCTCTCACAAATAATTGAAAATGTTTCTGAAGAAAAATGGACACTACAACTACTGTTCTACAGCGGTGAACAGCATGATAAGGAGACGTGTCATAAAGCCTGGTTCTCTCTTCAGTCAACCCTGTTTCTGGAAGGGAAACAATGGAACATTCATGACTGAGAGACGACAGATGATGAACAAAGTGGTCATGATTTTTAGGAAGACTGCCATTGTTCAAATGAAAGGTATAGAAAATATAAGCTTGCCTTGGAATTAGATAAATTAATATAGAGGTCTTAAATGTCTTAACATTATAGTAGATAGAATCATCTCTGGTTAATTTCAGGAAATTTGAATCTGGATCAACAAAATCATTATATTTATCGGTCGCTTCGTTAATATCTAAAGGGTTAAAGGCCATGTTATCAGAGTTGATATCCTTGGCTTCGTTAATATCTAATGGGTTAGAGACCATGTTATAAGAGTTGATATCATTGGCTTCGTTAATATCTAATGGGTTAAAGACCATGTTATAAGAGTTGATATCCTTGGCTTCGATAATATCTAATGGGTTAAAGACCATGTTATAAGAGTTGATATCCTTGGCTTCGATAATATCTAATGGGTTAAAGACCATGTTATAAGAGTTGATATCCTTGGCTTCGATAATATCTAATGGGTTAAAGACCATGTTATAAGAGTTGATATCCTTGGCTTCATTAATATCTAACGGGTTAAAGACCATGTTATAAGAGTTGATATCCTTGGCTTCGATAATATCTAATGGGTTAAAGACCATGTTATCAGGGTTGATATCCTTGGCTTCATTAATATCTAATGGGTTAAAGACCATGTTATAAGAGTTGATATCCTTGGCTTCGATAATATCTAATGGGTTAAAGACCATGTTATAAGAGTTGATATCCTTGGCTTCATTAATATCTAACGGGTTAAAGACCATGTTATAAGAGTTGATATCCTTGGCTTCGATAATATCTAATGGGTTAAAGACCATGTTATAAGAGTTGATATCCTTGGCTTCATTAATATCTAATGGGTTAAAGACCATGTTATAAGAGTTGATATCCTTGGCTTTGTTAATATCTAATGGGTTAAAGACCATGTTATAAGGGTTGATATCCTGCTCAATTAAGAGAGATACACAGTGGGAATCATCCAGAGAGTGGAACAGAAATATAGAAGTACATGTCTCACATGTCCAATACAACCATACATTTGTGTTAGTTTTATCAATAGGGGTGCACTTCCTGTGGAATGCACATTGACACAGTCCACATAACACCACTGAAGACTTCAGAGGATTATGGCATTTAGAGCAATGTGTGTTTTACGTCATGAGGTTAGGTGAAACACATGAACAAAGTAGAGTATATATATTCGTGCGTGTGTGTGTGTGTCAAATCAGTCGACTATAGCGAAGTCACTTGCCATAAGCCTAGGAGAGGGGAGGGGTGAATGACCAGCTGAACATTCTTCGGGTATGCAGTGTAAATCTTGTCCGTCCATCAGGGAAGAAAGTGCCATTCCTATTCATCCTCTAAATTTCAGTCTTTACGTCTTCAATTCCATGAGATTAAAATGTTATTGCGCCTCGATTGGTTCTCGACGCAGTCTCCTTTTGGAAAATTGCTCCTCCAAACTGTGTTTGAATGCAATTACATCCTTAAAAAGATGATCAACCCTTTTTCCATGTTAGAGTTGCAGGAAGGACTTAAAAGTTATTTTCCTGCAGATCTATTATATCTTTATATACCTATTTTTGTTGATCGTGAAGTTAATGATGTAGTGCTCGATACGCATTCCTCTTCCGCTCTGCGCCTCTGCAATATTAGCTCATGTTAGCCATGCTACACGCATAAAAAAAGTGTATTTTTTTGGGCCATGCAACAAGATTGTTATGAGCTAAAATGAGTTCGCAAACACAACCCACAACCTGCCTCCCAAAAACAAGCTTCGCGGGTGGAATGGTAAGCACAGAAAAGCACCACACACATGCACCAGTACGATAAACAGAAAGCGGAGAATTGCGCACTGTATGGATCCTGGCGGCACTTTACTTGACGAGTGGGAGATTGCCAATGTTAGTACTGAGGATACAAGCACTATTCGGGGCAGTAAGCCAAAATAAGGTCAAAGATGCTTGGGAGAGATAGTGGTAGGAGCAGTCGCTTACCCGCGGAACGAGCAGGGTGAACGCGCAGCGTGAGTAGAGTCCCTCCGGCGTGGCTGATTTACATAGTCTTTCATCTAACATTTCATAATTAGACCGTTTCATTACGCAGGGGCAATATCCCTGATCTTACCTGTGCACATAGTGATCTCCTGCTTCGAGGTAGGTTATAAATAATATCACTCACACAATTCACCATGAATCAAACAAAAGGTTCTCAATTTGGGTTTATGTCTAATCTCCTCCACCCATTTCTTTCCATATTGCACCATCCGTGATTTTTTAATAAATATGTCTCCTTTAATTTGGTTTTCGTACAGCTGTTCACAGTCGGACTGTTGGAAAAGGTCAGACATTTCAGTTGCCCAGGCTCCTACCTATGGAGTGATTCCGTTGAAAAAAGTTTCTGGCTATTCTGGCAATGGGCATATCCAACAGTCTATTCCAAAGTCTCACCATACACGCCTTCCATCTCACCTCACAGGGTTCCCAGCCCATGTCCCCAGTTATTGTCATACACGCCTTCCATCTCACCTCACAGGGTTCCCAGCCCATGTCCCCAGTTATTGTCATACATGCCTTCCATCTCACCTCACAGGGTTCCCAGCCCATGTCCCCAGTTATTGTCATACATGCCTTCCATCTCACCTCACAGGGTTCCCAGCCCATGTCCCCAGTTATTGTCATACACGCCTTCCATCTCACCTCACAGGGTTCCCAGCCCATGTCCCCAGTTATTGTCATACAGGCCTTCCATCTAACCTCACAGGGTTCCCAGCCCATGTCCCCAGTTATTGTCATATACGCCTTCCATCTCACCTCACAGGGTTCCCAGCCCATGTCCCCAGTTATTGTCATACATGCCTTCCATCTCACCTCACAGGGTTCCCAGCCCATGTCCCCAGTTATTGTCATACACACCTTCCATCTCACCTCACAGGGTTCCCAGCTCATGTCCCCAGTTATTGTCATACATGCCTTCCATCTCACCTCACAGGGTTCCCAGCCCATGTCCCCAGTTATTGTCATACATGCCTTCCATCTCACCTCACAGGGTTCCCAGCCCATATCTCCAGTTATTGTCATACATGCCTTCCATCTCACCTCACAGGGTTCCCCTCCCATGTCCCCAGTTATTGTCATACAGACCTTCCATCTCACCTCACAGGGTTCCCAGCCCATGTCCCCAGTTATTGTCATACACACCTTCCATCTCACCTCACAGGGTTCCCTGCCCATGTCCCCAGTTATTGTCATACATGCCTTCCATCTCACCTCACAGGGTTCCCAGCCCATGTCCCCAGTTATTGTCATACACGCCTTCCATCTCACCTCACAGGGTTCCCTGCCCATGTCCCCAGTTATGAGCGTCTGCCAAATTACTTAAATGTAATGTAATGTAATGTTATTGTCATACACGCCTTCCATCTCACCTCACAGGGTTCCCAGCCCATGTCCCCAGTTATTGTCATACACACCTTCCATCTCACCTCACAGGGTTCCCTGCCCATGTCCCCAGTTATTGTCATACATGCCTTCCATCTCACCTCACAGGGTTCCCTGCCCATGTCCCCAGTTATTGTCATACATGCCTTCCATCTCACCTCACAGGGTTCCGAGCCCATGTCCCCAGTTATTGTCATACACGCCTTCCATCTCACCTCACAGGGTTCCCTGCCCATGTCCCCAGTTATTGTCATACATGCCTTCCATCTCACCTCACAGGGTTCCCTGCCCATGTCCCCAGTTATTGTCATACATGCCTTCCATCTCACCTCACAGGGTTCCCAGCCCATGTCCCCAGTTATTGTCATACATGCCTTCCATCTCACCTCACAGGGTTCCCAGCTCATGTCCCCAGTTATTGTCATACATGCCTTCCATCTCACCTCACAGGGTTCCCTGCCCATGTCCCCAGTTATTGTCATACATGCCTTCCATCTCACCTCACAGGGTTCCCAGCCCATGTCCCCAGTTATTGTCATACATGCCTTCCATCTCATCTCACAGGGTTCCCTGCCCATGTCCCCAGTTATTGTCATACATGCCTTCCATCTCACCTCACAGGGTTCCCAGCCCATGTCCCCAGTTATTGTCATACATGCCTTCCATCTCACCTCACAGGGTTCCCAGCCCATGTCCCCAGTTATTGTCATACATGCCTTCCATGTCACCTCACAGGGTTCCCTGCCCATGTCCCCAGTTATTGTCATACATGCCTTCCATCTCACCTCACAGGGTTCCCTGCCCATGTCCCCAGTTATTGTCATACACACCTTCCATCTCACCTCACAGGGTTCCCTGCCTATGTCCCCAGTTATTGTCATACACGCCTTCCATGTCACCTCACAGGGTTCCCAGCCCATGTCCCCAGTTATTGTCATACAGACCTTCCATCTCACCTCACAGGGTTCCCTGCCCATGTCCCCAGTTATTGTCATACACACCTTCCATCTCACCTCACAGGGTTCCCTGCCTATGTCCCCAGTTATTGTCATACATGCCTTCCATGTCACCTCACAGGGTTCCCAGCCCATGTCCCCAGTTATTGTCATACACGCCTTCCATGTCACCTCACAGGGTTCCCAGCCCATGTCCCCAGTTATTGTCATACACGCCTTCCATGTCACCTCACAGGGTTCCCAGCCCATGTCCCCAGTTATTGTCATACAGACCTTCCATCTCACCTCACAGGGTTCCCTGCCCATGTCCCCAGTTATTGTCATACACACCTTCCATCTCACCTCACAGGGATTCCAGCCCATGTCCCCAGTTATTGTCATACATGCCTTCCATCTCACCTCACAGGGTTCCCTGCCCATGTCCCCAGTTATTGTCATACATGCCTTCCATCTCACCTCACAGGGTTCCGAGCCCATGTCCCCAGTTATTGTCATACACGCCTTCCATCTCACCTCACAGGGTTCCCTGCCCATGTCCCCAGTTATTGTCATACATGCCTTCCATCTCACCTCACAGGGTTCCCTGCCCATGTCCCCAGTTATTGTCATACATGCCTTCCATCTCACCTCACAGGGTTCCCAGCCCATGTCCCCAGTTATTGTCATACATGCCTTCCATCTCACCTCACAGGGTTCCCAGCTCATGTCCCCAGTTATTGTCATACATGCCTTCCATCTCACCTCACAGGGTTCCCTGCCCATGTCCCCAGTTATTGTCATACATGCCTTCCATCTCACCTCACAGGGTTCCCAGCCCATGTCCCCAGTTATTGTCATACATGCCTTCCATCTCATCTCACAGGGTTCCCTGCCCATGTCCCCAGTTATTGTCATACATGCCTTCCATCTCACCTCACAGGGTTCCCAGCCCATGTCCCCAGTTATTGTCATACATGCCTTCCATCTCACCTCACAGGGTTCCCAGCCCATGTCCCCAGTTATTGTCATACATGCCTTCCATGTCACCTCACAGGGTTCCCTGCCCATGTCCCCAGTTATTGTCATACATGCCTTCCATCTCACCTCACAGGGTTCCCTGCCCATGTCCCCAGTTATTGTCATACACACCTTCCATCTCACCTCACAGGGTTCCCTGCCTATGTCCCCAGTTATTGTCATACACGCCTTCCATGTCACCTCACAGGGTTCCCAGCCCATGTCCCCAGTTATTGTCATACAGACCTTCCATCTCACCTCACAGGGTTCCCTGCCCATGTCCCCAGTTATTGTCATACACACCTTCCATCTCACCTCACAGGGTTCCCTGCCTATGTCCCCAGTTATTGTCATACATGCCTTCCATGTCACCTCACAGGGTTCCCAGCCCATGTCCCCAGTTATTGTCATACACGCCTTCCATGTCACCTCACAGGGTTCCCAGCCCATGTCCCCAGTTATTGTCATACACGCCTTCCATGTCACCTCACAGGGTTCCCAGCCCATGTCCCCAGTTATTGTCATACAGACCTTCCATCTCACCTCACAGGGTTCCCTGCCCATGTCCCCAGTTATTGTCATACACACCTTCCATCTCACCTCACAGGGTTTCCAGCCCATGTCCCCAGTTATTGTCATACATGCCTTCCATCTCACCTCACAGGGTTCCCAGCCCATGTCCCCAGTTATTGTCATACACACCTTCCATCTCACCTCACAGGGTTCCCTGCCCATGTCCCCAGTTATTGTCATACATGCCTTCCATCTCACCTCACAGGGTTCCCTGCCCATGTCCCCAGTTATTGTCATACATGCCTTCCATCTCACCTCACAGGGTTCCCAGCCCATGTCCCCAGTTATTGTCATACATGCCTTCCATCTCACCTCACAGGGTTCCCAGCCCATGTCCCCAGTTATTGTCATACATGCCTTCCATGTCACCTCACAGGGTTCCCAGCCCATATCCCCAGTTATTGTCATACACGCCTTCCATCTCACCTCACAGGGTTCCCAACTCATGTCCCCAGTTATTGTCATACATGCCTTCCATCTCACCTCACAGGGTTCCCAGCCCATGTCCCCAGTTATTGTCATACATGCCTTCCATCTCACCTCACAGGGTTCCCAGCCCATGTCCCCAGTTATTGTCATACATGCCTTCCATGTCACCTCACAGGGTTCCCCTCCCATGTCCCCAGTTATTGTCATACATGCCTTCCATCTCACCTCACAGGGTTCCCAGCTCATGTCCCCAGTTATTGTCATACATGCCTTCCATCTCACCTCACAGGGTTCCCAGCCCATGTCCCCAGTTATTGTCATACATGCCTTCCATGTCACCTCACAGGGTTCCCCTCCCATGTCCCCAGTTATTGTCATACATGCCTTCCATGTCACCTCACAGGGTTCCCCTCCCATGTCCCCAGTTATTGTCATACATCCCTTCCATCTCACCTCACAGGGATCCCAGCTCATGTCCCCAGTTATTGTCATACATCCCTTCCATCTCACCTCACAGGGTTCCCTGCCCATGTCCACAGTTATTGCCAGTATAGGTGCAACAGTCCTTTTGAATAGTTCAGAACAGTACACACGCATGTCTGATACAGTTTGGAATATGTAGCATAACCAATGTCTTTGAGTGTTTTTGTTTTTCCTATAACTCCCCCAAGAGCTCTGTTTGGCAGATATGCCTAATAGAAAGGGCATATGTTCATAACAAATTGCTAGTAAACTCAATAATTTCTTCACCAAAACTAAACTGAAAAACACTTCTCTTAGTACCTGGTTTTCTAAAATGCATTATTATTTCAATCTTTTGCACCACTTTACTGTACATAATAACATTTTATGCAGGCTTCTGCCATCAAAACAATATAATCAGCATATAAGCATCTATACTTAGCATTTCATCATCAGATCTTACTCAAATATTTAACTGTTTAATTTACTACTCGGACTATTGACCCTTTTTCCACTAACTGTGCTGCAACTGTTTAATATCTATCCTGTTGCCTAGTCACTTTACCCCTACCTATATGTACATATCTACCTCAATTACTTTGTACCCCGGCACATCGACTCTGTACTGGAACCCTGTGTATAGAGCCAAGTTATTTCTTGCAGTGCAGGTTAGAATGGAGTCCTGAGTGCCTCCCCAGTGTCCCTGTGTCCTAGCATGAATGTCATCTTCAAACAGTCTTTCATGTGAGTGGCTAACTCTTCACCAGCCAGAGAATAGAGGGAGGGAGCAGGCGATTCATTCCCCGGCCGACCAAATAGGAGTCTAATTAATGTGGGGCTCGGAGCGGCTTTTGAAACAACAGGGCCACAGAATGAAGGAGATGCCCGTTGTTTCATTCTGACGAGACAGTGGCCTTTATCTAGTGATAATACATCATGTTATCAGCATCAGAACTGTCTTGCTGTAATCAAAAGGTCATACAACCTGGTCGTAACAGCATCTACTTGAAAGCTAAAAACCCATTGGATCTCTAAAGAATGGGCTGGATGAAAGAGAACTGAATTGATGAGGTTTGGTGTGTGTGTGTATCGAGGGGGGGGGGGGGGTATTAGAACATACAAAAGACACCATGAATAAAGTAATGGTAAGACAAGGTAGAGGAAGGGGAGGAGGAGGGAAAGAGAGATATGAGCAGGGGGTTAAGGATGGAGGACATAGTGGAGGTTTTTCAGGGTAGATATCTCCCTCTTGCACAGCGATACTGACTCTACTGAGTCTGTTTGAGCTGGAATAATTAGATGCATCGTTTTAATTAACAAGAAAGAAGTTAATCAAATTCACAATTTCATTACTGGTGATACATTAAAAGTTTGTCTGTGTGATGATTTTAATTGGTCCTTACCCAACGATGTTGAGAGCTGAATACATATTTGGGGAATTAGATATAAAATATGAAACATTTAGCTGAAGAGCTCTAAACAACTTTCTTTTAAGAATTTGACCCTTGGTCAGATATTTGTTCTTCACTCTAGTGGCTAGGTTTTGGATTAGAGTAGTGAAATCCTATGTAAGGGCAGCAACTCTAATGAATGTAAAGCATGACAGTCCAGCATATTGCACTCTGTTGGGCATCTGTGCATTAGCTCTGGTAATGACTTAAATGGTGGATCAGCTATGGCTCGTTTGATAGAGAGAGAGAGAGAGAATGGTGTGGGGGCATGTAGTCTAATTAGGGGAACCGGTCCCCATGACCCCATCATCTTAGCCTTAGCTTGTCTGGCAATTAGTGGTTTCTCCTGGCCACTCCACCAGACTGGTATAGGGCTGTAAGACGATGTTGTCCCCAATCAATACCTACAGTGTCATTATCATTAAGACCGGTTATCAGAGCCAATCATTTATTAGTGGTCTAATACTGCTGTTGATATGCCTCAACCACAAATCAATGGAAAAAGATATTAGACGGTGCTCATTTTCCTCATTCATTTAGTAAAGAGGAATATAAACTGAATCTACAAAATAGAGGTGGACACTAAACATTACACCATTCTTCAGGTTCAATAATATCTGAAAATGTCGATGTGAACTCTCATTTAATCCCGCAATGACATTAATGCCTTGTAGCAGTTCATCGTCCGATAGCAACACTATTTCGGAGTACAGTAGTCAAATGTTAATCCATCCAAAGTTTTAGAGTCATCCTCCGTGTACATAAAGGAAAATAAAATAACCTCTATAGTAAGTTTCTCTCTTCATCAAGACGTGATCAAACACGAAGACAGCCTAGACTCTAAATAATACATTAATGCCATTCTAACAAACTATAGTTTTGGTAACTCGGTTAGGACATCTACTTTGTGCATGACACAAGTCATTTTTCCAACAATTGTTTACAGACAGATTATTTCACTTATAATTCACTGTATCACAATTCCAGTGGGTCAGAAGTTTACATACACTATGTTGACTGTGCCTTTAAACAGCTTGGAAAATTCCAGAAAATGATGTCATGGCTTTAGAAGCATCTGATAGGCTCATTGACATAATTTGAGTCAATTGGAGGTGTACCTATTGATGTATTTCAAGGCCTACGTTCAAACTCAGTGCCTCTTCCCATGATGCTTGACATCATGGGAAAATCAAAAGAAATCAGCCAAGAGCTCTGAATAAAAAATGTGGACCTCCACAAGTCTGGTTCATCCTTGGGAGCAATTTCCAAACGCCTGAAGGTACAACGTTCATCCGTACAAACTATTGTACACAAGCATAAACACCATGGGACCACACAGCCGTCATACTGCTCAGGAAGGAGACGGGTTCTGTCCCCTAGAGATGAACGTACTTTTGTGCGAAAAGCGCAAATCAATCCCAGAACAACAGCAAAGGATCTTGTGAAGATGCTGGAGGAAAGAGGTACAAAAGTATCTATATCCACAGTAAAACAAGTCCTATATTGACATAACCTGAAAGGCCGCTCAGCAAGGAAGAAGCCACTGCTCTAAAACCGCCATAAAAAAGACAGACTATGGTTTGAAACTGCACATGGGGACAAAGATCATACTTTTTGGAGAAATATCCTCTGGTCTGATGAAACAAAAATGGAACTGTTTGGCCATAATGACCATCGTTATGTTTGGAGGAAAAAGGGGGAGGCTTGCAAGCTGAAGAACACCAATCCAACCGTGAAGCACGGGGGTGGCAGCATCATGTTGTGGGGGTGCTTTGCTGCAGGAGGGACTGGTGCACTTCACAGAATAGATGGCGTCATGAGGTAGGATAATGATGTGGATATGTTGAAGCAACATCTCAAGACATTAGTCAGGAAGTTAAAGCTTGGTCGCAAATGGGTCTTCCAAATGGACAATGACCCCAAGCATACTTCAAAAGTTGAGGCAAAATGGCTTAAGGACAACAAAGTCAAGGTATTGGAGTGGCCATCACAAAGTCCTGACCTCAATCCTATAGACAATTTGTGGGCAGAACTGAAAAAGCATTTGCGAGCAAGGAGGCCTACAAACCTGACTCAGTTACACCAGCTCTGTCAGGAGGAATGGGCCAAAATTCACCCAACTTATTGTGGGAAGCTTGTGGAAGGCTACCCGAAATGTTTGACTCAAGTTAAACAATTTAAAGGCAATGCTACCAAATACTTATTGAGTGTATGTTAACCTCTGACCCCCTGGGAATGTGATGAATCATTCTCTCCACTATTATTCTGACATTTCACATTCTTAAAATAAAGAGGTGATCCTAACTCGCATAAGACAGGGAATTTTTACTAGGATTAAATGTCAGGAATTGTTAAAAACAGAGTTTAAGGGGCCTCCTGGGTGGCGCAGTGGTCTATGGCACTGCATCGCAGCGCTAGCTATGCCACCAGAGACTCTGGGTTCGCGGTTTGTCGCAGCCGGCGCAACGCACAATTGGCCTAGTGTCGTCCGGGTTAGGGAGGGTTTGGCCGGTAGGGACATCCTTGTCTCATCACGCACCAGCAGTGACTCCTGTGGCGGGCCGGGCGCAGTGCACGCCAACCAAAGTAGCCAGGTGCACAGTGTTTCCTCTGACACATTGGTGCTGCAAACCGCTTTTGGGTCTTCACTCAAGTTCATAACAGAAGAATCAGACCAAGAATGGACCCAGCGGCTCCGGACCCTTTTCACTCCGCCGTCGAGATCCAGGGAGCGATGCTAGGCAGACACGAGGAGGAATTGTCTGCTGCTCAACATGCCGTTGAGACCCTGGCCGTCCAAGTCTCCGACCTCACAAGACAGGTTCACCAACTCCACCTCGATCCACCGCCCACTTCCAGGGTTTCCGAGTCTCCGGAGCCCAGGATCAACAACCCGCCGTGTTACTCTGGGAGCCCACTGAGTGCCGCTCATTCCTCACTCAGTGTGATGTGGTGTTCTCTCTCCAGCCCAACACTTACTCCAGGAGCGCAGCCCGCATCGCCTCGTCATTTCTCTCCTTACCGGACGGGCGCGTGAGTGGGGCACGGCAGTCTGGGAGGCGAGGGCTGAGTGTATTAACCAGTATCAGGACTTTAAGGGGGAGATGATACGGGTTTTTGACCGTTCTGTTTTTGGCGAGGAGGCTTCCAGGGCCCTGTCTTCCCTATGTCAGGGAATAGATCCATAACGGATTATTCTATTGAGTTTCGCACTCTCGCCGCCCCTAGTGACTGGAACAGCCGGCTTTGCTCGCTCGTTTTCTGGAGGGTCTCCGTCGAGGTTAAGGATGAGATCCTCTCCCGGGAGGTTCCTTCCAGTCTGGACTCCTTAATAGCTCTCGCTATTCGCATAGAGCTGACGGTTTTGATCTTCGTCGCCGAGCTCGTGGAAAGGAGCTCACGTTCTCCGTTGCTCCCCTCTCCACATCACTGCCACCTGCCGCATCACTGCCACCCTCCTCCGCCGGCTCGGATGCTGAGCCTATGCAGCTGGGGGGTATTCGCATCTCGGCCAAGGAGAGGGAACGGAGAATCACCAATCGCCTCTGTCTCTACTGCGGCTCCGCTGGTCATTTTGTCACCTCATGTCCAGTAAAAGCCAGAGCTCATCAGTAAGAGGAGGGCTACTGGTGAGCGCAACTACTCAGGCCTCTCCTTCTGGATCACGCACTACCTTTCCGGTCCATCTCCGCTGGCCCGGTTCATCTGCTTCCTGCAGTGCCTTGATAGACTCTGGGGGCGGAGGGCTGTTTTATGGACGAGACCTGGGCTCGGGAACATGACATTCCTCTCAGACAGTTAGGGGAGCCCAGGGCCTTGTTCGCTTTAGATGGTAGTTCTCTCCCCAAGATTCAGCGTGAGACGCTGCCTTTAACCCTCACTGTCTCTGGTAATCATAGCGAAACCATTTCTTTTTTAATTTTTCGTTCACCTTTTACACCTGTTGTTTTGGGTCATCCCTGGCTAGTGCGCCATAACCCTTCTATTAATTGGTCTAGTAATACTATCCTATCCTGGAATGTTTCTTGTCATGTAACCTGTTTAATGTCTGCTATCCCTCCTGTTTCCTCTGTCTCTTCTTCACAGGAGGAGCCTGGCGATTTGACAGGGGTGCCGGAGGAGTATCACGATCTGCGCACGGTGTTCAGTCGTTCCAAGGCCACTTCTCTCCCTCCACACCGGTCGTATGACTGTAGTATTGATCTCCTTCCGGGAACTACCCCCCGGGTAGATTATACTCTCTGTCGGCTCCCGAACGTAAGGCTCTCGAGGATTATTTGTCGGTTTCGCTTCGACGCCGGTACCATAGTCTCCTCCTCCTCCCCCGCCGGAGCTGGGTTTTTTTTTGTTCAGAAGAAGGACGGGTCCCTGCGCCCATGCGTGGATTATCGAGGGCTGAATGACATAACAGTTAAGAATCGTTATCCGCTTCCTCTTATGTCTTCAGCCTTCGAGATCCTGCAGGGAGCCAGGTTTTTCACCAAATTGGACCTTCGTAACGCCTACCATCTCGTGTGCATCAGGGAAGGGGACGAGTGGAAGACGGCGTTTAACACTCCGTTAGGGCACTTTGAATACCGGGTTCTTCCTTTCGGCCTCGTTAACGCTCCAGCTGTCTTTCAGGCACTAGTTAACGACGTCCTGAAGACATGCTGAACATTTTTGTTTTCGTTTACATGGATGATATCCTGATTTTTCTCCGTCTCTCTCGATTCATGTTCAGCACGTGCGGCGCGTCCTCCAGCGCCTTTTGGAGAACTGTCTTTATGTGAAGGCTGAGAAGTGCATTTTCATGCCGCCTCTGTCCCTTTTCTCGGTTCCGTTATTTCCGCTGAGGGCATTAAGATGGATCCCGCTAAGGTCCAGGCAGTCATTGATTGGCCCGTTCTAAGTCACGCGTCGAGCTGCAGCGCTTTCTGGGCTTCGCTAATTTCTACCGTCGTTTCATCCGTAATTTCGGTCAGGTGGCAGCTCCTCTCACAGCCCTTACTTCTGTTAAGACGTGCTTTAAGTGGTCCGTTTCCGCCCAGGGAGCTTTTGATCTTCTTAAGAATCGTTTTACATCCGCACCTATTCTTGTTACACCTGACATCTCTAGACAGTTTGTTGTTGAGGTTGACGCGTCAGAGGTGGGCGTGGGAGCCATTCTTTCTCAGCGCTCTCTCTCTGACGGCAAGGTCCATCCTTGCGCGTTTTTCTCTCATCGCTTATCGCCGTCAGAACGTAACTATGATGTTGGTAATCGCGAACTGCTCGCCATCCGCTTAGCCCTAGGCGAATGGCGACAGTGGTTGGAGGGCGACCGTTCCTTTTGTCGTTTGGACTGACCATAGGAACCTTGAGTACATCCGTTCAGCCAAACGACTCAATGCGCGTCAGGCTCGTTGGGCTCTGTTTTTCGCTCGTTTCGAGTTTGTTATTTCTTATCGTCCGGGCTCAAAAAACACCAAACCTGATGCTTTATCTCGTCTCTTCAGTTCTTCTGAGGTCTCCACCGACCCCGATGGGATTCTCCCTGAGGGGCGCGTTGTCGGGTTGACTGTCTGGGGAATTGAGAGGCACTCCGTCGCCGCGAGCTTGTCCTAGGAACCTTCTGTTCGTTCCCGTTCCTACTCGTCCGGCCGTTCTTCAGTGGGCCCACTCTGCCAAGTTAGCCGGCCACCCCGGCGTTCGGGAATACGCTTCGCTTCCATTCGCCAGCGTTTCTGGTGGCCCACTCGGGAACGTGACGCGCGTCGATTTGTCGCCGCTTGTTCGGTCTGCGTGCAGACTAAATCTGGGAACTCTCCTCCTGCCGGCCGTCTCAGACCGCTTCCCATTCCCTCTCGACCGTGGTCTCACATCGCTTTAGATTTTATCACCGGACTGCCTTCATCAGCGGGAAGACAGTTATTCTTACGGTTGTCGATAGATTCTCTAAGGCGGCTCATTTCATTCCTCTCGATAAGCTCCCTTCTGCTAAGGAGACGGCTCAGATCATTATCGAGAATGTTTTCCGAATTCATGGCCTTCCGTCTGACGTCGTTTCCGACAGAGGCCCGCAGTTCACGTCTCAATTTTGGAGGGAGTTTTGCCGTTTGATTGGGGCTTCCGTCAGTCTCTCGTCCGGCTTTCATCCCCAGTCTAACGGTCCAAGCCGAACGGGCCAATCAGACTGTTGGTCGCATTTTACGCAGTCTTTCTTTTCGTAACCCTGCGTCTTGGTCAGAACAGCTCCCTGGGCAGAGTACGCCCACAACTCGCTTCCCTCGTCTGCTACCGGTCTATCCCTTTTCAGTGTAGCCTCGGGTACCAGCCTCCGCTGTTCTCATCTCAGCTCGCCGAGTCCTGCGTCCCCTCCGCTCAGGCTTTTGTCCAGCGTTGCGCAGCGCACCTGGAAGGGGGGTCAGGTCGGCACTTTGCCGTAATAGGCGCAGACTGTGAGGGCCGCTAATAAAGCGTAGGACCAAGAGTCCTAGATATTGTTGCGGTCAGAGAGTGTGGCTCTCCACTCAGAACCTTCCCCTTAAGACAGCTTCTCGCAAGTTGGCCCCGCGGTTCATTGGTCCGTTCCGTATTTCCCAGGTCATTAATCCTGTCGCAGTGCGACTTCTTCCCGCGCTATCTTCGTCGCGTTCACCCGGTCTTCCATGTCTCCTGTGTTAAGCCCGTTCTTCGCGCCCCCGCTCGTCCCCCCCCCATCCTTGTCGAGGGCGCACCCATCTACAGGGTTCGTAGATTTTGGACATGCGCCCTCGGGGCCGTGGTCATCAGTACCTAGTGGATTGGGAGGGTACGGTCCTGAGGAGAGGAGTTGGGTTCCCTCTCGGGACGTGCTGGACCGTTCGCTGATTGATGATTTCCTCCGTTGCCGCCAGGTTTCCTCCTCGAGTGCGCCAGGAGGCGCTCGGTGAGTGGGGTACTGTCATGTCTTGTTATGTCTGTTCCTGTCCTTTCTCTTCATTCTCTCTCTCTGCTGGTCTTTTTAGGTTACCTTCTCTGTCTCTCATCCTTCAGCTGTTCTACATTTCCCTAACTAGCTCATTCTCTCTTTCCCACCTGTTCTCTCTTCCCCCTCTGATTAGGTCTCTATTTCTTTCTCTGTTCCTGCTACTTTCAGTGTCTGATTCTTGTTTGTGTTTTTTGATGCCAGAAGCAAGCTGTCGTCTCGTTTGCTTCCACCTTGTCCTGTCCTGTCGGAGTCTGCCTGGCAGGAGTATCCTGCACTATACTAACGTTCTTTTGTTCCGCTGACAATGTTGGAAGAGGATTTATGCCATTCCTGTATTTTCATTAAAGAACTCTGTTTTCTGTTAAAACCGCTTTTGGGTCTTCACTCAAGTTCATAACAGCTGGCTTTCGGGTTGGAGACGCGCTGTGTTAAGAAGCAGTGCGGCTTGGTTGGGTTGTGTTTCAGAGGACACATGACTTTCGACCTTTGTCTCTCCCGAGCCCGTACGGAAGTTGTAGCGATGAGACAAGATAGAACTACTAACAATTGGAAACCACGAAATTGGGGAGAAAAGGGGGTAAAATAAAAACCTAAGAAACTGAGTTTAAATGTATTTGGGGACTGCCTGCAGCCAGTCCAGTATGAGGCATTCTTGGATGTCAGTCACCTACTGTACAGAGAAAAGTTGGATACACAGTGAAGTTTAATGCTGTTTAACAGGCATGATAATGAGCTGGAGTAGGGCTTATGTCTCTGTTAATTAAGAGTGCTTTGTAATGTGACGTCAATAGAAAGGGGAGTAGGGAGAGTGTAATCTTTATTTAACGAGGCAAGTCAGTTAAGAACCAATGACTTTCTCCAGACAACGCTGGGCCAATTGTGCATCACCCTATGAGACTGCCAATCACAACCAATTGTGATACAGCCTGGATTTGAACCAATGACACCTCTAGCACTGAGATGCAGTGCCTTGTAACTGCTGCGCTACAAGAGAAGAGAGGGAGAGGGAGAGAGAGAGAGAAGAGAGAAGAGAGAGAAGAGAGAGAGAGAGAGAGAAGAGAGAGAGAGAGAAGAGAGAGAGAGAGAGAGAGAGAGAGAGAGAGAGAGAGAGAGAGAGAGAGAGAGAGAGAGAGAGAGAGAGAGAGAGAGAGAGAGAGAGGTGAAAATATACATCAATCATTTAGCAACCACTAACAGCTAGCCTTCTGCTAATCAGCTGTCCCCTGTCTCCTCCAGGCAAAGCTTTATTGGCCTGTTAGCTTGTCGGCACATACATCTATTTAGACCTATTATATTGACTCTGTTGAATCTTTCCCAAGATAGCAGAGCAGTACCGAGCAATCATGCCACATATAAAAATGAAAATGATGTTTTATTTGTAACATGCTCTGTAGACAGACGTAGACTAACAGTGAAGAGCTTACTTACGGGCCCTTCCCAACAATGCAGAGAGAAACATTTTTTTAAGAAAGAGAACACAAGGAATAAATACACAATGAGTAAGGATAACTTGGCGCTATACACGAGGTACCAGTACCGAGTCCATGATAACTTGGCGCTATACACAAGATCCCAGTACCGAGTCCATGATAACGTGGCGCTATACACAAGATCCCAGTACCGAGTCCATGATAACGTGGCGCTATACACAAGATCCCAGTACCGAGTCCATGATAACGTGGCGCTATACACAAGATCCCAGTACCGAGTCCATGATAACTTGGCGCTATACACAAGATCCCATTACCGAGTCCATGATAACTTGACGCTATACACAAGGTCCCAGTACTGAGTCGATGATAACTTGGCGCTATACACAAGGTACCTGTACCGAGTCGATGTGTAAGGGTACGAGGTAATTGAGGTACATATGTAGATATTTAATAAGCAGTAGCAGCAGTGTATGTGATGAGTTAAAATAGTTAGTGCAAAGGAGGGTCAATGCAGATAGTCTGGGTATCTATTTGGTTAACTATTTAACTAACTATTTAGCAGTCTTATGGCTTGGAGGTAGCAGCTGTTCCGGGACCTGTTGGTTCCAGACTTCGGTATTGCTTGCCGTGCGGTAACAGAGAGCACGGTCTATGACTTGGGTGGCTGGAGTATTTGACCATTACTGATCTGCATTGGGTTAGCCACACTCCCTATAGGCCTATGAAGTTCTCTGTAATGTGTTTTTCTGTGAAGATGCTTTCTTGGCTCTACATATGACGGTTTCTCCAAAGTTTGCCACTTATTCAACTATCCCTAATTGAAGAATGACCTGGCTTTCTTTTCACTATGAACTTTCCTCACAGCTTGTAAATACAATGAAAGAAAGGGTATTGGTCTACTTTTAATAATGGAAATGCTGACGACTACAGAAATACAGAGAGCTCCTCTGGACTCCCATTGCTCTGTGATAAAGACTGCGTTTGTTCCTCTGGCTCCAAGACTAGTCATGTGGATAATTGCTTCTCGCTGCTATGGGACGGAGAGCGCACCCGTGTGAATATAAAGGAGAGGCCTTTTTAATAAGAAACACTGTCCAAACAATACAGCTCCATTCTGTTGTTATATCCGTGGTCGCAGAGAAGCTCCAGACATTACAGAGTTGGGCTGGAGCTGACGAGGAAGGTGTGGTCTATGTTCTACCCAACAAGATAGCAATGACCCTAGGAGCATGAAGGTGAGAGAATGAAGAGAGAGGAAAGAGAGAGAAAGAGAGAGTGAGACAGAGAAAGAGAGAGAGAGAGAGAGAGACAGACAGACAGAGAGAGAGAGAGAGAGAGAGAGAGAAAGGGATAAATAGAGAGAGACTAAGTGGTCACAGTAAATGTCCCATTGGTAGAAGACAAAGAAAGGACTCGAAGGAGAGAGAGATATAACAGGCTAACAGCCAGAGAGAGAGGGATATATCAGGCTAACAGCCAGAAAGAGAGAGAGAGATATCAGGCTAACAGCCAGAGAGAGAGAGAGAGATAACAGGCTAACAGCCAGAGAGAGAGAGAGATATAACAGGCTAACAGCCAGAGAGAAAGAGAGATATATCAGGCTAACAGCCAGAGAGAGAGAGATATAACAGGCTAACAGCCAGAGAGAAAGAGAGATATATCAGGCTAACAGCCAGAGAGAGAGAGAGATAACAGGCTAACAGCCAGAGAGAGAGAGAGATATAACAGGCTAACAGCCAGAGAGAAAGAGAGATATATCAGGCTAACAGCCAGAGAGAGAGAGAGAGATAACAGGCTAACAGCCAGAGAGAGAGAGAGATAACAGGCTAACAGCCAGAGAGAGAGAGAGAAATACCTGACACCCTCAGCACACAGGGGGACAAACACCTGCCTGGAGGTGACAGCATTCCCTCCCCCGTATGCCCCCTAGGCACAACTATGACAACATAACCAACAAAAACGGGTCACAACTCCTGCAGCTCTGTCGCATGCTGGGTATGTACATAGTCAATGGTAGACTTCGAGGGGACTCCTATGGTAGGTACACCTATAGCTCATCTCTTGGCAGTAGTACTGTAGACTACTTTATCACTGACCTCAACCCAGAGTCTCTCAGAGCGTTCACAGTCAGCCCACTGACACCCCTATCAGACCACAGCAAAATCAGAGTCTACCTAAACAGAGCAATACTCAATCTTGAGGCATCAAAGCCAAAGGAACTGAGTAACATTAAGAAATGCTATAGATAGAAGGAATGCAGTTTGGAAACCTACCAAAAAACAATTAGGCAACAACAAATTCAATCCCTTTTAGACAATTTCCTGGGTAAAACGTTCCACTGTAATAGTGAAGGTGTAAACTTGGCAGTGGAAAATCTTATCAGTATATTTGACCTCTCAGCTTCCCTATCAAATCTAAAAACCTCAAATAGAAAACCGAAGAAAATTAACAACAATGACAAATGGTTTGATGAAGAATGCAAAAATCTAAGAAAGAAATTGAGAAACCTGTCCAACCAAAAACATAGAGACCCGGAAAACCTGAGTCTACGCCTTCACTATGGTGAATCACTAAAACAATACAGAAATACACTACGGAAAAAAGAAGGAACAGCATGTCAGAAATCAGCTCAATGTAATTGAAGAATCCATAGACTCTAACCACCTGGGAAAATTGGAAAACACTAAACAAACAACAACACGAAGAATTATCTATCCAAAATGGAGATGTATGGGTAAACCACTTCTCCAATCTTTTTGGCTCTATAAAAAAGAATAAAGAGCAAAAACATATACATGATCAAATACAGATCTTAGAATCAACTACTAAAGACTACCAGAACCCACTGGATTCTCCAATTACATTGAATGAGTTACAGGACAAAATAAAAACCCTCCAACCCAAAAAGGCCTGTGGTGTTGGTGGTATCCTCAATGAAATGATCAAATATACAGACAACAAATTCCAATTGGCTATACTAAAACTCTTTAACATCATCCTTAGCTCTGGCATCTTCCCCAATATTTGGAACCAAGGACTGATCACCCCAATCCACAAAAATGGAGACAAATTTGACCCCAATAACTACCGTGGAATATGCGTCAACAGTAACCTTGGGAAAATCCTCTGCATTATCATTAACAGCAGACTCGTACACTTCCTCAATGAAAACAATGTACTGAGCAAATGTCAAATTGGCTTTTTACCAAATTACCGTACAACAGACCATGTATTCACCCTGCACGCCCTAATTGACAACCAAACAAACCAAAACAAAGGCAAGTCTTCTCATGCTTTGTTGATTTCAAAAAAGCCTTCGACTCAATTTGGCATGAGGGTCTGCTATACAAACTGATGGAAAGTGGTGTTGGGGGTAAAACATACGACATCATAAAATCCATGTACACAAACAACAAGTGTGCGGTTAAAATTGGCAAAAAACACACAAATTTCTTCACACAGGGTCGTGGGGTTAGACAGGGATGCAGCTTAAACCCCACCCTCTTCAACATATATATCAACGAACTGGCGCGGGCACTAGAAAAGTCTGCAGAACCCGGCCAACACCCTACTAGAATCTGAAGTCAAATGTCTGCTGTTTGCTGATGATCTGGTGCTTCTGTCACCAACCAAGGAGGGCCTACAGCAGCACCTAGATCTTATGCACAGATTCTGTCAGACCTGGGCCCTGACAGTAAATCTCAGTAAAACCAAAATAATGGTGTTCCAAAAAAGGTCCAGTCACCAGGACCACAAATACAAATTCCATCTAGACACTGTTGCCCTAGAGCACACAAAAAACTATACATACCTTGGCCTAAACATCAGCGCCACAGGTAACTTCCACAAAGCTGTGAACGATCTGAGAGACAAGGCAAGGAAGGGCATTCTATGCCATCAAAAGGAACATACATTTCAACATACCAATTAGGATTTGGCTAAAAATACTTGAATCAGTCATAGAGCCCATTGCCCTTTATGGTTGTGAGGTCTGGGGTCCGCTCACTAACCAAGACTTCACAAAATGGGACAAACACCAAATTGAGACTCTGCATGCAGAATTCTGCAAAAATATCCTCCGTGTACAACATAGAACACCAAATAATGCATGCAGAGCAGAATTAGGCCGATACCCACTAATTATCAAAATCCAGAAAAGAGCTGTTAAATTCTATAACCACCTAAAAGGAAGCGATTCCCAAACCTTCCACAACAAAGCCATCACCTACAGAGAGATGAACCTGGAGAAGAGTCCCCTAAGCAAGCTGGTCCTGGGGCTCTGTTCACAAACACACCCTACAGAGCCCCATGACAGCAGCACAATTAGACCCAACCAAATCATGAGAAAACAAAAAGATAATTACTTGACACATTGGAAAGAATTAACAACAAAAAAACAGAGCAAACTAGAATGCTATTTGGCCCTACACAGAGAGTACACAGCGGCAGAATACCTGACCACTGTGACTGACCCAAAATTAAGGAAAGCTTTGACTATGTACAGACTCAGCGAGCATAGCCTTGCTATTGAGAAAGGCCGCCGTAGGCAGACATGGCTCTCAAGAGAAGACAGGCTATGTGCTCACTGCCCACAAAATGAGGTGGAAACTGAGCTGCACTTCCTAACCTCCTGCCCAATGTATGACCATATTAGAGAGACATATTTCCCTCAGATTACACAGATCCACAAAGAATTCGAAAACAAATCCAATTTTGAAAAACTCCCATATCTACTGGGTGAAATTCCACAGTGTGCCATCAGAGCAGCAAGATTTGTGACCTGTTGCCACGAGAAAAGGGCAACCAGTGAAGAACACGCACCAATGTAAATACAACCCATATCTATGCTTATTTATTTTATCTTCTGTCCTTTACCATTTGTACATTGTAAAAACACTGTATATATATATAATATGACATTTGTAATGTCTTTATTGTTTTGAAACTTCTGTATGTGTGATATCTACTGTTAATTTTTATTGTTTATTTCACTTTATATATTATCTACCTTACTTGCTTTGGCAATGTTAACACATGTTACCCATGCCAATAAAGCCCCTTGAATTGAATTGAATTGAAATATCAGGCTAACAGCCAGAGAGTTAATGTCAATGTGTCATTGCTCTGTCAGGCAGAGAAGGACAGCAACTCTGCTCTTATTGATCATCCCAAAGCCAAGGTCAGAAGTAGCCTCACACCTCGGAGACTGACCCCTACCTTGGCCTTGGCCTGAAGGCAGCAATCTGACCGTTGACCCCTAGCATCTGACTCCTGACCCTTATGGTTCTCCCATATGTGACCTTTGCCGGTTGGTGTTTTACTGGCTTCAGTTGCATCATCCCCTCTCTGTCTTCCATCCCGAACACAGCCCCATCTACCCCCTCTCCGTCTTCCATCCCCAACACAGCCCCACCTCCCCTTCTCCGTCTTCCATCCCCAACACAGCCCCACCTCCCCTTCTCCGTCTTCCATCCCCAACACAGCCCCACCTCCCCCTCTCCGTCTTCCATCCTCACCCCAGCCCCACCTCCCCCTCTCCGTCTTACATCCCCAACACAGCCCCACCTCCCCCTCTCCGTCTTCCATCCTCACCCCAGCCCCACCTCCCCCCTCCGTCTTCCATCCCGAACACAGCCCCACCTTCTCCGTCTTCCATCCCCACCCCAGCCCCACCTCCCCCTCTCCGTCTTCCATCCCCAACACAGCCCCACCCCTCAGTCTTCCATCCCCTCCAGCCCAATCTCCTGTCTTCCATCCCCAACACAGCCCCACTTCCTCCCTCTCCATCTTCTATCCCAACCAGCCCCACCTCCCCCCTCTCCGTCTTCCATCCTCACCCCAGCCCCATCTCCCCCCTCTCCGTCTTCCGTCCCCAACACAGCCTCACCTCACCTTCTCTGTCTTCCATCCCCAACACAGCCCCACCTCCCCCTCTCCGTCTTCCATCCTCACCCCAGCCCCACCTCCCCCTCTCCGTCTTCCATCCTCAACACAGCCCCCCTCCCTCTCTCTGTCTTCCATCCTCACTCCAGCCCCACCTCCCCCCTCTCCATCTTCCATCCTCACCCCAGCCCAACCTCCCCCTCCCCCTCTCAGTCTTCCATCCTCACCCCAGCCCCCTCCCCCCTCTCAGTCTTCCATCCTCACCCAAGCCCCACCTCCCCCTCTCAGTCTTCCATCCTTACCCCAGCCCCAACCTCCCTCTCTCCGTCTTCCATCCCCACCCCAGCCCCACCTCCCCCCCTCTCTGTCTTCCATCCCAACACAGCCCCACCTCCCCCTCTCCGTCTTCCATCCCCAACACAGCCCCACTTCCTCCCTCTCCCCTTCTCCGTCTTCCATCCCCAACACAGGCCCACCTCCCCTTCTCCGTCTTCCATCCCCAACACAGGCCCACCTACCCTTCTCCGTCTTCCATCCCCAACACAGCCCAACCTCCCCCTCCCCCTCTCCGTCTTCCATCCTCACCCCAGCCCCACCTCCCTCTCTCCGTCTTCCATCCCCAACACAGCCCCACCTCCCCCCTCTCCGTCTTCCATCCTCACCCCAGCCCAACCTCCCCCCTCCCCCTCTTCGTCTTCCATCCTCACCCCAGCCCCACCTCCCCCTCAGTCTTCCATCCCCAACACAGCCCCACCTCCCCCTCTCCGTCTTCCATCCTCACCCCAGCCCCTCCCTCTCTCCCTTCCATCCTCCGTCTTCCATCCTCACTCCAGCCCCATCTCCCCCTCTCCGTCTTCCATCCTCACCCCAGCCCCAGCCCCACCTCCCCCTCTCCGTCTTCCATCCCCAACACAGCCCCACCTCCCTCTCTGTCTTCCATCCTCCCCCAGCCCCACCTCCCCCTCTCCGTCTTCCATCCTCACCCCAGCCCAACCTCCCCTCTCTGTCTTCCATCCCAACACAGCCCCACTTCCTCCCTCTCCTTCTTCTATCCTCACCCCAGCCCCACCTCCCCTTCTCAGTCTTCCTTCCTCACCCCAGCCCAACCTCCAACCTCCCCCCTCCCCCTCTCAGTCTTCCATCCTCACCCCAGCCCCACCTCCCCCTCTCCGTCTTCCATCCTCACCCCAGCCCCCCTCCCCCCATCTGTCTTCCATCCCCAACACAGCCCCACTTCCTCCCTCTCCTCCGTCTTCCATCCTCACCCCAGCCCCCTCCCTCTCTCCGTCTTCCATCCCCAACACAGCCCCCCTCCCCCTCTCCGTCTTCCATCCCCAACACAGCCCCACCTCCCCCCTCTCTGTCTTCCATTCCCAACACAGCCCCACCTCCCCTCTCCGTCTTCCATCCCCACCCCAGCCCCACATCCCCCCTCTCCGTCTTCCATCCTCACCCCAACCTCCCCTCCCCCCCTCCCTTTCTCAGTCTTCCATCCCCAACCCAGCCCCACCTCCCCCTCTTCGTCTTCCATCCTCACCCCAGCCCCACCTCCCCCTCTCTGTCTTCCATCCTCACCCCAGCCCAACCTCCCCCCTCCCCCTCTCCGTCTTCCATCCTCACCCCAGCCCCCCTCCCCCTCTCAGTCTTTCATCCTCACCCCAGCCCCACCTCCCCCTCTCCTTCTTCTATCCTCATCCCAGCCCCCCCTCCCTCTCTCCGTCTTCCATCCTCACCCCAGCCCCACCTCCCCTTCTCTGTCTTCCATCCCCAACACAGCCCCCCCTCCCTCTGTCCGTCTTCCATCCCCAACACAGCCCCACTTCCTCCCTCTCCTTCTTCTGTCCTCACCCCAGCCCCCCCTCCCTCTCTCCGTCTTCCATCCTCACCCCAGCCCCACCTCCCCCTCTCTGTCTTCCATCCCCAACACAGCCCCCCTCCCCCTCTCCGTCTTCCATCCTCACTCCAGCCCAACCTCCCCCCTCCCCCTCTTCGTCTTCCATCCTCACCCCAACCCCCCTACCTCTCGCCGTCTTCCATCCCCAACACAGCCCCACCTCCCCCTCTCCGTCTTCCATCCTCACTCCAGCCCAACCTCCCCCCTCCCCCTCTCCGTCTTCCATCCTCACCCCAGCCCCACCTCCCCCTCTCAGTCTTCCATCCCCAACACAGCCCCACCTCCCCCTCTCCGTCTTCCAACCTCACCCAGCCCCCTCCCTCTCTCCATCTTCCATCCTCACCCCAGCCCCACCTCCCCTTCTCAGTCTTCCATCCCCAACTCCAGCCCCCAACCTCCCCTCTCAGTCTTCCATCCTCACCCAGCCCAACCTCCCCCTCTCTGTCTTCCATCCTCACCCCCAGCCCAACCTCCCCTCTCTCTGTCTTCCATCCCCAACACAGCCCCACTTCCTCCCTCTCCTTATTCCATCCTCACCCCAGCCCCACCTCCCCCTTCTCTGTCTTCCATCCCCAACACAGCCCCCCCCTCTGTCCGTCAGTTCCATCCCCAACACAGCCCCACTTCCTCCCTCTCCTTCTTCTGTCCTCACCCCAGCCCCCCTCCCCTCTCTCCATCTTCCATCCTCACCCCAGCCCCACCTCCCCCTCTCTGTCTTCCATCCCCAACACAGCCCCCCTCCCCTCCCCCTCCGTCTTCCATCCTCACCCCAGCCCCAGCCCCACCTCCCCCTCTCCGTCTTGCATCCTCACCCCAGCCCCCCTCCCCCTCTCAGTCTTCCATCCTCACCCCATCCCAACCTCCCCCCTCTGTCTTCCATCTCACCCCAGCCCAACCTCCTCTGTCTTCCATCCCCAACACAGCCCCACTCCCCCTCCCTCTCCTTCTTCATCCTCACCCCAGCCCCCCCTCCCCTTCTCAGTCTTCCATCCTCACCCCAGCCCCACCTCCCCCTCTCAGTCTTCCATCCCCAACACAGCCCAACCTCCCCCTCTCCGTCTTCCAGCCTCACCCAGCCCCCCTCCCCATCTCCCACTTCCATCCCACCCCAGCCCCACCTCCCCCTTCTCAGTCTTCCATCCTCACCCCAGCCCAACCTCCCCCTCTCAGTCTTCCATCCCCAACACAGCCCCACTTCCTCCCTCTCCTGTATTCCATCCTCACCCCAGCCCAACCTCCCCTCTCTGTCTTCCATCCCCAACACAGCCCACCTCCCCCTCTCTGTCTTCCATCCCCAACACAGCCCCACTTCCTCCCTCTCCTTATTCCATCCTCACCCCAGCCCCACCTCCCCTTCTCTGTCTTCCATCCCCAACACAGCCCCCCCTCCCTCTGTCCGTCTTCCATCCCCAACACAGCCCCACTTCCTCCCTCTCCTTCTTCCATCCTCACCCCAGCCCCCCCTCCCTCTCTCCGTCTTCCATCCTCACCCCAGCCCCACCTCCCCCTCTCTGTCTTCCATCCCCAACACAGCCCCCCCTCCCCCTCTCCGTCTTCCATCCTCACTCCAGCCCAACCTCCCCCTCCCCCTCTTCGTCTTCCATCCTCACCCCAACCCCCCTACCTCTCTCCGTCTTCCATCCCCAACACAGCCCCAGCCCCTCCCCCTCTCCGTCTTCCATCCCCAACACAGCCCAACCTCCCCCCTCTCAGTCTTCCATCCCCAACACAGCCCCACCCCCCCTCTCCGTCTTCTGTCCTCACCCAGCCCCCCTCCCTCTCTCCATCTTCCATCCTCACCCCAGCCCCACCTCCCCTTCTCAGTCTTCCATCCTCACTCCAGCCCAACCTCCCCCTCTCAGTCTTCCATCCTCACCCCAGCCCAACCTCCCCCTCTCTGTCTTCCATCCTCACCCCAGCCCAACCTCCCCCTCTCTGTCTTCCATCCCCAACACAGCCCCACTTCCTCCCCTCTCCTTATTCTATCCTCACCCCAGCCCCCTCCCCCTCCCCTCTCCGTCTTCCATCCTCACCCCAGCCCCCCTCCCTTCTCCGTCTTCCATCCCCAACACAGCCCCACCTCCCCCTCTCCGTCTTCCATCCCCAACACAGCCCCCCCCCCTCTCCATCTTCCATCCCCAACACAGCCCCACATCCCCTCTCTCCGTCTTCCATCCTCACTCCAGCCCAACCTCCCCCTCCCCCTCCGTCTTCCATCCTCACCCCAGCCCCAGCCCCACCTCCCCCTCTCCGTCTTCCATCCTCACCCCAGCCCAACCTCCCCCTCCCCCTCTCTGTCTTCCATCCTCACCCCAGCCCAACCTCCCCCTCCCCTGTCTTCCATCCTTCCATCCTCACCCCAGCCCCAGCCCCACACCCCCCTCTCCGTCTTCCATCCTCACCCCAGCCCAACCCACCTCCCCCTCTCAGACTTCCATCCTCACCCCAGCCCAACCTCCCCCTCTCTGTCTTCCATCCTCACCCCAGCCCAACCTCCCCCTTCCGTCTTCCAGCCTCACCCCAGCCCCCCTCCCCCTCTCCCACTTCCATCCCCAACACAGCCCCACCTCCCCCTCTCCGTCTTCCATCCTCACCCCAGCCCAACCTCCCCCCTCTCCGTCTTCCATCCCCAACACAGCCCCACCTCCCCCCTCTCCGTCTTCCATCCTCACCCCAGCCCCCCTCCCCCTCTCCATCTTACATCCCCAACACAGCCCCACCTCCCCCTCTCCGTCTTCCATCCCCAACAAAGCCCCACCTCCCCCTCTCCGTCTTCCATCCTCACCCCAGCCCGCCCCTCCCTCTCTCCATCTTCCATCCCCAACACAGCCCCACCTCCCCCTCTCCGTCTTCCATCCTCACCCCAGCCCCACCTCCCCCTCTCCATCTTCCATCCTCACTCCAGCCCAACCTCCCCCTCCCCCCTCTTCGTCTTCCAGCCTCACCCCAGCCCCACCTCCCCCTCTCCGTCTTCCATCCCCAACACAGCCCCACTTCCTCCCTCTCCTTCTTCTATCCTCACCCCAGCCCCCCTCCCCCTCTCTCCGTCTTCCATCCTCACCCCAGCCCCACCTCACCCTCTCTGTATTCCATCCTCACCCCAGCCCAACCTCCCCTCTCTGTCTTCCATCCCCAACACAGCCCCACTTCCTCCCTCTCCTTCTTCTATCCTCACCCCAGCCCCCTCCCTCTCTCCATCTTCCATCCTCACCCCAGCCCCACCTCCCCCTCTCCGTCTTCCATCCTCACCCCAGCCCAACCTCCCCCTCTCCGTCTTCCAGCCTCACCCCAGCCCCCCCTCCCCCTCTCCCACTTCCATCCCCAACACAGCCCCACCTCCCGCCTCTCCGTCTTCCATCCTCACTCCAGCCCAACCTCCCCCTCTCCGTCTTCCATCCCCAACACAGCCCCACCTACCCCTCCCTGTCTTCCATCCCCATCAAAGCCCCACCTCCCCTCTTCGTCTTCCATCCTCACCCCTGCCCCCCTCCCCCTCTTCGTCTTCCATCCTCTCCCCAGCCCCACCTCCCCCTCTCCGTCTTCCATCCTCACCCCAGCCCAACCTCCCCCTCCCCCTCTCCGTATTCCAGCCTCACATCTGCCCCACCTCCCCCTCTAAGTCTTCCATCCTCACCCCCGCCCCCTCCCCCTCTTCGTCTTCCATCCTCACCCCCAGCCCCACCTCCCCCTCTCCGTCTTCCATCCTCACCCCAGCCCCCCTCCCTCTCTCCGTCTTCCATCCTCACCCCAGCCCCACCTCCCCCTCTCTGTCTTCCATCCCCAACACAGCCCCCTCCCTCTCTCCGTCTTCCATCCCCAACACAGCCCCACCTCCCCCCTCTCCGTCTTCCATCCCCAACACAGCCCCACCTCCCCCCTCCGTCTTCCATCCTCACCCCCCAGCCCGCCCCTCCCTCTCTCCATCTTCCATCCCCAACACAGCCCCACCTCCCCCCTCTCCTTCTTCTATCCTCACCCCAGCCCCCCCTCCCTCTCTCCGTCTTCAATCCTCACCCCAGCCCCACCTCCCCCTCTCTGTCTTCCATCCCCAACACAGCCCCCCTCCCTCTCTCCGTCTTCCATCCCCAACACAGCCCCACCTCCCCCTCTTCGTCTTCCATCCTCACCCCAGCCCCACCTCCCCCTCTCTGTATTCCATCCTCACCCCAGCGCAACCTCCCCTCGCTGTCTTCCATCCCCAACACAGCCCCACTTCCTCCCTCTCCTTCTTCTATCCTCACCCCAGCCCCCCTCCCTCTCTCCATCTTCCATCCTCACCCCAGCCCCACCTCCCCCTCTCCGTCTTCCATCCTCACCCCAGCCCAACCTCCCCCTCTCCGTCTTCCAGCCTCACCCCAGCCCCCCCCTCCCCATCTCCCACTTCCATCCCCAACACAGCCCCACCTCCCGCCTCTCCGTCTTCCATCCTCACTCCAGCCCAACCTCCCCCCTCTCCGTCTTCCATCCCCAACACAGCCCCACCTACCCCTCCCTGTCTTCCATCCCCATCAAAGCCCCACCTCCCCCTCTTCGTCTTCCATCCTCACCCCTGCCCCCTCCCCCTCTTCGTCTTCCATCCTCACCCCAGCCCCACCTCCCCTCTCCGTCTTCCATCCTCACCCCAGCCCAACCTCCCCCTCCCCCTCTCCGTATTCCAGCCTCACATCTGCCCCACCTCCCCCTCTAAGTCTTCCATCCTCACCCCCGCCCCCCCTCCCCCTCTTCGTCTTCCATCCTCACCCCAGCCCCACCTCCCCCTCTCCGTCTTCCATCCTCACCCCAGCCCCCCCTCCCTCTCTCCGTCTTCCATCCTCACCCCAACCCCACCTCCCCCTCTCTGTCTTCCATCCCCAACACAGCCACCCCTCCCTCTCTCCGTCTTCCATCCCCAACACAGCCCCACCTCCCCCTCTCTGTCTTCCATCCTCACCCCAGCCCCACCTCCCCCCTCTCCGTCTTCCATCCTCACCCCAGCCCGCCCTCCCTCTCTCCGTCTTCCATCCCCAACACAGCCCCACCTCCCCCTCTCCGTCTTCCATCCTCACTCCAGCCAACCTCCCCCTCCCCCTCTTCGTCTTCCATCCTCACCCCAGCCCCCCCTCCCCCTCTTCATCTTCCATCCTCACCCCAGCCCCACCTCCCCCTCTCCGTCTTCCATCCTCACACCCGCCCAACCTCCCCCTCCCCCTCTTCGTCTTCCATCCTCACCCCCAGCCCCCACTCCCCCTCTCAGTCTTCCATCCTCACCCCAGCCCAACCTCCCCCTCTGTCTTCCATCCCCAACAAAGCCCCACTTCCTCCCTCTCCTTCTTCTATCCTCACCCCAGCCCCCCTCCCTCTCTAAGTCTTCAAACCTCACCCCAGCCCCCCTCCCTCTCTCCGTCTTCCATCCCCAACACAGCCCCACCTCCCCCTCTCCGTCTTCCATCCCCAACACAGCCCCACATCCCCTCTCTCCGTCTTCCATCCTCACCCCAGCCCGCCCCTCCCTCTCTCCATCTTCCATCCCCAACACAGCCCCACCTCCCCCTCTCCGTCTTCCATCCTCACCCCAGCCCCACCTCCCCCCTCTCCATCTTCCATCCTCACTCCAGCCCAACCTCCCCCCTCCCCCTCTTCGTCTTCCAGCCTCACCCCAGCCCCACCTCCCCCTCTCCGTCTTCCATCCCCAACACAGCCCCACTTCCTCCCTCTCCTTATTCTATCCTCACCCCAGCCCCCCTCCCTCTCTCCGTCTTCCATCCTCACCCCTGCCCCCCCTCCCCCTCTCCGTCTTCCATCCCCAACACAGCCCCACCTCCCCCTCTCCGTCTTCCATCCCCAACACAGCCCCACCTCCCCCTCTCCATCTTCCATCCCCAACACAGCCCCACATCCCCTCTCTCCGTCTTCCATCCTCACTCCAGCCCAACCTCCCCCCTCCCCCTCTTCGTCTTCCATCCTCACCCCAGCCCCAGCCCCACCTCCCCCCTCTCCGTCTTCCATCCTCACCCCAGCCCAACCTCCCCCCTCCCCCTCTCTGTCTTCCATCCTCACCCCAGCCCAACCTCCCCCCTCCCCCTCTTCGTCTTCCATCCTCACCCCAGCCCCAGCCCCACCTCCCCCTCTCCGTCTTCCATCCTCACCCCAGCCCAACCTCCCACCTCCCCTCTCAGACTTCCATCCTCACCCCAGCCCAACCTCCCCCTCTCTGTCTTCCATCCTCACCCCAGCCCAACCTCCCCCTTTCCGTCTTCCAGCCTCACCCCAGCCCCCCCCTCTCCCACTTCCATCCCCAACACAGCCCCACCTCCCGCCTCTCCGTCTTCCATCCTCACCCCAGCCCAACCTCCCCCTCTCCGTCTTCCATCCCCAACACAGCCCCACCTCCCCCTCTCCGTCTTCCATCCTCACCCCAGCCCCCTCCCCTCTCCATCTTACATCCCCAACACAGCCCCACCTCCCCCCTCTCCGTCTTCCATCCCCAACACAGCCCCACCTCCCCCCTCTCCGTCTTCCATCCTCACCCCAGCCCGCCCCTCCCTCTCTCCATCTTCCATCCCCAACACAGCCCCACCTCCCCCCTCTCCGTCTTCCATCCTCACCCCAGCCCCACCTCCCCCCTCTCCATCTTCCATCCTCACTCCAGCCCAACCTCCCCCCTCCCCCTCTTCGTCTTCCAGCCTCACCCCAGCCCCACCTCCCCCTCTCCGTCTTCCATCCCCAACACAGCCCCACTTCCTCCCTCTCCTTCTTCTATCCTCACCCCAGCCCCCCCTCCCTCTCTCCGTCTTCCATCCTCACCCCAGCCCCACCTCACCCTCTCTGTCTTCCATCCCCAACACAGCCCCACCTCCCCCCTCACCGTCTTCCATCCTCACCCCAGCCCGCCCCTCCCTTTCTCCGTCTTCCATCCCCAACACAGCCCCACCTCCCCCCTCTCCGTCTTCCATCCTCACTCCAGCCCAACCTCCCCCTCCCCCTCTTCGTCTTCCATCCTCACCCCAGCCCCCCCTCCCCCTCTTCGTCTTCCATCCTCACCCCAGCCCCACCTCCCCCTCTCCGTCTTCCATCCTCACTCCAGCCCAACCTCCCCCCTCCCCCTCTCCGTATTCCATCCTCACCTCAGCCACCACTCCCCCTCTCAGTCTTCAATCCTCACCCCAGCCCCACCTCCCCCTCTCTGTCTTCCATCCCCAACACAGCCCCCCCTCCCTCTCTCCGTCTTCCATCCCCAACACAGCCCCACCTCCCCCCTCTTCGTCTTCCATCCTCACCCCAGCCCCACCTCCCCCTCTCTGTATTCCATCCTCACCCCAGCCCAACCTCCCCTCTCTGTCTTCCATCCCCAACACAGCCCCACTTCCTCCCTCTCCTTCTTCTATCCTCACCCCAGCCCCCCTCCCTCTCTCCATCTTCCATCCTCACCCCAGCCCCACCTCCCCTCTCCGTCTTCCATCCTCACCCCAGCCCAACCTCCCCCTCTCCGTCTTCCAGCCTCACCCCAGCCCCCCTCCCCCTCTCCCACTTCCATCCCCAACACAGCCCCACCTCCCGCCTCTCCGTCTTCCATCCTCACTCCAGCCCAACCTCCCCCTCTCCGTCTTCCATCCCCAACACAGCCCCACCTACCCCTCCCTGTCTTCCATCCCCATCAAAGCCCCACCTCCCCCTCTTCGTCTTCCATCCTCACCCCTGCCCCCCCTCCCCCTCTTCGTCTTCCATCCTCACCCCAGCCCCACCTCCCCCTCTCCGTCTTCCATCCTCACCCCAGCCCAACCTCCCCCTCCCCCTCTCCGTATTCCAGCCTCACATCTGCCCCACCTCCCCCTCTAAGTCTTCCATCCTCACCCCCAGCCCCCCTCCCCCTTCGTCTTCCATCCTCACCCCAGCCCCACCTCCCCCTCTCCGTCTTCCATCCTCACCCCAGCCCCCCCTCCCTCTCTCCGTCTTCCATCCTCACCCCAGCCCCACCTCCCCCTCTCTGTCTTCCATCCCCAACACAGCCCCCCCTCCCTCTCTCCGTCTTCCATCCCCAACACAGCCCCACCTCCCCCTCTCCGTCTTCCATCCCCAACACAGCCCCACCTCCCCCTCTCCGTCTTCCATCCTCACCCCAGCCCCCCCTCCCTCTCTCCGTCTTCCATCCCCAACACAGCCCCACCTCCCCCTCTCCTTCTTCTATCCTCACCCCAGCCCCCCTCCCTCTCTCCGTCTTCAATCCTCACCCCAGCCCCACCTCCCCCTCTCTGTCTTCCATCCCCAACACAGCCCCCCTCCCTCTCTCCGTCTTCCATCCCCAACACAGCCCCACCTCCCCCCCTCTTCGTCTTCCATCCTCACCCCAGCCCCACCTCCCCCTCTCTGTATTCCATCCTCACCCCAGCGCAACCTCCCCTCTCTGTCTTCCATCCCCAACACAGCCCCACTTCCTCCCTCTCCTTCTTCTATCCTCACCCCAGCCCCCCCTCCCTCTCTCCATCTTCCATCCTCACCCCAGCCCCACCTCCCCCTCTCCGTCTTCCATCCTCACCCCAGCCCAACCTCCCCCTCTCCGTCTTCCATCCTCACTCCAGCCCAACCTCCCCCCTCCCCCTCTTCGTCTTCCAGCCTCACCCCAACCCCACCTCCCCCTCTCTGTCTTCCATCCCCAACACAGCCCCCCCTCCCTCTCTCCGTCTTCCATCCCCAACACAGCCCCACATCCCCCTCTCCGTCTTCCATCCTCACCCCAGCCCCACCTCCCCCTCTCCGTCTTCCATCCTCACCCCAGCCCGCCCTCCCTCTCTCCGTCTTCCATCCCCAACACAGCCCCACCTCCCCCCTCTCTGTCTTCCATCCTCACTCCAGCCCAACCTCCCCCTCCCCCTCTTTGTCTTCCATCCTCACCCCAGCCCCCCCTCCCCCTCTTCGTCTTCCATCCTCACCCCAGCCCCACCTCCCCCCTCTCCGTCTTCCATCCTCACACCCGCCCAACCTCCCCCTCCCCCTCTTCGTCTTCCATCCTCACCCCAGCCCCCACTCCCCCTCTCAGTCTTCCATCCTCACCCCAGCCCAACCTCCCCCTCTCTGTCTTCCATCCCCAACAAAGCCCCACTTCCTCCCTCTCCTTCTTCTATCCTCACCCCAGCCCCCCCTCCCTCTCTAAGTCTTCAAACCTCACCCCAGCCCCCCCTCCCTCTCTCCGTCTTCCATCCCCAACACAGCCCCACCTCCCCCTCTCCGTCTTCCATCCCCAACACAGCCCCACCTCCCCTCTCTCCGTCTTCCATCCTCACCCCAGCCCCCCCTCCCTCTCTCCATCTTCCATCCCCAACACAGCCCCACCTCCCCCTCTCCGTCTTCCATCCTCACCCCAGCCCCACCTCCCCCTCTCCATCTTCCATCCTCACTCCAGCCCAACCTCCCCCCCCCTCTTCGTCTTCCAGCCTCACCCCAGCCCCACCTCCCCCTCTCCGTCTTCCATCCCCAACACAGCCCCACTTCCCCCTCTCCTTCTTCTATCCTCACCCCAGCCCCCCCTCCCTCTCTCCGTCTTCCATCCTCACCCCAGCCCCACATCACCCTCTCTGTCTTCCATCCCCAACACAGCCCCACCTCCCTCCTCACCGTCTTCCATCCTCACCCCAGCCCGCCCTCCCTTTCTCCGTCTTCCATCCCCAACACAGCCCCACCTCCCCCCTCTCCGTCTTCCATCCTCACTCCAGCCCAACCTCCCCCTCCCCCTCTTCGTCTTCCATCCTCACCCCAGCCCCCCTCCCTCTCTCTGTCTTCCATCCTCACCCCAGCCCCACCTCCCCCTCTCCGTCTTCCATCCTCACCCCAGCCCAACCTCCCCCCTCCCCCTCTCCGTATTCCATCCTCACCTCAGCCACCACTCCCCCTCTCAGTCTTCCATCCTCACCCCAGCCCAACCTCCCCCTCTCTGTCTTCCATCCCCAACAAAGCCCCACTTCCTCCCTCTCCTTCTTCTATCCTCACCCCAGCCCCCCCTCCCTCTCTCCGTCTTCCATCCTCACCCCAGCCCCACCTCCCCCTCTCTGTCTTCCATCCCCAACACAGCCCCCTCCCTCTCTCCTTCTTCCATCCCCAACACAGCCCCACCTCCCCCCTCTTCGTCTTCCATCCTCACCCCAGCCCCACCTCCCCCTCTCTGTATTCCATCCTCACCCCAGCCCAACCTCCCCTCTCAGTCTTCCATCCCCAACACAGCCCCACTTCCTCCCTCTCCTTCTTCTATCCTCACCCCAGCCCCCCTCCCCTCTCTCCATCTTCCATCCTCACCCCAGCCCCACCTCCCCCTCTCCGTCTTCCATCCTCACCCCAGCCCAACCTCCCCCTCTCCGTCTTCCAGCCTCACCCCAGCCCCCCTCCCCCTCTCCCACTTCCATCCCCAACACAGCCCCACCTCCCGCCTCTACGTCTTCCATCCTCACACCCGCCCAACCTCCCCCTCCCCCTCTTCGTCTTCCATCCTCACCCCAGCCCCCCCTCCCCCTCTCAGTCTTCCATCCTCACCCCAGCCCAACCTCCCCCTCTCTGTCTTCCATCCCCAACAAAGCCCCACTTCCTCCCTCTCCTTCTTCTATCCTCACCCCAGCCCCCCTCCCTCTCCCTCTCCGTCTTCCATCCTCACACCAGCCCCCCCTCCCCCTCTCCGTCTTCCATCCCCAACACTGCCCCACCTCCCCCTCTCCGTCTGCCATCCCCAACACAGCCCCACCTCCCCCTCTCTGTCTTCCATCCCAAACACAGCCCCACTTCCTCCCTCTCCTTCTTCTATCCTCATCCCAGCCCCCTCCCTCTCTCCGTCTTCCATCCTCACCCCAGCCCCACCTCCCTCTCTCCGTCTTCCATCCCCAACACAGCCCCACTTCCTCCCTCTCCTTCTTCTATCCTCACCCCAGCCCCCCCTCCCTCTCTCCGTCTTCCATCCTCACCCCAGCCCCACCTCCCCCTCTCTGTCTTCCATCCCCAACACAACCCCCTCCCCCTCTCCGTCTTCCATCCTCACTCCAGCCCAACCTCCCCCTCCCCATCTTCGTCTTCCATCCTCAGCCCAACCTCCCCCTCCCCCTCTTCGTCTTCCATCCTCACCCCAGCCCCCCCTCCTTCTCGCCGTCTTCCATCCCCAACACAGCCCCACCTCCCCCTCTCCGTCTTCCATCCTCACTCCAGCCCAACCTCCACCTTCCCCCTCTCCGTCTTCCATCCTCACCCCAGCCCCACCTCCCCCTCTCAGTCTTCCATCCTCACCCCAGCCCCCCCTCCCCCTCTCAGTCTTCCATCCTCACCCCAGCCCCACCTCCCCCTCTCTGTCTTCCATCACCAACACAGCCCCACTTCCTCCCTCTCCGTCTTCTATCCTCACCCCAGCCCCCCTCCCTCTCTCCGTCTTCCATCCTCACCCCAGCCCCACCTCCCCCTCTCAGTCTTCCATCCTCACCCCAGCCCAACCTCCCCCTCTCCGTCTTCCATCCTCAACCCAGCCCCACCTCCCCCTCTCCGTCTTCCATCCCCAACAGAGCTTCAGAGAAACATGCTATCCCTGAGTTCTCCATCGTAGCATGCCCTTATATTTACAGACATAGAGAGGGAGAAAGGTAGAGAATGAGAAACAGGGAGAGGTGTCGGGAGAGTAAGAACATGGCATATTGTAACGGTCTTGAGAGGAAATCATAGGCTGCTGGTAGTATTGATCTAGTGATTTAATTATGAGCATGCACAACACACACACACACACACACACACACACACACACACACACACACAGAGAACGTAGTGGATGATGGATCACAGTATTAGGCAGCTCTGACAGTTCTGCTCCCCATATTGCTGTAAAGGATCAAGTGTTGCTCAACACTTCATTCTGCATAGTATTAGTATGGGTAATCACAGACAGACAGACAGCGAGACAGACAGATAGCCAGACAGACAGCCAGACAGACAGATGGCCAGACAGACAGCCAGACAGACAGACAGCCAGACAGACAGCGAGACAGACAGGCAGCCAGACAGACAGCCAGACAGACAGACAGACAGACAGACAGACAGCGAGACAGACAGACAGCGAGACAGACAGACAGCCAGACAGACAGCAAGACAGACAGACAGCCAGACAGACAGCCAGACAGACAGACAGCCAGACAGACAGCAAGACATACAGCAAGACAGACAGCGAGACAGACAGACAGCCAGACAGACAGCCAGACAGACAGACATACAGCCAGACAGACAGACAGCCAGACAGCGAGACATACAGCGAGACAGACAGCGAGACAGACAGCGAGACAGACAGCCAGACAGACAGACAGCCAGACAGACAGCCAGACAGACAGACAGCCAGACAGACAGCGAGACAGACAGCGAGACAGACAGCCAGACAGACAGCGAGACAGACAGACAGCCAGACAGACAGACAGATTAATTTACTTTGTTTAGAAATCACAGTTCCAATACTTCTACACTAAACAGTTATTGCATCATGGAACATAGCTCCATGTCCTATCAGATGGCTACCAGATGTCCATTTATGACTGTTTCAAATCTCCATCTCATTTCCAGGCTTTGCATATTTCCAGATCTGACTGCCTTTCAAGTATGTTAGAAAATCTCCCCTAATGTTTTTACATGAGGGAACTAAACATGCCATTCTCTCGAAATCCTTGGAAAAAGACTTTCTGTATTGCGTGACATAAATTTGAAGATAGATATTTATTTCCCCATCCATGGAAATGTATGGATATTAGTGCATTAGGGATGTGGCCAGGGAACAGGTTTATACATGCAATGTCATTACAATAGTCCCATTCAACCACATCCATTTCCTCTCTCCTATTGGTGATCGGACTCAAGTCCAGACATGATCAATAGGTCTTCAGACAAGGTCAAAGGAGAGAGGTTGTGGTCACTGTGTGTGTGTAGGTGTGTGTGTGTGCAGACAGGTACTTTAATGCTGAATCAGGATCGAAACAAAAATGTACCCCCACACCCCCTCCTAACATCAATAACATCCTTTCAACAGATTTTTAAACCTTTCAACCAGCCTACCATAAACCAAGAAGGGATTCTCCAGTACTTTTGTACACTTTTTAGCAAGTAGTTCTGAAAGTAGAGCTCACGAGCCAAAAGTGGTCCCCGAAAATCACACACTGTATTGTGCACCAAGTCATTGCTCTCTGTCTCGCTCTGCTGTTTGTGCATCTTGCCAGCTGTCACTAAAATGGGAAGGGGATGAAGCTCATTGTCTACAACTCGAATTGCTAGGGGGCTGGCACACGTGGGAAAAAATGCCACAGCACAGCTTCCAGAAAGGGAGTTGCTTTCAATCTGGGGATTTCATGGCTAACTGAGGATAAACAGGTATTTTGCTCAGAGATTATGCATGTATGAACTACACATTGACAAATCCATCTCAAAGCGGAAGGTTTAAACAATACTTAGTCATCAAAGTTCTGGAGCATGTCTTTAAGAAGGGAGGGATCAATAAAGTGCTGGAGCATGTCTTTAAGAAGGGAGGGATCAATACAAGTTCTGGAGCATGTCTTTAAGAATGGAGGGATCAATCAAAGTTCTGGAGCATGTCTTTAAGAAGGGAGGGATCAATCAAAGTTCTGGAGCATGTCTTTAAGAAGGGAGGGATCAATAAAGTGCTGGAGCATGTCTTTAAGAAGGGAGGGATCAATACAAGTTCTGGAGCATGTCTTTAAGAAGGGAGGGATCAATCAATGTTCTGGAGCATGTCTTTAAGAAGGGAGGGATCAATAAAGTTCTGGAGCATGTCTTTAAGAAGGGAGGGATCAATCAAAGTTCTGGAGCATGTCTTTAAGAAGGGAGGGATCAATCAAAGTTCTGGAGCATGTCTTTAAGAAGGGAGGGATCAATCAAAGTTCTGGAGCATGTCTTTAAGAAGGGAGGGATCAATCAAAGTTCTGGAGCATGTCTTTAAGAATGGAGGGATCAATCAAAGTTCTGGAGCATGTCTTTAAGAAGGGAGGGATCAATCAAAGTTCTGGAGCATGTCTTTAAGAAAGGAGGGATCAATAAAAGTTCTGGAGCATGTCTTTAAGAAGGGAGGGATCAATAAAAGTTCTGGAGCATGTCTTTAAGAAGGGAGGGATCAATAAAGTTCTGGAGCATGTCTTTAAGAAGGGAGGGATCAATCAAAGTTCTGGAGCATGTCTTTAAGAAGGGAGGGATCAATCAAAGTTCTGGAGCATGTCTTTAAGAAGGGAGGGATCAATCAATGCCACCTTGACTCCAAAAGCAACTACAGGGGAAAACATGTAGATACTTTTCAGGCAGTTTAAAGTTTGTAGCATTGGGATGATTTTACTCAGATCTTCTTCTGATGTGGTTCTGCACTGCTTCCAATCCCACACCTGGTTGTTGATAACCAGAGCTTATCTTCTAATTAGATACATGTAGATAAGATCAGATGCCTCAAATCATCTATGGCAACATCGTGACACACCTGCATCACTGTGGGACTCCACCATCACAACTTCCTTGATAACGAGGCAGGGTTTCATTTTTCTGCTAATTGTCTTGTAATTCCATCCTGTCATGTTCGAGCCTCCACACTAAAGTTCACAGCCAGAGACCCATCTTCTTTTTATTCTCGCAGTCTACATTTTCTGGTTATTGCCTTTATCAATCTCCTAGAGCACAGAACAAAGCAGCCTGTGTTCAAACACCAGTTACTCTCTCATCTCCTGAGACATCAGCCTAAGTCTAATTGGATTTAAATTAACTCCAAATTTCCCTTTGTTATGGCAAATAACACGCAACGCGTTTTAATTAAGATGCCCATGCTTTCCCACGTGGAAGGGACCACAGTCGCTTTCATGTTCCACTCTTCAAACATCAACTGGTGAGAGGCAGAGCCAGAATGGCGGATGGGCCTGCCCACTGTCTGGTCCAGCGGGGGGCTCTATCGGGAGGGGAAGATCGGTTAATTAAGATCCTGGTTCTGATCTGATAGATCAGTGGCTCTACGTTCTGGGGAGATTATATGTTCTGTGTTTGGATGTTACACTTCCTGTGAAGGAATAGACTAACAAAGACCATGTTTCCCTCATCCCTCGCCTATCTGTCTGATCTAACCCTGGTTGGATTAACATATGCTGGGCTCCATATACTGGGAGGGAGATGAGTGTGGGATGTGTGTAAGTCTCATATCGCAGATGGACGTCAGATAGAGACAGAGAATATAGATCCTACCAATTCTACTAATCACCTGCTTATCAGGACTGCAATTAGCTGAATGAAGTGTGTTGGTGCTGGGTTGGAACAAAAGCCTGCATACCGGGTACTACAGAACATAATAGAGCAACACATTGGTGTTTATTGACGCTTCACATGGACATCATGAAAAACCCTATGTCAAGCTGAGAGCTACCATTGTAATGATCTGGGGGGACAAAAAGCAGTTTCCCATCTACAATGTGCCATGACAGGTAATGAGACAACAGGCAGAGACAACTTCCATTCCCCACACTCATACAAATAGGGAAGAATTGCTACGTCATTCATTATACAAAGGGGAAACACAGTTCTTTAATTGAATAGGACCCTGGACAACAGTTGCCTTATCAGTGAAATGGAGAGAAGCACTCATTGTCAAGGCTTCAATGGATTATAGTTAAGTGTCTGTTAATTACATTTCAACACTTCATTCCATAACATTGGTTATAATATTGAAGAAAGGCTAACTGTTTAGCCTATGGTAGCAATTTAGAGGGTACAGTCAGGGGTCAAATTTGGAATGCAGATGCGGGGGACGCCTATTTGGAGGGGTTAGGGTAAGGGTTGAAAATAGGGTGTTGCCAAGAATAGGGTTAGGGTTGAAATAGGACATAGACATTAAGCTAGGATTAGACATAAAACTAAGGTTAAGGTTAGGTTTAGAATGAGGCTAATGCCTAACCCTAGGTTAATTTCTAATTAGACATGAAGCTAGGGTTAGACATGAAGCTAGGGTTAGACATGAAGCTAGGGTTAGACATGAAGCTAGGGTTAGACATGAAGCTAGGGTTAGACATGAAGCTAGGGTTAGACATGAAGCTAGGGTTAGACATGAAGCTAGGGTTAGACATGAAGCTAGGGTTAGACATGAAGCTAGGGTTAGACATGAAGCTAGGGTTAGACATGAAGCTAGGGTTAGACATGAAGCTAGGGTTAGACATGAAGCTAGGGTTAGACATGAATAGGGTTAGACATGAAGCTAGGGTTAGACATGAAGCTAGGGTTAGACATGAAGCTATGGTTGAATGAAGCTAGGTTAGACATGAAGCTAGGGTTAGACATGAAGCTAGGGTTAGACATGAAGCTAGGGTTAGACATGAATCTAGGGTTAGACATGAAGCTAGGGTTAGACATGAATGAATGAAGCTAGGGTTAGACATGAAGCTAGGGTTAGACATGAAGCTAGGGTTAGACATGAAGCTAGGGTTAGAACATGAATCTAGGGTTAGACATGAAGCTAGGGTTAGACATGAAGCTAGGGTTAGACATGAATCTAGGGTTAGACATGGTTAGACATGAAAGCTGAATCTAGGGTTAGACATGAAGGGTTAGACTAGGGTTAGACATGAAGCTAGGGTTAGACATGAAGCTAGGGTTAGACATGAAGCTAGGGTTAGACATGAAGCTAGGGTTAGACATGAAGCTAGGGTTAGACATGAAGCCAGGGTTAGACATGAAGCTAGGGTTAGACATGAAGCTAGGGTTAGACATGAAGCTAGGGTTTGACATGAAGCTAGGGTTAGACATGAAGCTAGGGTTAGGCATGAAGCTAGGTTTAGACATGAAGCTAGGGTTAGACATGAAGCTAGGGTTAGACATGAAGCTAGGGTTAGACATGAAGCTAGGGTTAGACATGAAGCTAGGGTTAGACATGAAGCTAGGGTTTGACATGAAGCCAGGGTTAGACATGAAGCTAGGGTTAGACATGAAGCTAGGTTAGACATGAAGCTAGGGTTACATGAAGCTAGGTTTAGACATGGTGAGACATGAAGCTAGGGTTAGACATGGTAGGGTTAGACATGAAGCTAGGGTTAGACATGAAGCTAGGGTAGACATGAAGCTAGGGGACATGAAGCTAGGTTTAGACATGAAGCTAGGGTTAGACATGAAGCTAGGGTTAGACATGAAGCTAGGTTTAGACATGAAGCTAGGGTTAGACATGAAGCTAGGGTTAGACATGAAGCTAGGGTTAGACATGAAGCTAGGGTTAGACATGAAGCTAGGGTTAGACATGAAGCTAGGGTTAGACATGAAGCTAGGGTTAGACATGAAGCTAGGGTTTGACATGAAGCTAGGGTTAGACATGAAGCTAGGGTTAGACATGAAGCTAGGGTTAAGGTTAGAGTGTCTGCTGTAATTACAATGTTAGTACTTTTATCTGAATTTCTATCCAACTCCTCTTTGTATCCATATGGTGCTGGAGTGTATGGGGTGTATGGTGCTGGAGAGTATGGTGGTAGAATGTATGGTGCTGGAGAGTATGGTGCTGGAGTGTATGGTGGTGGAATGTATGGTGCTGGAGTGTATGGTGCTGGAATGTATGGTGCTGCAGTGTATGGTGCTGGAATGTATGGTGCTGGAATGTATGGTGCTGGAGTGTATGGTGCTGGAATGTATGGTGCTGGAGTGTATGGTGCTGGAATGTATGGTGCTGGAGTGTATGGGGTATATGGTGCTGGAGGGTACTGTATGGTGCTTGAGTCTATGATGCTGGAGTTCATCTTGCTGGAGTGTATGGTGCTGGATTGTATGGTGCTGGAATGTATGGTCTTTGAGTGTATGGGTCAGAGTGTATGGTGCTGGAATGTATGGTGCTGGGGTGTATGGTGCTGAAGTTCATGGTGCTGGGATATGGTGCTGGAGTGTATGGTGGTGGAATGTATGGTGCTGGAGTGTATGGTGGTGGAATGTATGGTGCTGGAGTGTACGGTGCTGGAATGTATGGTGCTGGATGTATGGTGCTGGAGTGTATGGTGCTGGAATGTATGGTGCTGAAGTTCATGGTGCTGGGATATATGGTGCTGGAGTGTATGGTGGTGGAATGTATTGTGCTGAAGTGTATGGTGCTGGAGATCATGGTGCTGGAATGTATGGTGCTGGAGTGTATGGTGGTGGAATGTATGGTGCTGGAGTGTATGGTGGTGGAATGTATGGTGCTGGAGTGTATGGTGTTGGAGTGTATGGTGCTGGAGTTCATGGTGCTGGAATATATGGTGCTGGAGTGTATGGTGGGGGAGTGTATGGTGCTGGAGTGTATGGTTCTGAGGGTATGGTGCTGGATGTATGGTGCTGGAGTGTATGGTGTTGGAATGTATGGTGCTGAAGTTCATGGTGCTGGAATATATGGTGCTGGAGTGTATGGTGGTGGAGTGTATTTTGCTGAAGTGTATGGTGCTGGAGATCATGGTGCTGGAGTGTATGATGCTGGAATGTATGGTGCTGGGGAGTATGGTGCTGGAGTGTATGGTGCTGGAATGTATGGTGCTGGAGTGTATGGTGCTGGAGTGTATTGTGCTGAAGTGTATGGTGCTGGAGTGTATGGTGCTGGAGTGTATGGTGCTGGAGTTCATGGTGCTGGAATGTATGGTGCCAGAGTGTATGGTGCTGGAGTGTATGGTGCTGGAGTGTATGGTGCTGGAATGTATGGTGCTGGAGTGTATGGTGCTGGAGAGTATGGTGCTGGAGTTCATGGTGCTGGAATGTATGGTGCTGAAGTGTATGGTGCTGGAGTGTATGGTGCTGGAGTGTATGGTGCTGGAATGTATGGTGCTGGAGTGTATGGTGCTGAAGTGTATGGTGCTGGAGTGTATGGTGCTGGAGTGTATGGTGCTGGAATGTATGGTGCTGGAGTGTATGGTGCTGTAATGTATGGTGCTGGAGTTCATGGTGCTGGAATATATGGTGCTGGAGTTCTCTTCTGCCTGGCTGTCTCTTTGACTGAAGGTGTAGGTGCCCGGCTTCATTTAGCTCTGGCTCAATCTAACGGGAGCTTTTATCAGAGACCCTGCACATGTGAGGAAAGCACATTACCACATGTGTCACTAACATTCAGGCCATTTCCTTGACCTCAGGTGATTGACTAGCTATTTAATAACTTCAGGACCAGTTGCATATTCACTCTTCAGTCTGCTAATATGGAATTTGTTTTATCATTGTGATGAGTAGGAAATATTACTGTAGGTAACCTAGCACTCTGAACAATGGTTACCACAGGACCATGTGTAATGGCAGATATACTTAATTATGAGAGCTAGATAATTTCACCAATTTATATTTAACCATCAAGGCTGTGCCAATATTATTGCTGCACAGACAGGGCTCTATATTCATTGCACCAAGGCTGAGGGTTAACAGTGCGTACACTACGTATACAAAACATTAAGAACACCTGCTCTTACCATGACATAGATTGACCAGATTAATCCAGGTGAAAGCTAAGATCCCTTATTGATGTCACTTGTTCAATCCACTTCAATCAGTGTAGAGGAAGGGGAGGAGACAGGTTAAAGAAGGATTTTAAGCCTTGAGACAACTGAGACATGGATTGTGTATGTGTGCCATTCAGATGGGGAATGGGCAAGACAAAATATTTAAGTATGGTAGTAGGTGCCATGCGCACCGGTTTGTGTCAAAAACTGCAACGCTGCTGGGTTTTTCACACTCAACAGTTTCCTGTGTGTATCAAGAATGGTCCACCACCCAAATGACATCCAGCCAACTTGACACAACTGTGGGAAGCATTGGAGTAAACATGAGCCAGCATCCATGTGAATAACTTGTGTAGAATATCAGGTGGGTTATTGTAGCAGTATGTGGGTGCTCAGGCTATTGGCCTCTTGGTGGCACTAATCACTGAACATGCTCTCCCTCTTTGAGGACCTCCCCATCCTTTAGTGTGTGTGTGTGTGTGTGTATGTGTGTGTGTGTGTGTGTGTGTGTGTGTGTGTGTGTGTGTGTGTGTGTGTGTGTGTGTGTGTGTGTGTGTGTGTGTGTGTGTGTGTGTGTGTGTGTGTGTGTGTGTGTGTGTGTGTGCGTGCGTGCGTGCGTGCGTGCGTGCGTGTGCGTGTGTGTGTGTGTGTTGCATCTGGTTTGTGCGTGAATTAATCATGATGATTAATTGGCCTTCATGTTAAATCTCCACAGAGTGATGTCAGGCTGCCAGGCATCATGGCTGTAATTGACAGCACTTTAAGGAGAAGCAGATTGATTTACACAAGACCCTAATGAATCCCCCTCTCTACCGTGGGAGGAATGGAGAATGGTAAACAAATCTCTCTCTCTCTCCTTCTCTAGCTCTCTACCCCCTCTCTCTCTCCCTCTGTTGCTCTCTACCCCCCCTCTCCCCCCCTCTCTCTCTCTTACTCCCCCCCCCCCCCACTCTCTCCCCCTCTCGCACTCTCTCTCTCTCTCTCTCTCTCTCTCTCTCTCTCTGTGTGTGTCATGTACACTTCTATCAGTTTCCTTTGTGTGTTCGCATAATTAACTATCCTCTCTTTTTCTCCTTTCCTTGTTGCTTTTCCTTAATGATTACAGGTAATGAGGGTGAGTAGAAAAGGTCAAGGTGGATAAGTAAGAGTCTTTGGCCATTGCCCCTCTATTTCCTTCAGCCCACCCTCTTGGACTCTCCAGCTTTCCCTCTCCCTCTCCTCTGTTCTGTCTGTCCTAACAAATGTAAACGAGGATGAACTGTGCATGCGGGCGCATAATGCACTTTCTGATTCACATTGCAGATGTGGGTTTCCATGGTTATAGTGGAGCAACCAACTATAGCATCAATTTAAAAAAAATTGTAGCATCAAAAAATTCCAAGATGGCGAAGCAGTCGGTTGTGTGTTGTGTTAGTCTTCGTCTTATCTCAAATCAAATCAAATCAAATTTTATTTGTCACATACACATGGTTAGCAGATGTTAATGCGAGTGTAGCGAAATGCTTGTGCTTCTAGTTCCGACAATGCAGTAATAACCAACAAGTAATCTAACTAACAATTCCAAAACTACTGTCTTATACACACAAGTGTAAGGGGATAAAGAATATGTACATAAAGATATATGAATGAGTGATGGTGCAGAGCAGCATAGGCAAGATACAGTAGATGGTATCGAGTACAGTATATACATATGAGATGAGTATGTAAACAAAGTGGCATAGTTAAAGTGGCTAGTGATACATGTATTACATAAAGATGCAGTAGATGATATAGAGTACAGTATATACGTATACATATGAGATAAATAATGTAGGGTATGTAAACATTATATTAGGTAGCATTGTTTAAAGTGGCTAGTGATATATTTGACATCATTTCCCATCAATTCCCATTATTAAAGTGGCTGGAGTTGAGTCAGTGTGTTGGCAGCAGCCACTCAATGTTAGTGGTGGCTGTTTAACAGTCTGATGGCCTTGAGATAGAAGCTGTTTTTCAGTCTCTCGGTCCCAGCTTTGATGCACCTGTACTGACCTCGCCTTCTGGATGATAGCGGGGTGAACATGTAGTGGCTCGGGTGGTTGTTGTCCTTGATAATCTTTATGGCCTTCCTGTGACACCGGGTGCTGTAGGTGTCCTGGAGGGCAGGTAGTTTGCCCCCGGTGATGCGTTGTGCAGACCTCACTACCCTCTGGAGAGCCTTACGGTTGTGGGCGGAGCAGTTGCCGTACCAGGCGGTGATACAGCCCCTCAGGATGCTCTCGATTGTGCATCTGTAGAAGTTTGTGAGTGCTTTTGGTGACAAGCTGAATTTCTTCAGCCTCCTGAGGTTGAAGAGGCGCTGCTGCACCTTCATCAAAGTTTAGTGATTCATTTGATCTCTATTTGTGCTTTTTGTGACTCCTCTCTTTGGCTGGAAAAAATGGCTCGGTTTTTCTGTGAGTTGGTGGTGACCTAACATAATCGTTTGTGGTACTTTCGCTGTAAAGCCTATTTGAAATTGGACACTGTGGTGGGATTAACAACTCCATTACCTTTAAAACGGTATAAGATACATGTATGTTTTAGAAATTTTAATTATGAGATTTCTGTTGTTTTGAATTTGGCACCCCTCACATTCACTGGCTGTTGTCATATCGATTCCGTTGACGGGATTGCAGCCCTAAGAAGTTTTTAAGCATCTCCAATCCAAAATTAAATCTAGAATTGGCTTCCTATTTCACAACAAAGCCTCCTTTCCTCATGCTGCCAAACCTACCCTCGTAAAACTGAATATCATACCGATCCTTGACTTCGGAGATGAAATTGACAAAATAGCTTCCAACACTCCTTTCAGCAAATTAGATGTAGTCTATCACAGTGCCATCCGTTTTGTCACCAAAGCCCCATTTACCACCCACCACTGTGACCTGTATGCTCTCATTGGCTGGCCCTCGCTTCATATTCATCGCCAAACCCACTGGCCTCCAGGTCATCTATAAGTCTTTGCTAGGTAAAGCCCCACCTTATCTCAGCTCACTGGTCACCATAACAACACCCACGTGCTCCAGCAGGTATATTTCACTGGTCATCCCCAAAGCCAACTCCTCCTTTGGCCGCCTTTCCTTCCAGTTCTCTGCTGCCAATGACTGGAAGCTGGAGACATAACTCCCTCACTAACTTTAAGCATCAGCTGTCAGAGCTGCTTATCGATCACTGCAGCTGTACACAGGCCATTTGTAAATTGCCCACCCAACTACCTCATCCCCATATTGGTATTTATTTTTGCTCTTTTGCACCCCAGTATCTCTACTTGCACATCATCATCTGCACATCCATTACTCCAGTGTTAGTGCTAAATTGTAATTATTTTGCCACGATGACCTATTTATTGCCTTACCTTCCTAATCTTACTACAGTATATTTGCACACACTGTATATACAGTGGGGCAAAAAAGTATTTAGTCAGCCACCAATTGTGCAAGTTCTCCCACTTAAAAAGATGAAAGAGGCCTGTAATTTTCATCATAGGTACACTTCAACTATGACAGACAAAATGAGAAGAAAAAAATCCAGAAAATCAAATTTGTAGGATTTTTTCTTAATTGATTTGCAAATTCTGGTAGAAAATAATTATTTGGTCGAATAACAAAAGTTTAACTCAATACTTTCTTATATACCCTTTGTTGGCAATGACAGAGGTCAAACGTTTCACACACTGTTGCTGGTATTTTGACCCATTCCTCCATGCAGATCTCCTCTAGAGCAGTGATGTTTTGGGGCTGTTGCTGGGCAACACAGACTTTCAACTCCATCCAAAGATTTTCTATGGGGTTGAGATCTGGAGACTGGCTAGGCCACTCCAGGACCTTGAAATGCTTCTTACGAAGCCACTCCTTCATTGCCCGGGTGGTTTGTTTGGGATCATTGTCATGCTGAAAGACCCAGCCACGTTTCATCTTCAATGCCCTTGCTGATGGAAGGAGGTTTTCACTCAAAATCTCACAATACATGGCCCCATTCATTCTTTCCTTTACACAGATCAGTCGTCCTGGTCCCTTTGCAGAAAAACAGCCCCAAACCATGATGTTTCCACCCCCATTCTTCACAGTAGGTATGGTGTTCTTTGGATGCAACTCAGCATTCTTTTTCCTCCAAACACGACAGGTTGAGTTTTTACCAAAAAGTTATATTTTAATTTCATCTGACCATATGACATTCTCCCAATCTTCTTCTGGATCATCCAAATGCTCTCTAGCAAACTTCAGACGGGCCTGGACATGTACTGGCTTAAGCAGGGGGACACGTCTGGCACTGCAGGTTTTGAGTCCCTGGTGGTGTAGTGTGTTACAGATGGTAGGCTTTGTTACTTTGGTCTCAGCTCTCTGCAGGCCATTCACTAGGTCCCCTCGAGTGGTTCTGAAATTTTTGCTCACCGTTCTTGTGATCATTTTGAGATCTTGCGTGGAGCCCCAGATCGAGGGAGATTATCCGTGGTCTTGTATGTCTTCCATTTCCTAATAATTGCTCCCACAGTTGATTTCTTCAAACCAAGCTGCTTACCTATTGCAGATTCAGTCTTCCAAGCCTGGTGCAGGTCTACAATTTTGTTTCTGGTGTCCTTTGACAGCTCTTTGGTCTTGGCCATAGTGGAGTTTGGGGTGTGACTGTTTGAGGTTGTGGACAGGTGTCTTTTATACTGATAACAAGTTCAAACAGGTGCCATTAATACAGGTAATGAGTGGAGGACAGAGGAGCCTCTTAAAGAAGAAGTTACAGGTCTGTGAGAGCCAGAAATCTTGCTTTTTTGTAGGTGACTTATATTCCACCATAATTTGCAAATAAATTCATTAAAAATCCTACAATGTGATTTTCTGGAGTTTTTTTCTTAATTTTGTCTGTCATAGTTGAAGTGTGCCTATGTTGAAAATTACAGACCTCTCTCATCTTTTTAAGTGGGAGAACTTGCACAATTGGTGGCTGACTAAATACTTTTTTGCCCCACTGTAGATTTTTCTATTGTGTTATTGAATGTACATTTGTTTATTCCATGTGTAACTCTGTGTTGTTGTTTGTGTCGCAGTGCTTTGCTTTATCTTGGCCAGGTCGCAGTTGTCAATGAAAACTTGCTGTCAACTGGCCTACCTGGTTAAATAAAAAAAATAGAAAAATATATATCCTGTTCAGGTGATGTGCATCTTGGACAGTCAATGAATCAAAACAGAGGAGACACACCTCACTGAGGAGCAGAGCGGGTTAACCAATCCAATAACCATGTGAGCTGAACAGGAAAAACTCCATCCTCCCATACATGGCCCATACATAGCAAGCGCTTTAGAATGCCCTTCAAGCCAATCAGAAACGAGTATTCAATAATGCCATGGTATAATCTGAGATAATTGGCTTTTAGGTTCCGAACCCTCATTGGTTTGGGTGCATTCTTTTGATCATAACATATTAACAACTATCTTGGTAGAGAACATTGAACGGAACAAGGCTATGTCATTAACTACATTTTGACCAGAATGCAGATAGAACCTTACAGTCCCAAGCTCAAACATAGCCCAAACATAGTCCAAATATAGCCCAAACATAGTCCAAATATAGCTCAAACATAGTCCAAACATAGTCCAAATATAGCCCAAACATAGTCCAAATATAGCCCAAACATAGTCCAAATATAGCTCAAACATAGTCCAAACATAGCTCAAACATAGTCCAAATATAGTCCAAACATAGTCCAAACATAGTCCAAACACAAGCAATTTTAATGATTTCAGATAGTGAAATTATGTTAAAGTAAATTATTGATATCATTATGACTGGGGCCTTGTGCTGTAAAGGAGGTCAAGGCTGGTCAAACACAGAAGCTCCTCTGATAGCTGTGTGTGTTTGATGTTCAATGCTACACGTTCCTCCTCTCGTCTCCACTCCCCCCGGCCCGAGCCCCTCCTCTCCTCTCCTACCCCGTCCCAAGCCCCTCTGATCTGCACTGGCGCTGATTATAAAACCCTCTCCACCTTCACATTAGCATCAGAGTCATGGTCAGCTGGCTTTGTGTTATGAATGGGGGAAACAATATCAATAACAACAACAAACAACTAAAGTAGTCTTTTGTCCAGTTAGGATAGGAGGAGAGTAGGAGAGGAGGGGAGGAGGAGAGGAGGAGAGGAGGGGAGGAGGGGAAGAGAGGAAAATAGGAGGAGAGGAGGGAGGGGAAGAGAGGAAGAGAGGAGGAAAGTAGGGGAGGAGGGGAGAAGGGGAAGAGAGGGAGGGTGGAGGGGATAAGGGGAGAGGTCTTTGATAGTGCAGATCAAGGAGGAGAGGTAAAGTAGACTGTTGTGTGTTTTCATCCACAGCCTCCCAAGGTCCTCTCTGATGCAGCCTGCCTGACTGTGTTGAGTTAGCTGTAAGGGGAGGCCAGCCTGCCTGACTGTATGGAGTTAGCTGTAAGGGGAGGCCAGCCTGAATGTGTTGAGTTAGCTGTAAGGGGAGGCCTGCCTGACTGTGTTAAGTTAGCTGTAAGGGGAGGCCAGCCTGCCTGACTGTGTTGAGTTAGCTGTAAGGGGATGCCAGCCTGCCTGACTGTGTTGAGTTAGCTGTAAGGGGAGGCCAGCCTGCCTGACTGTGTCGAGTTAGCAGTAAGGGGAGGCCAGCCTGCCTGACTGTGTTGAGTTAGCTGTTTTATGAGGTTAGGAGATACAGCCCTGGTTATGTTGCATCACTCTGATGATGCTGTGATGTCATACATCTAGGGGCTGCTGAGATTCTGCTGAAGTATGTGATCTAAACTCATCCCAGAGGGTGTGTGTGTGTGTGTGTGTGTGTGTGTGTGTGTGTGTGTGTGTGTGTGTGTGTGTGTGTGTGTGTGTGTGTGTGTGTGTGTGTGTGCGCGTGTGTGTGTGTGTCACTGTGGATGTGGGAGTCCAGCTGTGTGTGTCAAAGCGGTGTGTACCACTCAAAGCTCCAACAGGGGGAGATATGCAGGTTGAGTGGGACAGATCACTTTAATTGGTTTAGCGGGGGTCCCATTGAAGCTGTGGAGAGCATTGTGTCTGGAATGAGAGGCGAGTGGACAATAGCACTCAATCAGCTCCCCATTCTGTGGTGGAATGAGGCAAGTCTGTATGGTCCCTCTCAGTGAAACTGCTCCCTCGAGTCACTCCTCTGTCCCTTCTGCGTTCTCCTCTTATGGGAAACATCACAATGATGCCGTAAAATCTTTGATATCATCTGGCACATATAGATACTGTACAAGAGACAATGGTAAGAAGAGATAGGCTTTAAAGGGAAAGAGGAAAAGTGATGTGGATGGAGGGAGAGTCCACTGGGCACACTCACTGGTTGAGTCAACGTTGTTTCCACGTCATTTCAACAAAATGCATAGATGTGCCCAATGGGAGCTGGGTTGTTTTGGTGCAGATTCTCTCATATCTTCATCTCACTCATATATTCATCTCGTTCAGTGTCTTGCTCAAGGGCACAGACAGTTTTTCCACCAAGTTGGCTCAGGAATTCAAACCAGCAACCTTTCAGTTACTGGCCCAATGCTCTCAACCGCCAAGCTAACACTCCCCATAAAAGAACCCTGTCTGGCTACAGGTAAAAACCATTTTGGTTCCAGGTAGAACCATTTTGGGTTCCATGTAGAACCCTCTGTGGGAAGGGCTCTACATGAAACCCAAAACAGTTCTAAACTGTGCAAAAAAAAGAAACATCCCTTTTTCAGGACCCTGTCTTTCAAAGATAAAAATCCAAATAACTTCACAGATCTTCATTGTAAAGGGGTTAAATACTGTTCCCCATGCTTGTTCAATGAACCATAAACAATTAATGATGTGGAACGGTTGTTAATACACTAACAGCTTACAGACGGTAGGCAATTAAGGTCACAGTTATGAAAACTTAGGATACTAAAGAGGCCTTTCTACGGACTCTGAAAAACACCAAAAAAAAGATGCCCAGGGTCCCTGCTCATCTGCGTGAATGTGCCTTCGGCATGCTGCAAGGAGGCATGAGGACTGCAAATGTGGCCAGAGCAATAAATTGCAATGTCCGTACTGTGAGACACCTAAGACAGCGCAACAGGGAGACAGGATGGACAGCTGATCGTCCTCGCAGCAGCAGACCACATGAAACAACACCTGCACAGGATCTGTACAGCCGAACATCACACCTGCGGGACAGGTACAGGATGGCAACAACAACTGCCTGAGTTACACCAGGAACGCACAATCCCTCCATCAGTGCTCAGACTGTCCGCAATAGGCTGAGAGTGGCTGGACTGAGGGCTTGTAGGCCTGTTTTTAAGGCAGGTCCTCAACAGACATCACCGGCAGCAACGTCGCCTATGGGCACAAACCCACCCGTCGCTGGACCAGACAGGACTGGCAAAAAGTGCTCTTCACTGATGAGTCACGGTTTTGTCTCACCAGGGGTGATGGTCGGATTTATTTATTATTTATTTATTATTTATTGTCGAAGGAATGAGAATTAAACCAAGGCCTGTAATCTGGAGCGGGATCGATTTGGAGGTGGAGGGTCCGTCATCATCTGGGGTGGTGTGTCACAGCATCATTGGACTGAGCTTGTTGTCATTGCAGGCAATCTCAACGCTGTGCATTACAGGGAAGATATCCTCCTCCCTCATGTGGTACCCTTCCTGCAGGCTCATCCTGACATAACCCTCCAGCATGACAATGCCATCAGCCATCCTGCTCGTTCTGTGCGTGATTTCCTGCAAGACAGGAATGTCAGTGTTCTGCAATGGCCAGCGAAGAGCCCGTATCTCAATCCCATTGAGCACGTCTGGGACCTGTTGGATCAGAGGGTGAGGGCTAGGGCCATTCCTTCCAGAAATGTCCGGGAACTTGCAGGTACCTTGGTGGAAGAGTGGGGTAACATCTCACAGCAAGAACTGGCAAATCTGGTGCAGTCCATGAGGAGGAGGTGCACTGCAATACTTAATGCAGCTGATGGCCACACCAGATACTGACTGTTACTTTTGATTTTGACCTCCCCTTTGTTCAGGAACACAATACTCCATTTCTGTTCGTCACATGTCTGTGGAACTTGTTCAGTTTATGTCTCAGTTGTTGAATCTTGTAATGTTCATACAAATATTTACACATGTTAATAAGTTTGCTTAAATAAACGCAGCTGACAGTGAGAGGACGTTTTTTTTTTTGCTGAGTTTACTTGGAACCAAAGGGTTCTACCTGGAACCAACAAGAGCTCTTCAAAGGATCATCCTATGAGGACACCCGAAGAACTCTTTCAGGTTCTAGATAGCACTATTTCTGCTACGAGTGTAGGAATAGGAAAAATGTTGGTTTACACATGTTACTGAGGCTAAGCAGTGTAACCCCCCAAAAATAAAACAAATACTGCTATCAGCAGGTGAAGTTAATATACCTTCATTTGATAAATATTCCTAATCCTAGTGAACCCACCAGGAAAAGCTCCTTAACTACAGAGGGCCTCTATAACCAGGTGGCCCAGAGGGGAACTGTAGGGAAAACTCTCCCATTCACAGAGCTCTGGGCCATGGTCTGAGTCTGTTTGAGCAGCCTGGTCCTCAGGGTCTCCAAGCTGTTTGACTTGGCCAGCTTCGAAACTTGGGTACAGGGGGACGGTTGTCCATACTGCCTGGAGAACTGGAGATTCTTCCTGACCCATTTTTTCCCTGGTCGTTTTTTCAGTCTTATTTTGTAGAGGTTGGGTGGCAGTGATGTGTGTTTGTGGCAGAGAGAGTTAGAGTCAGTGCAGGGAAAAGAGGGGGAGGGAGAGAGAGAAAGGGGATGAGAGAGTGAGGGGAAGAGAAAAGGTCAAGCTCAGAGGATAGAAAGAAATGAACAACTTTCTTCCCTTCTATTTGCCTCTGTTGCATTTCTTCTCCTTATCCAGCATTTCTTCTCCTTATCCAGCATTTCTTCTCCTTATCTAACATTTATTCTCCTTATCCAGCATTTTTCTCCTTATCCAGCCAGCATTTCTTCTTCTTATCCAGCATTTCTTCTCCTTATCCAGCATTTCTTCTCCTTATCCAGCATTTCTTCTCCTTATCCAGCATTTCTTCTCCTTATCCAGCGTTTCTTCTCCTTATCCAGCATTTCTTCTCCTTATCTAACATTTCTTCTCCTTATCCAGCATTTCTTCTCCTTATCCAGCATTTCTTCTCCTTATCCAGCATTTCTTCTCCTTATCCAGCATTTCTTCTCCTTATCTAACATTTCTTCTCCTTATCCAGCATTTCTTCTCCTTATCCAGCATTTCTTCTCCTTATCCAGCAT
>NC_088240.1:13108830-13161330 GCF_036934945.1 Oncorhynchus masou masou | reverse complement strand
AGAAAACTCCTGGCCCTGTATATGTGTGATGAGAGGGGTACCAAAGGCTATTATAGAGTGTGTCGGTGGTGTTTGCATAATGGCTACATTGTGTAATCTAACTAGTGGTAACTCACAGGTTTAAATCATTTAACAAAGGTCATTAAACCATTATTATTCTGTTTTGTCAACAGCCATTATACCATGATGAGGCATGTTGCATCCCTTTACAGAAAAAACATTTGTTTGGAAACCTTCACGTGATCATGTTTTCACATTTGTAGTTTCATGTTGTCGCTTGTTGCTTTACACGTTGTAAGAAACCTCTCTACCTAACCAAAGACAGTACAGTGTGAAGATAGGCAGAAATTGCTTCTCCAATAGAAATCCCTGATCACACTTGAACTCATTGCGGTGTTGGCTGGCTAAGCTCATGAGCAGAAACACGTCATCGGGTGTACCGGTCGTCTCGCGCCGAACTGCCATTGTGCCGTCAACTCAAAGGCCCTCCATTGATATAAAGTTGTTTTTGACGAAAATCAAAACGTGTCAGTTTGTCACTTTCAGGAGGTTGGGTGCGATATTTCAGATTCAATGACTCAATATTTTGGACAAATACAGCCTACTGTACGCTCTCGTTGGCTGGCCCTCACTTCATACTCGTCACCAAACCCACTGGCTCCAGGTCATCTACAAGACCCTGCTAGGTAAAGTCCCCCCTTATCACAGCTCGCTGGTCACCATAGCAGCACCCACCTGTAGCACGCGCTCCAGTAGGTATATCTCTCTGGTCAACCCCCAAAACCAATTCTTCCTTTGGCCGCCTCTCCTTCCAGTTCTCTGCTGCCAATGACTGGAACGAACTGCAAAAATCTCTGAAACTGGAAACACATATCTCCCTCACTAGCTTTAAGCACCAGCTGTCAGAGCAGCTCACAGATTACTGCGCCTGTACATAGCCCATCTATAATTTAGCCCAAACAGCCACCTCTTACCCTACTGTATTTACAGTTTTTTTTGATTGCTAAACGACAGTGGGCACAACTGGAGTCACATGTGCAAAACTCTAACTACAGTCTGCACAGCAGCAGTTCATGTGGACCAAACTCTAGTTCGTTTTTCATTGCTTGAACACAGTTTTCAAAATTCTACACACTTATTCCATGACTTTAACCACAACCTGCACAACACTGTGGATGTACAGCACTTTGTTCAAATGCTAACACACTGCTGTCAAAACTGTGAACCACACATTCAAAACGGAATAGATTTCAGCCTTGTGCCTTTCAAACACTGCTGATTGCAATTTCAGCTGAAAGGCTAAGCAGGTGTCTTGTTTTAGACTTGTTAGTGAACACACACACATATTACAGTATATATAGGTAGAGCTCAGAAAGACTCATTTTGGAAATGGAACAAGGAAGATGGGTTCGTGGAGGGAGAAGGGTGGCAGGGAGAGGGCGGATGCGTGGAGGAAGACAAAGAAGACAAAGAGCTGTTATTTCAGATGAAATAAGGGCTACACTTATAGACCATGTCGTGAACCATGGTCTCTCATTGAGAGAGGCAGGGTTGAGGGTGCAACCCAATCTGCAAAGATCCACAGTGGCATCTGTAATGCGAATTTTCCATCATACAAACAGGTGAGAGTTACATCCTTACAGTAAATGAAAACTGAAGGAATCTATTTTGTATTGCAATTATAGAATATTTACACAGATATATATTACAGTAAGTTTGACTGTAAAATATATTTTTACAACAGGACCCAAAGGCTGCCCCCAACAGGGGGAAGAGGAAAAATATTTTCAGATGCGCAGGAAAATGCTATTGTTGACATGGTTGTTGTCAACAATGCAATAAAACTGCGGGAGATTCAAGATAGAGTGCTGGCTGATAATGATATATTTGAAAATGTTAATTCTGTCAAAACAACAACTATTGCTTGAGTCCTAAAGAAACACCAAGTTACAATGAAACAGTTATACACTGTACCGTTCGAGGGAAACAGTGAACGGGTAAAAGAGCAAAGATACCAATATGTCCAGGTAAGACGTCTAAGGTTATGTACACAGCTATACAAAATATTTACAGTAAAAAAAAAAACTAGCATTTCTACAGTAAAACTGTGCACTTACTGTTTTTCAGAGAGTAATGGAGGTGGAAGCACTGGAAAGACCACATTCATTTGTATTTATTGATGAAGCTGGATTTAACCATGCCAAAACACGGCGCAGAGGAAGGAATGTTATAGGTCAAAGGGCCACTGTGGAGGTTCCAGGCCAAAGGGGGGGAAATATCACCATGTGGGCTGCAATGGCCAATGATGGTTTGCTTCTCAACACACCACTCATTGGCCCATACAACACAGAAAGGCTTATAGCTTTCCTAGAACAGCTCTATGCTCAGCTAGTGCCAGCAGAACAGGGGGAGCCAGTAAGAAACCCCCAAGTTTTTGTCATAGTTTGCGATAACGTTGCTTTTCACCACTCTGCAGCTGTCACAGATTGGTTTGCAGCACATCACAGATTTATGGTTTTGTACCTGCCTGCATATTCACCCTTCCTCAACCCAATAGAGGAGTTTTTCTCTGCCTGGAAGTGGAAAGTGTTTGGTCACCACCCACATGACCAAATGTCTCTTTTGGAAGCCATGCGTGCCGGATGTGAGGACACGAGTCCAGAGGACTGCCAGGGATGGATAAGGCACTCCAGAAGGTTCTTCCCCAGGTGCATGGCAAGAGAAAACATTAGATGTGATGTTGAAGAAAACCTGTGGCCTGATGCTAGAGAGAGGCAGGATTAGCCCCTAAATTATTTGTTCGAATTACAGTATGTACTTTTAGTTTCTACCTTTTTTTTCTCATTACTGTAATTCCGTAAATTACTACAGACTATTGAAGCAAACTGCTAATTTTCATTTACCTTAAAGAATTGTTATGTTCTAAAAAATTTAATAAATCATGTGAAAGAATGTCACTCTTTTCTTTGAAGAAAATATTACTTTGTATGAAGTCACTGAAATTGTTCAAACTGTAAAGATGAAAAGTTTGTATTTTCTGTATTGGTGTTTGATGCTAGTGTTTTTACTCTCAGTGTGTTCTGAGTGACAGTGTGTGTTATCTCAGTGAGGGTTGTGCATAGTGTTTGGCTGCACTGAGCGTGTTTTGAGCCATGTGTTAAGAGTTGTGTTGCTTGGAATGAGTTTTGCAGGTGATGTGAACTGTTTAGCTCAGGTGACTGTTGGTAGTGCAGACTGTAGTTAGAGTTTTGCACATGTGACTCCAGTTGTGCCTACTATCGTTTAGCAATCGAAAAAAACTGCATTTATTTTGCTCCTTTGCACCCCATTATTTCTGTCTCTACTTTGCACATTCTTCCACTGCAAATCTACCATTCCAGTGTTTTACTTGCTATATTGTATTTACTCTGCCACCATGGCCTTTTTTTTGCCTTTACCTCCCTTATCTCACCTCATTTCCTCACATTGTATATAGACTTATTTTTCTACTGTATTATTGACTGAATGTTTGTTTTACTCCATGTGTAACTCTGTTGTTGTAAGTGTCAAACTGCTTTGCTTTATCTTGGTCAGGTCGCAATTGTAAATGAGAACTTGTTCTCAACTTGCCTACCTGGTTAAATAAATAAAGGTGAAATAAAAAATTCATAAATTTAAAAAGGCTGGGAATGTCAATGCAATCAAACTGGCAAGGACAATGATCACAAATCAGTCAAAACGTGGCTAATAGAATAGCGCATCTATTTAAGTAGCTATTTGTTTAGCAAGTTGAAAACACATTATCAACAGATGTATATCAACAGATTTGCATTGGATTTCATGTTGCTAAAATGCTGTCAGATCCACTTTAGACAGTGTCTCAGATCTAGGTTGTGCCTTTAGATTTCGAGAAAATTAATAGCGAAGAAGGTGTCTTCACTTCTCTCATTGATTTCTCAAACCCCTGTCTGGTCTGTAAGGTCTGCTTCCCAAGCATAAGAGAATCGCGATGTTGCTTCTCTGGGTTAAGAAACTCTGTGACCTAACCTTCCATCACAGTCGCCTTAGTTCCCCGCAGTCCCGATAGCGTGATATTTCAATTCAATTCATTTCAATTCAAGGGCCTTTATTGTCATGGGAAACGTGTTAACATTGCCAAAGCAATGTCACCATCTCAGCTGTCCATCAAAGCCCTTTAGCTTCTGGCAATCAGTGTGCCCATATGCACATCTGGACTTGGACCCCTCCCACCCCATGTCAGAGTGTTTTAGTCCGAGGAAGAGGAAAGTTTTGGCCTGGAAGATTGTGCATGCATCTAAGAAAAAAGTACATTCCTATTGTAACCGAAGATTCTGCATGTGTGTGTTAATTATGTATGGTGGTGATGAAGATGAATACAAGTCTTGGACTGTTCTTGACAGACAGCATATAGTGATTCAGAACATCTAGAAACCAGCATTAAGTAAGCCTACATCTACAAGCATTAAGTAGGCCTACATCTACAAACATTAAGTAGGCCTACATCTACAAGCCTTAAGAAGGCCTACATCTACAAGCATCAAGTTGGCCTACATCTACAAACAAGCATTAAGTAGGGCTACATCTACAAGCATTAAGTAGGCCTACATCTACAAGCATTAAGTTGGCCTACATCTACAAACAAGCATTAAGTAGGCCTACATCTACAAACAAGCATTAAGTAGGGCTACATCTACAAGCATTAAGTAGGCCTACATCTACAAGCATTAAGTAGGCCTACATCTACAAGCATTAAGTAGGCCTACATCTACAAGCCTTAAGTTGGCCTACATCTACAAACAAGCATTAAGTAGGTCTACATCTACAAACAAGCATTAAGTAGGTCTACATCTACAAACAAGCATTAAGTAGGACTACATCTCCAAGCATTAAGTAGGCCAACATCTACAAGCATTAAGTAGGCCTACATCTCCAAGCATTAAGTAGGCCTACATCTACAAACAAGCATTAAGTAGGCCTACATCTACATGCATTAAGTAGGCCTACATCTACAAGCATTAAGTAGGCCTACATCTCCAAGCATTAAGTAGGCCTACATCTATAAGCATTAAGTAGGCCTACATTACATCTACAAGCATTAAGTAGGCCTACCACTACAAGCATTAAGTAGGGCTACATCTACAAGCATTAAGTAGGGCTACATCTACAAGCATTAAGTAGGCCTACATCTACAAGCATTAAGTAGGCCTACATCTCCAAATATTAAGTAGGCCTACATCTACAAGCATTAAGTAGGCATACATCTCCAAGCATTAAGTAGGCCTACATCTACAAACAAGCAGCCTACATCTACAAGCATTAAGTAGGCCTACACCTACAAGCATTAAGTAGGACTACATCTCCAAGCATTAAGTAGGCCAACATCTACAAGCATTAAGTAGGCCTACATCTCCAAGCATTAAGTAGGCCTACATCTACAAACAAGCATTAAGTAGGCCTACATCTACAAGCATTAAGTAGGCCTACATCTACAAGCATTAAGTAGGGCTACATCTACAAGCATTAAGTAGGCCTACATCTACAAGCATTAAGTAGGACTACATCTCCAAATATTAAGTAGGCCTACATCTACAAGCATTAAGTAGGCATACATCTCCAAGCATTAAGTAGGCCTACATCTACAAACAAGCAGCCTACATCTACAAGCATTAAGTAGGCCTACATCTACAAGCATTAAGTAGGCCTGCATCTCCAATCATTAAGTAGGCCTACATCTCCAATCATTAAGTAGGCCTACATCTACAAGTATTAAGTAGGCCTACATCTCCAATCATTAAGTAGGCCTACATCTACAAGCATTAAGTAGGCCTACATCTACAAGCATTAAGTAGTCCTACATCTACAAGCATTAAGTAGTGCTACATCTACAAGCATTTAGTAGGCCTACATCTACAATCATTTAGCAGGCCTACATCTCCAAGCATTAAGTAGTCCTACATCTACAAGCATTAAGTAGTCCTACATCTACAATCATTTAGTAGGCCTACATCTACAAGCATTTAGTAGGCCTACATCTACAATCATTTAGTAGGCCTATATAGCGGGTGAGGGCTCAGAAGCAGAACTCTCAGATGAGTTCCAGATAGTCGTTTGTACATGTCAGCTGTTATCACATTAACTTCACATAACATGTGATCACATGAAAACATGTGCGTTTGGAAGACTTCACATGTGATGACATTTAAAATTAATATGGTTTTTCGTAAGGAATGCTACAATAAATTAGGACAAAGCATATCTACAACCTCAGAAAAAAGGTTTTCAAAATTGTTATTCGGCTGTGCCCATAATAGGAGAACTCTTTGAATAACCCTTTTGGGTTCCATGTAAAAACCCTCTGTGGAAAGGGTTCTACATGGAACCAAAATGGTTCTACTTGGGTTCTCCTTTGTGGACAGCCCAAGAAACTTTTAAGGTTCCAGATAGCACCTTTTTTTCTAAGAGTGTACCGGTGGAAGTTATGGTAGTATTAAATAAATGATCGCCGTGCGTCTGAGGGCGGTTTATGAATGCATAAACCATGATAAGCTAAAGTGGTGTGTGAATGAGGTGAGCGCAGTACATTACGCGTTCCCTTAAGTGTAGTAAAATGTACCCGTTTGCTCGTCGGTAATTAGATAAACAATGTAATGATATCCGGACTTTATGGTTGCATTTCGCTTGGATGATTGACTTTTACCATGGAATGCCTTCCTGTTTGTGATGACGGCCTAATAGTAGCAATAATAAACTTTTCGTGAGGGGGGGGGGGACATAAAATGATAAAATTCTCAAATTGTATTGATCCAGCAGGACACTGTAATACGATCAAAAAACTTTGTCGTAGTTCCATACTAGCTATAAACACGCAATAAACGCTCTCTCTCTCTATATATATATATATAGCTTAACTATTGAATTCTAATATTACGTAAGCTAACAGTAAATATATCCGTTTTTGTTGCAGCCTAATAAATAAACAATTGTTCTTATTATTAATAATATTAGTATAAATTATTATTGTTATTGTAATCATCAATATTGTTATTTGCTTAACTATTATTTTATTGTTACATTAGTCTGTTGGTTTGGTGTCGTTTTTATAGGGTTGAAATAGCCTACACCTCCATGTTGAAATTGTTCGTTCATTTATTATGTTTATTATTAGTTATTTATTTTTTAAATTATATATATACATAAAAAGCATACCTGCCATGTAATTTGATTCAACGGAATACCGAACATTCCGCCGCCACATGTAGGCTTAGGTCTAGTCTATAAGGACCCCATCCTGGGTTATGAGGATTTGTGCAATCCAGGTCCATTGAATAGCTCTCGATTGAAAACCAACATTGATGACTTTAAATACTTATATTTTTGTCTTCTTCCATGCATTGAATTCTCGTGTCGCCTGTGGGTTCCTATTCTGATACTGCTGCGTTTCTCGCGGGTTAAAACTGAATGCCCTCGCGTAGGGAGGGCAGCTCGCCCTATTGATGGGAAGACATACTAAACACCCCTACCCGGTTACCATGGTGATTTGAATAGGAGAAGGGGGAAAAGTGCTCGGTTGTATTGTGCATTGGATTCCGTTTAGCCTACATGCACCATAATTCTGACAGTTTGTCCTGGAATACAATTTAACAGTAAATTAATAGAACACAATACAATACAATACAAGTTTTTTTTTTCAAGTTTAAGGCCTAACTTGAGTGCACAAATCGAACTTATGCAAAGCTCTGGCATGCAAGGTTACACTCTTACAAAAATGGGTTATTTGGGGTCTATATAGAACCCTTTGGTTCTTTGGAGGAGAACGGGTTCTGCAGTGGCTTCCGAAAGTATCCACACCCCGTGACTTCCACATGTTGTTGTGTTACAAAGTGGGATTAAAATGGATTGAATTGTGTGTTGTTTTACTATCTACACAAAATACTCTGTAATGTCAAAGTGGAAGAAAAAATTCCAACATTTTATTTGAAATAAAACACTAATATATCTTGATTATATAAGTATTCAACCCCCTGAGTCAATACGCTACATGTCATAATCACCTTTGGCAACGATTACAGCTATGAATCTTTCTGGGTAAGTCTCTAAGAGCTTTGCACACCTGGATTGTACAATATTTGTACATTATTCTTACAAAAAAAATATTTAACCTCTGTCAAGTTGGTTGTTGGTCATTGCTAGACAGCCATTTTCAAGTCTTGCCATACATTTTAAATCCGATTTAAGTCAAAACTGTAACTAGGCCACTCAGGAACACTCATTGTCGACTTGGTAAGCAACAGTGTATATTTGGCCTTGTGTTTGGGGTAATATTCCTGTTGAATGGTGAATTCGTTTCCCAGTGTCTGGTGGAAAGTAGACTGAACCAAGTTTTCCTCTAGGATTTTCTTGTGCTAAGCTCTATTGCGTTTCATTTTATCCTAAAAAACTCCCTAGTCCTTGCTGATGACAAGCATACCCATAACATGATGCAGCCACCACCATACTAGAAAATATGAAGAGTGGTACTCAGTGATGTGTTGTGTTGGATTTGCCCCAAACATAACGCTTTGTATTCAGGACAAAAAGTGAATATCTTTGTCACATTTTTTGCAGTATTACTTTAGTGCCTTATTGCAAACAGTATGCATGTTTTGGAATAACTATTTTTATTCTGTACAGGCTTCCTTATTTTCACTCTGTCATTTATGTTAGTATTGTGGAGTAACTGCGATGTTGTTGATCCATCCTCAGTTTTCTCCTATCACTGCCATTAAACTCTGTAACCATTTTAAAATCACCATTGGCCTCATGGTGAAATCTGCTGTTTCCTTCCTCTCTGGCAACTGAGTTATGAAGGGCGCCTGTATCTTATGAAGGGTGCCTGTAACTGGGTGTATTGATACACAATTCAAAGTATAATTACTAACTGCACCATGCTCAAAGGGATATTCAATGTCTGCTCCTGAACTTATTTAGTTATTTTGTTATTTTGTTATTAGAATTTGAGCTTGTTTATTAACTTGCCTAGCTAGCTAAACAGAAAAAGATAGGCAACTTTAATTTGCCAATTTTACCAGCTAACCCTTTCAAATAAACATTATTTGTTATTATGGGATATGCCAAATACAGCTACAGACCCAACCTGATATGGCAATTAGCTAATTGTTAATTTTATTTCAGTATAACTGTGGAGTCAATTAAGGGGACTATGTTTCATGAAGCCATTAGAAGGCTGTTGCTGACAGAGGAAGTAGTCTACTGTATACATTTATAATAAATGTTGGTGATTCAATGGCCTAGTTAATCATTACATGACTTTTAACACACTATCTATGTTTTACTCAGACTGGCAGTAACTCTGAACTATCAGAGGCAGAGGATTTATTTTTCGGCTGCTGCTGACGACAACTGCATGTAAGTTGTTTTTCTACATCATAATAATTAGGCTATATGTCTGCATAACGCTTTGTCTTCATTTTTTGAAGATTAACTCACGTATATTTCCGAAGATTAACTCATATTGTTGCTCTTTTTTTCTCTCTGCAACCCAGACTGTACTGGCAGTAGGTAGCCCAGCAGCAAAGGATTTGGACCGGTGGCAGGAGTTGGACCTGCGAAAGGCGGCCGGTTCAAAACCCGGGCCAGGGGCTAGAAAAAAAATGGGCCCAATTGATCTGACAAATGGAGGGCTGCTGGGTTCACATCCTCAAAACATTCCTCTGTCGTTGGCCCCGTATGGCACCATGCAGGGTTCTACATGGAAACATTTTGGTTCAGTGAAGAACCTCTAGAGTTCTGAAAAAAGAACCCAGTAAAATAGAACCCTTTTGTTCTATAAGGAACCTTTTCTTCTAAAAGTGTATCCTTGTAGCCTATGAAGGCTACACACAAATGTTCACTTTTTCTTTCTCCTCCCCCAACATTTTTGAATCAGATCCAAGAGAAATGTTCCGGGAAGGAAAACTTCAGTTTTGGCTGCAAATGTATTAGCCTGCACCTGGTTGTGTGCAATTTCTCTTCTTTCAATTCAAAGAAAGCTCCCTGTGTTGAGAGTTTCGGTTTCTAAGACTGGGAAAATCTTGTGGCTAGAAATATTAGAAAGGTTATGATTTAGCTTACCGTCACTCGCACACACTCTGGAAACATACTATTAAAATAACATTTCTCCCGGAGATTGAAAAAACTAAAGGACTCTACATGCTGGCTTACCTCGATCCTGTGTAAATGTAAATATTGCACCCTCACCCGCACTCGCCCGTGCCTCACACCCAGTGGGTCCTGCTTCAGTAGAAAAAAGAGAGGGCATTAAGATGCAAGTGGCGTACAGAACCCCTGGGTGTGTATCCAGAGCCGACCTTATACCCTTGACACAGCCCCCTCCGCTCTGCGCTATTAGACAGAGGAGGAACAACATAGATCTGTTGCGCTGTTTGGGCCTGACATGAGATCCCTGACTGGCGAGAATGGCAAGAGTCAGTGTTTCCCTCCAATCCCCAAAGGACTGCACAATTTGGCCTTGTTTGCATGGGGCTTCTCTCTCTCCGTTAGAATGGAGAGTTTCTCTTCAATCCCCATGATATTGGGGTCATTTCATTTGATTGTTTCTTGATTAGGCTAATTACAATTTTGTTACTGTGTTCTAAATGCTACAATACTAATATCATTAGGTAAATATAACGTTAAATATTAATAATAATGCAGGGTACGCTATGATAGCCTATGTCAATATTATATATTAGCCTATATTATCATCTAATCAATGAGTCTGTAATTTCTTTTCTTCAGAAAAGGGAACCTTACCTAGAGCACCCGAGGCAGCACAGCTCTCAAGACGTGTCAACCCCTCTTTGTGTATCGTCCAATCAACAGGAGTCCTGCTCTCTATTTCCGCTGGTAATTGGGGGAAGATGGGAAAGGCGTGCGCACGCATGGCACAGGGTAAACACTCGCTTCCAGAGAGGAACGGGTAGAAGTGTCAGATGGAAGGAGAAAAAGAGTGAAGGAAGAAAATAGATAAAATCATTTATGTAGACCGTTGTGTCATTTGGAATCGTGTAGCTTCCAACACTTCAGCTTCGAAGAGCAGAAGCGGAGAAGAGTGGTGTTTTTCCGACAAGCCTCCTTCGATAAGGATCCTAGAAGAGAGCGTCCTTTTGTGGGAGTTTACTGAATATATACGTCCAGCAGAAAACCAAAACTTTTCATATTTTAATTCTTAAAAATAAAATAAAAATCCTACTGAATGCATAAAGATACATTTATATTCACCAATCGCTGCCTTTAAACTGGTGGAACGTGAATACATTTTCATACGCCTACTAATAGATAAACAAAACAACAACTTTAATTTGCATTTTTGTTAATCTTTTCGATGGATTAGTTGGCATTTTTTATCTCCATTTTATGGGATAGTATAACATTCAACACGCTTTCTCAAAATTTTAAAACATTTTTATTGGATTAGAGCACTATTTTTGAGAAGATAAATTGATCCAACGAGGGAAGAGGGAGATCAATCACAGGCTTTATGGTTTGGGGAATGGCAACAGCCACCTCCAGTCCATACCTGGCCAGCAATAGGATCCTTTCCACCGGCTCCATCGTGCACTCAGACCGGGGGATCGGTGACATGCAGCCGGGGAGCACCGCTGTCACCTCGGTGTCGGACGGATACAGAGGGGACTCTTCGGTGAAGATGGTGCAGAGTGACTTTATGCAGGGCGCTATTGCGACGAGCAACGGGGGACACATGTTAAGCCATGCCCACCAGTGGGTGACATCCATGCCACACGCCGCCGCTGCAGCAGCCGCAGTGGCAGCTGCCGAAGCCGGTTCTCCTTGGTCTCCCGGTCCGGTGGGAATGACAGACAGCCCGCAGCTGCAGGACGTGAAGAGAAACTCCGGCAGAGAGGACCTGCACTCGGGCTCCGCTCTACACCACAGGTCTTCACATCTGGGCTCCCACCAGGCACACCCAGGAGCCTGGGGAGGCACCTCAGCCGCTCACATATCCAGCATCTCCGAAGGGCAGCAGCAGCAACAGTCGCTGATTTACTCCCAGCCCGGGGGATTCACGGTTAACGGGATGCTCAGCTCACCGGGTAGTAGAAGCCTGATGCACCCGGGGATGGTGAGGGGGGAATCCCCTGATCTCGACCACGGCAGCCACCATCATCACCATCACCACCACCACCACCAGCATCCACATCATCCGCAGCACCACGTCGGGGTGAGCCATGACGCTCAGTCCGACGAGGATACGCCAACCTCGGACGACCTGGAGCACTTCGCCAAACAGTTCAAACAGCGCAGGATCAAATTGGGCTTTACACAAGCGGACGTGGGATTGGCGCTGGGCACCCTGTACGGAAACGTCTTCTCACAGACCACGATATGCAGGTTCGAGGCCCTGCAGCTGAGCTTCAAGAACATGTGCAAGCTGAAGCCGCTGCTCAACAAATGGCTGGAGGAAGCTGACTCGACCACCGGTAGCCCCACCAGCATCGATAAGATCGCGGCGCAGGGCAGGAAGAGGAAAAAGCGCACGTCCATCGAGGTGAGCGTCAAAGGAGCTTTGGAGAGCCACTTTCTCAAAAGCCCCAAACCAGCAGCCCAGGAGATCACCTCTCTGGCGGACAGTCTGCAGCTGGAGAAGGAGGTGGTCCGGGTCTGGTTCTGCAACCGCAGGCAGAAGGAGAAGAGGATGACGCCGCCGGGGGTGCCACACAGCCCGGAGGACGAGTACTCTCAGGTCGACAACATGAGCGCAGGCACACCGTCACCTTCCATGGACTGCAAGCGAATGTTCAGCGATACGTGAGAAATAAACAGAACACCAAACAATTATATTTTGGAGGGCTGAAATAAGACACTGTCAGGGCTGGGAAAATACTAGCAAGATAAATGATATTTTACGTGTGCCAAGCGGGAACAGTTACTTTTAGGCCTACATGAAACAATGAAACAAAACAAAAATCTTCCCCATCCACATTACTCCATCCTGATCAACAGTGTGTCTGGTATGTTCTCTTAGGAAAGTTAGAAATTAAAACATGCGATATTAGGCAACACATTGTCGAATGGACAATCTTAATCCGTTTTTAGCCTGTTATATGTTACAATAAAGTGTGTGTGTGTGTGTGTTTCACAAACTATATCTTTCCCTTTTATTTTATTTTGAACCAAAATGATTGTTTCAGTTCTCTGCCCCATCTTCGGCCCCATGTGAAAGATAGCGATACGCTTTAACATCTCCCCATGATGCCCTTGTTATTTTGTAATATGTCATATTGTGTGGGCCTATTTTAGAACAAACTAAATCAACGACACTTTTTTTGCAGCACTAATTCTTATTGGAAATGTTCCCTTCTGTAGCTGAAGGGGGTCACATTACATTCCCACTTAAATGCTTTTGTTTTGTTTTTACAAACAAGTTATGATAGAATATTTTTAAGAATCTGAATCTTTTTCACCATGCTGACCTTCTGTTCTAATGCTACCATATAATTTATGTACTATAATTAGCAATACTTTATTTACCCTCAACTTTGCATTATGTGGTATTGCTAACTTAACCCTTTTATTCAAGTTTGTTATGATTAGACTGTTATTGCAGTGATGATGATAGGCCTATGCCTGCCTACATGTTATGTTCAAAGGAGAATTCCCAAAAGCTGACGTCATTGTTGTTTGTTATAGCCTTGTATACTTCTATGTGATGATTTTGACAGTAGCCTAATATATTTTAAGTGGTTATTTCATGAAGGATTATTGAGAACAATAAATTTGTCATAACGGATACCATTGTGTTTTCAATGTCAGCACACCAAAAGTACTATCGGCCAACTTTGAAGATCTGATTTGCAAAACATTCGACAAAGGCCTAATCGAGACCCTGTCTTGTAGGGCGGGCGGTGCTGCTCATTCTGACCTACTGATGTGAGAAGAAAACTTGCCACCCAACATACCAACCTAAAAAAGTTCAACTTCATTGAATTAATCCGCTATAGGATATACATGCAGGGGAGCGCAAAAAGGACATTTATGGAAAAAAATACAAACTTTGGAGTGTGTTTTTGGTCTAATAGACTAGTGGAATTATGTTAGTGTATTCCTGTTTTTCAGGATATGCTCTTTTAATGCAATGTACTGTAAATGCAGTCTACATTTTATTATTTGTGTAATGTTTTTCTTAGAACTAGAACTAATGATGCGTTCGTTTTTTATTAGGCTATACGACGTTGTTGATCTGTTTTGTGTTTAATGACTAGGCCTATTCATTCGCCTATAGTTTTTGCTGACCAAAATGGAAAAAAACAATAGGCCAAATTGTCTGTTGTCTTTATTTGTCCTGTCGGTTGTGTAAAGAAACACCCGAATAGCGGCCTGAAAAATCTTGAGGTATAGGACAAACCAAGTCTAATTGCTTTTGGTCACATTGCTATGCCTATAGGCTGTTACAGGCCTATTGAATTAACAATAATGCTAGCTATGGTGCCCGTGGACTGTTTGGGATCTCTGTAAATATACCATTTGTACTAGTTTTGAGAAGTTCAAACTTGTTTCTTGGCGTGGGAAAAAACACACCATCCACCTGTGAAAGATTCACATTTCGCGGATGATCATACCACAGATGTTATTATGGATTAGCGAAATGCTTGCGTTCCAAGCTCCAATACACATTAATATTAAAGTAAAATAATGGAATTCAGAAATATATAAAATTACATGGAGTAATGTTGGAGTGGCATTGACTAAAATACAGTAGAATAGAATAAAGTATAAACATATGAGATGAGTAAAGCAGTATGAATACTTTATTTAAACATTATTCAAGGGACTGGTGTTCCATTATTAAAGGGGACAGTGATTCCAAGTCTATGTATATACAGTTGAAGTCAGAAGTTTACATACACCTTATCCAAATACATTTAAACTAAGTTTTTCACAATTCCTGACATTTAATCCAAGTAGAAATTCCCTGTTTTTAGGTCAGTTAGGATCACCACTTTATTTAAAAAATGTGAAATGTCAGAATAATAGTAAAGAGAATGATTTAGTTCAGCTTTTATTTCTATCATCACATTCCCAGTGGTTCAGAAGTTTACATGCACTCAATTAGTATTTGGTAGCATTGCTTTTAAATTGTTTAAATTTGTTCGAAGGTTTCAGGTAGCCTTCCACCAGCTTCCCACAATAAGTTGGGTGAGAGCTGGTGTAACTGAGTCAGGTTTGCAGGCCTCCTTGCTCGTACATGCTTTTTCAGTTCTGCCCACAAATCTTCTATAGGATTGAGGTCAGGACTTTGTGATTGCCACTCCAATACCTTGACTCTGTTGTCCTTAAGTAATTTTGTCACAACTTTTGAAGTATGCTTCGGGTCATTGTCCATTTGGAAGACCCATTTGCGGTTTTATGGCGGTTTTTGAGCAGTGGCTTCTTTCTTGCCGAGCGGCCTTTCAGGTTATGTCGATATAGGACTCGTTTTCACTGTGGATGTAGATAGTTTTGTACCTCTTTCCTCCAGCACCTTCAAAGGGTCCTTTGCTGTTGTTCTGGGATTAATTTTCACTTTTTGCACCAAAGTACGTTAATCTTTTGGAGACAGAACACATCTCCTTCCTGATAGGTATGGCGGCTGCATGGTCACATGGTGTTTATACGTGTGTACTATTGTTTGTACAGATGACCGTGGTACCTTCAGGCGTTTAGAAATAGCTCCCAAGAATGAACCACACTTGTGGAGGTCTACAATGTTTTTCTGAGGTCTTGGCTGATTTCTTTTGATTTTCCCATGATGTCAAGCAAAGAGGCACTGAGTTTGAAGGTAGGCCTTGAAATACATTTACAGGTACACCTCCAATTGACTCAAATTATGTCAATTAGCCTATCAGAAGCTTCTAAAGCCATGACATCATTTTCTGGAATTTTCCAAGCTGTTTAAAGGCACAGTTAACTTACTGTATGTAAACTTCTGACCCACTGGAATTGTGATACAGTGAATTGTAAGTGAAATAATCTGTCTGTAAACAATTGTTGGAAAAATGACTTGTGTCATGCACAAAGTAGATGTCCAAACCGACTTGCCAAAACTTTAGTTTGTTAAACAAGACATTTGTGGAGTGGTTGAAAAGCAAGTTTTAATGACTCCAATCTAAGTGTTTGTAAACTTATTACTTCAACTGTACATGTAGGGCAACAGCCTCTAAGGTGCAGAGTTGGTAACCGCATGTAGGCCATTTAACAGTCTGATGACCTTAAGATAGAAGCTGTTTATCAGTCCCAGCTCTGATGCACCTGTACTGACCACACCTCCTGGATGATAGCAGGGTGAACAGGCTGTGGCTCAGGTGGTTGATGTCCTTTTTGGCCTTCCTGTGACATCAGGTGCTGTAGATGTCCTGAAGAGCAATTAGCTTGCCCATAGTGATGCATTGGGTAGACCACACCACCCTCTGGAGAGCCCTGCGTTTGTGGGCAGTGAAGTTTAATTTAAACTTTATTTAGGAAAGTCAGTCTTTATTTAACAAATTCTTATTTTCAATGACAGTGTATGAACAGTGGGTTAACTGCCTTGTTCAGGGGTAAATCAACATATTTTTACCTTGTCAGCTCTGGAATTTAATCGTACAACCTTTTGGATACTAGTCCAATGCTCTAACCACTAGGCTACTTGCCACCCCATCATACCAAGTGGTGATACTGACAGGATGCTCTCAATTGTGCATCTGTAAAAGTTTGGGTTTAGGTGCCAAGACACATTTCTTCAGCCTCCTGAGGTTGAAGAGGTGCTGTAACACCTTCTTCATCGCACTGTCTGTGTGGGTGGACTCTTTCAGATCGTCAGTGATGTATACGCAGAGGAGCTTGAAGCTTTCCACCATCTCCACTGCGGTCCCGTCGATGTGGAGATGGGTGTGCTCCCTCTGCTGTTTCCTAAAGTATACGATCAGCTCCTTTGATGTTGAGTGAGAGGTTATTTTCCTGGGACAACTCTCCCAGGGCCCTCACCTCCTCCTTGTAGGCTACCTCGTCATTGTTGGTAATCAGGCCTACTACTGTTGTGTTGTCTGCAAACTTGATGATGGAGGAAGTGAGTTGGAGGAATGCGTGGCCACGCAGTCATGGGTGAACAGCGAGAACAGGAGGGGACTGAGCACGCACCATTGTGATCCTTCACTTATCCTCAACCCCTGTGTTGAGGATCAGTGAAGTGGAGGTGTTGTTTTATACCTTCACCATCTGGGGGCGGTCCATCAGGAAGTCCACGACCCAGTTGCACAGGGCGGAGTTCAGACCCAGAGCCCCAAGCTTATTGATGAGTTTGGAGGGTACTATGGTGTTGAATGCTGAGCTATAGTCAATGAACAGAATTCTTACATAGGTATTCCTCTTGTCCTGATGGGATAGGACAGTGTGCAGTGCGAAGGCGATTACATTGTCTGTGGATCTTTTGGGGCGGTATGCAAATTGAACAGGGTGTCAGGTAAGGTGATATGATCCTTAACCAGCCTCTCAAAGTACTTCATGATGACAGAAGGGAATACTATGGGGCGACAGTCATTTAGTTAAATTACCTTTGCTTTCTTGGGTACAGGAACAATGGTGGACATCTTGAAGCAAATGAGGACAGCAGACTGGGATAGGGAGAGTTTGAATATGTCCGTAAACACTCCAGCCAGCTGGTCTGTGCATGCTCTGTTGACGCAGCTAGATGTCATCTGGGCTGGAAGCCTTGCGAGGGTTAACACGCTGAAATGTCTTACTCACGTCTGTCATGGAGAAGGTGAGCCCACAGGCCTTGGTAGCAGGCCACGTCGGTGGCACTGTGTTATCCTTAAAGTGGGTGAAGAAGGTGTTTAGCTTGTCCGGAAGCAAGATGTCAGTGTCCGCGACGTGTCTGGTTTTCCCTTTGTGGTCCGTGATTGTCTGTAGACCACATACGTCTCGTGTCTGAGCTGTTGAATCGAGACCACTTTTTCTTTGTACTGACATTTTGCCTGTTTGATTGCTTTACGAAGGGAATAACTACACTGTTTGTGTTCGTCCATATTCCCGGTCATCTTACCATGGTTAAATGCAGTGGTTCGTGCCTTCAGTTTTGCATGAATGCTGCCATCTATCCACAGTTTCTGGTTTGGGTAGGTTCTAATAGTCACAGTGGGTACAACATCTCCTATACACTTCCTGATAAACTCAGTCACCGTATCCGTGTATTCGGCGATGTTATTCTCAGAGGCTACCTGGAACATATTCCAGTCCTCGTGATCAAAACATTCTTGAAGCATGGATTCCGATTGGTCAGACCAGCATTGAATAAACCTTAGCACGGGTACTTCCTGTTTGAGTTTCTGCCTACAGGAAAGAAGGAGCAAAATGGAGTCATGATCAGATTGAGGGTGGGGTAGGGCCTTGTAGGCATTTCGTTGAGTAGCAGTGGTCCAAAGTTTTACTCGTGCCAGTATTACAGTCAATGTGTTTGTAGAACTTCGGTAGCGTTTTCCTCAAATTTGCTTTGTTAATTAAAACCATCACTTACAATAAATGTGGCCTCAGGATATGTGGTTTCCAGTTTGCATAAAGTCCAGTGTAGTTCTTTGAGGGCCGTTCGTGGTATAGGCTTGAGAGGAAATATACATGGCTGTGACTATAACTGAAGAGAATTCTCTTGGGAGGTAATATGGTCGACATTTGATTGTGAGGTATTCTAGGTCAGGTGAACAAAAGGACTTGAATTTCTATATGTTATCATAATCACACCATGAGTGTTTAATCATGAAACATGCACACCCACCTTTTTTCTTCCCGGAGAGATCTTTATTCCTGTCTGTGTCATGTACTGAAAACCCAGATGGCTGAATATCCCGAGAGTGCCATGTATCCATGAAACAGACTATGTTACAATCCCTGATGTCTCTCTGGAAGAAGATCCTTGCCCTGAGCTCATCTACTTTATTATCCAGAGACTGAAAATTAGCGAGCAATATACTTGGAAGCAGTGGATGGTGTGCATGCCTCCTGAGTCGGACTAGAAGTCCACTCCACAAGTCCATATTGAAGTAGCATCTCAAGACATCGGTCAGGAAGTTAAAGCTTGGTCACAAATGGATCTGCCAAATGGACAATGACCCGAAGCATACTTCCAAAGTTGTGGCAAAGTGGCTTAAGGACAACAAAGTCAAGGTATTGGAGTGTCCATCACAAAGCCCTGACCTCAATCCCATAAATAATTTGTTGGGCAGATCTGAAAAAGCATGTGTGCGAGCAAAGAGGCCTGCAAACCTGGCTCAGTTACACCATCTCTGACAGGAGCAATGGGCCAAAATTCACCCAATATACTGGAATTGTGATACAGTGAATTATAAGTGAATAAGTGAAATAATCTGTTTGTAAACAATTGTTGGAAAAATGACTTGTGTCATGCACAAAGTAGATCTCCTGATCGACTTGCCAAAACTGTAGTTTGTTAATAACAAGACATTTGTGGAGTGGCTGAAAAAGGAGTTTGAATGACTCCAACCTCAGTGTTTGTAAACTTTCCACTTCTAACTGTATATACAGTATGTTGTTTTTCTCCCGCACATGAATCTGAAATGATTATTCTTGTTCAGAAGTTGTTTGAGTTTCATCATTTAAATGTAATACATTTTGGAAGCCTGTGTAACGGCTGTTGGAAGGAGAGGACCAAGGTGCAGCGTGGTATATGTCCATATTTATTTAATGAACACTGAAATCCCAAAAATAACAACGCGAACGACCGAAACAGGTCTGGCTGGTGCAGACACACAACAGAAAACAACTACCCACAACTCAAGGGTAGAAACCAGGATGCCTAAGTATGGTTCTCAATCAGAGACAACGATTGACAGCTGCCTCTGATTGGGAACCATACCAGGGCAAACACATAGAAATACAAACATAGAACAAAACATAGAATGCCCACCCCAACTCATGCCCTGACCAACCTAAAATAGAGACATAAAAAAAGGAACTACGGTCAGGACGTGACAGCCTGAAATTGTGATATGCTAATTCGTTACTGTACGCTTAAATGGGCTAATTGTAACAATGTTTTTCAATTTCTCTTAATAGTTGCTAGGCATTCTTGGATTGGGAACATTGTTTTTATACATTCCGTTTATGTTAAGACTGTCAATAAAATAGACGAAATGGCCTATTCAATAAAAGTTTACATTGTGAGTTGGACTACAACCATTATTATTTTGTTAAAGCCTATAACCCATTGGTCGATTACTGTAAATTTGTATTAGGCTAAGTAAGGTCTCTGATTTATCCCAGTCCTGAGTTCAATAACCTGCTGTATTGTAGGCTATGCTGTCCTTAAAAAATAGCCTCTATATTTTAGTTGGTCTAATAGTGAGAATGCTAAGCTTAGTTAGTCTTTGAGACTATAGTCATATAAGCACAGCCAAGGCTACATCCCATTCGCGTAGGAAGGTCCCCCATGACACAAGTCAGTATTTGACGTCCATCCATGTCTGGTCGGGAGGTGGAAAACGGAGGGGGAAAACGTGAGCGCTGACAGGTTTGGCTGTTGGGCATATTTTTGTTTTAAGTCTATATCCTAAACCTTAACCCTTACCTTAACCATTCAGAGTTAATGCCTAACCTTAAGAATCCTGAGTTAATGCCTAAACTTAATCCTAACCTTAAGAAGTCAAAGTTAATGCCTAAACTTAATCCTAACCTTAGAAAAATCGAAATTAATCCCTACATTGAACCTTAAACACATCGAAATTTTACGTTTGGAACAACTTAACAATTTGACGTTTAAGAAATATGGGCAAACGTCTAATTCTGACATGAGACTGTGAGAGCTGGTTGATTTGCAATGGACAAACCTATGAGCATTTTAGAACGTTTATTGACTACTGTCATTTATCGGTTTCATCCCGGATGTTTGTTTGCGTGTAGTTACCGCTCACTCTTGACACGTGCGCGTCACAGTTCCATGGCTCGTGGCCAGCGGAGGTCGGCTATCCCAGCTGTCTGCTCACCTTGACAGCAGTTGTCTAGGGGTGGCAGCGTGTCAGAGCCATCTCTTAGTCGTAGGAGCAGTTGAGAAGGAAGAGGATCTGTCAGATGATGGGTTTGGCAGATAGGAGGACAGTTGACATCTCCCACACCCTCCCTCTGGTAAACACACACAAACACACTATATCTCAACTGTCATTTAGGAGAGAGAAAATGAAGATAAGTGTGTGAAAGGTCTACTGTTGCAGTAGCTGTCAGTCTAACCTGTGGACCTGACTGAGGAAAATGGCCCAGGGCACAGGGTTTAATAAGTTATCTCCAGTAGGTACACCGGTACTCACAGTTACCTATTGTTACCCCAGGGCCTTCAATGGGACACGTAGCCTACCAGAGGAACGCGATGCAAACTAAATAGGTCTTGGTTCACAGGCAGACTCATTTATTCACTCTTATGTTGTTGTTGAACCTATTTCACCAGTTGTGACGAATAGAGGAACTTTGGCCTTGGAGATGGAGAGAGGTGGGAAGGGGACTCTACAGAGTGAGAGGGTTTGGACTCTACAGAGTGGAGATGGGTGGGAAGGGGACTCTACAGAGTGGTGAAGGTGGGAAGGGGACTCTACAGAGTGAGAGGGTGAAATACAGAGGTGGGAAGGGGACTCTACAGAGTGAGAGGGTGAAATACAGAGGTGGGAAGGGGACTCTACAGAGTGAGAGGGTGAAATACAGAGGTGGGAAGGGGACTCTACAGAGTGAGAGGGTGAAAACAGAAGTGTGTGTGTGTGTGTGTGTGTGTGTGTGTGTGTGTGTGTGTGTGTGTGTGTGTGTGTGTGTGTGTGTGTGTGTGTGTGTGTGTGTGTGTGTGTGTGTGTGTGTGTGTGTGTGTGTGTGTGTGTGTGTGTGTGTGTGTGCAGGCATGTGTATGTCTGTGTGTATCCCCTCTCTCCTGCACATTGTTAGGGATCCGAGGAAACTCTGGCCTTTAGGTTATAGATAACCCACTCTCTGGCTTAAATGCTGAGGTATGAATGGACTGTTTGACTGAAGCCTCAGATCATGGATCAGAACCAGTCAGGTACTCAGCAGTCACAGCAGGTCAGCTCTATAGGACCGGACTATATACAGAATAATTAATGGTCCTAGAGAGAGAGAGAGAGAGAGAGAGAGAGAGAGAGAGAGAGAGCTATTACACTTGCTTTGGCAATGTAAGCATGTTTCCCATGCCAATAAGGTCATTAAATTGAAAATGTTAATTGAATTGAGAGAGAGAGAAAGAAAAGAGAGAGAAAGAGAGAGAAACAAAGAGAGAAAAGAGAGAGAGCGAAAGAAAAACAGAGAGAGAAAAAAGAGAGAGAGAAGAAAGAGAGGGAGAGAAAGAGGAGAGAGAAAAGATAGAGAAAAGAGAGAAAGAGAGAGCAAAAGAGAGAAGAGAGAAAAAAGAGAGAGAAGAGAGAGAGTGCAAACGAGAGAGAAAAAAGAGAGAGAAGAGAGAGAGTGAGTTAAAGGTGAGAAAACAGAGAGGAGAGAAGAGAGCAAAAGAAAGAGAGTGAGCGAGAGAGAAAAAAGAGAGAGAGAGAGAGAAGAGAGAGAGAATGCGAGAGAGAGCAAAAGAAAGAGAGAGAGGGATAGAGTGAGAGAGTCCACCCTAATCATGCATGGGCAGCGTATACTGTAAACCCCTAGATCCCCCAACCCCCCAATCCGGCCGCCCGCCCGCCCCGGTGATGGAATGGTGGCAAATGTGTAATGTGATCCTGGCAGCAGCTTAGTGATGTAAAGATGGGAGATAAAGCTGGAATTATAGGATGAAAGGGCCCCTTTAAAGGATTCTCTCATCAGGCGTGCAATATAGCCGGCCACTCATTGAATCTCAATGCTGGGATCTGAAGGTGTGTGTGTGTATATCATGGGGCGGTTTGTTACAGATAACTTGTTTTCAAACTCGTCAAACAATAAAAGTCTTGCAGCTTAGATGAAAGCACCCCTTTAATATCACTGTTTTAATTACACTATCGTTTCATCCCCTCTCACAGAAGGAAACGAGAGCAGAACCTGATGTGTGTGTGTGTGTTTACATTAAATGCATTGCATTGTCATTCTATGTACAGTATAGAAGTGAGTGATTCACAACTGAAAGAGAGGTAGTTAATGGGCGTTACATGGTAAAGACATAACTTTTTATATAACCACAGTCCATAATTGTTTATAATTGTTCTACGAACCCTGCTCAGAAGTACCTTACACCACACTAACCCTAACCCTACATCTCACAATGAACCTTTCCTGGAAACTCAGTTGATTGTGACAGTGTATTAAAGTGTGTACGCTGATATAGACACTTTGTCTGTCTCACACACACACACACACACACACACACACACACACACACACACACACACACACACACACACACACACACACACACACACACACACACACACACACACACACACACACGCAAGTCCTTGGTCTGTGGTGTTAATTATTTCCACATTGCAGAGGCAGGTTTACCACCAGAGACTAACACTAATTAACACATTACTGCTCCCTCAGAGGGATCCTCCCATTGGATGAGTCTGAGGCTGAATTCCCAGCCCCAGCCCACCATACCCTGAGGAGAGAGTCTGACTCCCTGGCCCAGCCCCAGCCCATCATACCCTGAGGAGAGAGTCTGACTCCCTGGCCCAGCCCCAGCCCATCATACCCTGAGGAGAGAGTCTGACTCCCTGGCCCTGGCCCAGCCCACCATACCCTGAGGAGCGAGTCTGACTCCCTGGCCCAGCCCACCATACCCTGAGGAGAGAGTCTGACTCCCTGGCCAAGCCCCAGCCCATCATACCCTGAGGAGAGAGTCTGACTCCCTGGCCCTGGCCCAGCCCACCATACCCTGAGGAGAGAGTCTGACTCCCTGGTCCAGCCCCAGCCCACCATACCCTGAGGAGAGAGTCTGACTCCCTGGTCCAGCCCCAGCCCCAGCCCATCATACCCTGAGGAGAGAGTCTGACTCCCTGGCCCAGCCCCAGCCCATCATACCCTGAGGAGCGAGTCTGACTCCCTGGTCCAGCCCCAGCCCACCATACCCTGAGGAGAGAGTCTGACTCCTGGTCCAGCCCCAGCCCATCATACCCTGAGGAGAGAGTCTGACTCCTGGCCCAGCCCCAGCCCATCATACCCTGAGGAGAGAGTCTGACTCCCTGGCCCAGCCCCAGCCCATCATACCCTGAGGAGAGAGTCTGACTCCCTGGCCCAGCCCCAGCCCATCATACCCTGAGGAGAGAGTCTGACTCCCTGGTCCAGCCCCAGCCCACCATACCCTGAGGAGAGAGTCTGACTCCCTGGCCCAGCCCCAGCCCATCATACCCTGAGGAGAGAGTCTGACTCCCTGGTCCAGCCCCAGCCCATCATACCCTGAGGAGAGAGTCTGACTCCCTGGCCCAGCCCACCATACCCTGAGGAGAGAGTCTGACTCCCTGGCCCAGCCCCAGCCCATCATACCCTGAGGAGAGAGTCTGACTCCCTGGCCCAGCCCACCATACCCTGAGGAGAGAGTCTGACTCCCTGGTCCAGCCCCAGCCCACCATACCCTGAGGAGAGAGTCTGACTCCCTGGCCCAGCCCCAGCCCATCATACCCTGAGGAGAGAGTCTGACTCCCTGGCCCAGCCCCAGCCCATCATACCCTGAGGAGAGAGTCTGACTCCCTGGTCCAGCCCCAGCCCACCATACCCTGAGGCCCCAGCCCATCATACCCTGAGGAGAGAGTCTGACTCCCTGGCCCAGCCCCAGCCCATCATACCCTGAGGAGAGAGACTCCCTGGTCCAGCCCCAGCCCACCATACCCTGAGGAGAGAGGTTCAGCCCCAGCCCATCATACCCTGAGGAGAGAGTCTGACTCCCTGGCCCAGCCCCACATCATACCCTGAGGAGAGAGTCTGACTCCCTGGTCCAGCCCACCATACCCTGAGGAGAGAGTCTGACTCCCTGGTCCAGCCCCAGCCCACCATACCCTGAGGAGAGAGTCTGACTCCCTGGTCCAGCCCCAGCCCATCATACCCTGAGGAGAGAGTCTGACTCCCTGGTCCAGCCCCAGCCCATCATACCCTGAGGAGAGAGTCTGACTCCCTGGCCCAGCCCCAGCCCATCATACCCTGAGGAGAGAGTCTGACTCCCTGGTCCAGCCCCAGCCCACCATACCCTGAGGAGCGATGCCTACAGAGGGAAGCAGCAGTCTGAAGACCAACATGGTCTGCTTTCACCATCTTGCCCCGTCTGTTGAATGCAGCGGTCATGAGAAGAAAGTGGAAGAGCAACACTGGTCATACAAAAAAAACACAGACAGAAGTCCATCCCCGTCCACACAGGAGTACAATAGATGGGAGGAGCGCTAAGTAAAATCTGTAATGGTCTCCCTCCATTAGACAGGAGAAGGAGGTTCCCTAAGACCTCTGCACTGTGGGATAAATCAAAAGTGATAGGGAGTGAAAAGGGAGGAGATGATATGGGGAAAGGTAGAGAGGGAGAGAGGAGAGACAGATGAGGATATATAGAGGTAGGGAGTGGTAAGATGTAAGAGAGCAAGAATAGGTTTGCTTTTCATTCTAGTTTTAGCAGCACCACAGGGAGCCTCTCAGTCCTCATGATGGATCCTTGCGTCTGCAGACAGACTGGAGGAAGATGGAAAAGAGAGGGATAGAAGGGGAGGGGGGGGGGGGGTTGAAGGCCTTGAAATAATTTAAATGTGAGATAGAGGCTCACCCTGACTTTGAAAGGCTGAAGTTGTTTGAGCGTAATGCTTCATTGTTGATGTGTGTGTTTTTGTATTTGTGTGTGCGTGTGCAAGTGTGAGTGTGTGCATTCATGTGTGTGTGTGCGAGTGTGCATGGTCTCTCCTGACACACCCAACATCTCTCTGGACACATCTCTGAAGAGATGCCAATGCCTGGATTTGACCACATTCTACTACAGCATTAGTGTGTTTACCCTTGACAAACCAGTAAAGAAAGGTTTTTTTAAACCAATGCTCAATTATACTCAATTATTTCAATATATTCAGATTCAGTATTTAATTTTTTTTTCTTCTCTAGCCTACTCGGTTTGCTCTCGTGGTGAGTGATGTCAAGTATCCAGCTCTCTCCATCAGGAGGGAAAGAAGGAATCTAAGCAAACATCTGTGGAATAATGGTGGGGGAAATTAATTCTCTCACTAGTGTGCGAGAAGCGTAACGTGCCGTGTGGGTGCCACGGAACGTGACCAGAATGCATGTGCCCGGCCAACGGCGTGGAACGCGTTTGATGGGTACATTCGACATGTGGGCGCGATGCCAATTTAGACAAGCATGCATGCCCACTTGGTATCTCGCTCTGCATTGCAAGTGTGGGGGGAGGGGGTTGTGTGTGCGTGTCCGTGTGTGAGAGAGAGAGAGACAGAAAGAGAGAGAGAGAGAAAGATAGATAGTCTCTATTCCTTTGGAACATTTGTGAGTGTAATGTTACTGTACATTTTTTATTGTTATTTCACTTTTGTTTATTATCTAGTTCACCTGCTTTGGCAATTTAAACATGATTCCCATGCCAATAAAACCCTTTGAACTGAAAAATTGAATGGAATTGAATCGAGAGAGACCAAGAGAGAGAGAGATTGGCTGTAGTTAAACACTTTAGAATCCTCCTCAGCTCTCGCGTCTTCCCCAATACTTAGAACCAAGGACTGATCACCCCAATCCACAAAAGTGGAAACAAAGTCGACCTTAACTTCTCTAGGGTAGGTGGCAGCAATCGGAATTTTGGATGAAAAGCATGCCCAAATTAAATGGCCTGCTACTCGGGCCCAGAAGATATGATATGCATATAACTGGTAGATTTGCATAGAAAACACTCTAAAGTTTCCAAAACTGTTACAATAGTGTCTGTGAGTAAAACAGAACTGATTTAGCAGGTGAAAACCTGAGAAAAATCCATTCAGGAAGTAGTTTTTTTTGTTTTGTTTTGTAATGCATTATTTGTTTACCTTTTATATTGATGACGTCATTGTCCACTTGAAATATTATAGATCATTTAGGCTAAAAAAACAACCTGAGGATTGAATATAAACATCGTTTGACATGTTTCTATGAACTTTACGGATACAATTTGGATTTTTTTAGTCTGATTGTTTTGACTGCGTTTGAGCCTGTGGATTACTGAAGAAAACACGCTAACAAAACGGAGGTTTTTGGATATAAAGAGACTTCATCGACAAAAGGAACTTTTATTGAGTAAATGAATGTCTTCTGATTGCCACCATATGAAGATCATCAAAGGTAAGGGATTAATTTTATCTCTATTTCTGAGTTTTGTAACGCTTCTGTTTGGCTGGTTACTGTTTGTAATAATTTGTCAACTGGGCTATGTTCTGGGCTAGGTATGTTCTGGGCTAGGTATGCTTTCACCGAAAAGCATTTTATAAATATGACACTGTGGTTGGTTTAACCAGAAGTTAATCTTTAAACCTATGTAAAATATGTGTTGTTTTCTGAATTTTTATAATGAGCATTTCTGTAATTGAATTTGGTGCTCTGCAATCTCACTGGATGTTGGCCAGATGTGACGCTAGCACCCCACGTACCCTAGCGAGGTTAATTTAGGGGTAGGCGTACCGCTAGCGGCACACCTCGACAACACCCTGTGAAATTGCAGAGCGCCATATTCAAATTACAGATATAGTAATATTTAACATTCATGAAAATACAAAGTGTCATACATGAAAATAAAGCTTAACTTCTTGTTAATTCAGCCGCTGTGTAAGATTTCAAAAAGGCTTTACGGCGAAAGCATACCATGCGATCATCTGAGGACAGCGCCCAGCTTAAAAAAGCATACAAATATTTTCAAGCTAAGTAGAGGAGTCACAAAAGTCAGAAACAGCGATAAAGTGAATCACTTACCTTTGATGATCTTCATCTGGTTGCACTCACAAGAGTCCCTGTTACACAATAAATGTTTGTTTTGTTCGATAATGTCCCTCTTTATGTCCCAAAAACTCAATTTTGTTGGCGCGTTTTGTTCAGTAATCCAATGGCCCCAAGGCGGTCACAACATGCAGACGAATACATACTAAAAGTACCGGTAAAGTTTGTCGAAACATGTCAAACAATGTTTATAATTAATCCTCAGGTTGTCTATTGTCTAAATAATCGATAATATTTCAACCGGACAATAGCGTATTCAATAGAAAGGAAAAACAACGAATGGCGCGCAATCGGTCATGCGCTCAAACCAGCTCTGGTTCATTGTATAGTCCACTTACAAAATGGTCTCATTCTTCCTAATTTTTCCGAAAACATGCCTGAAACAATGTCTAAAGACTGTTGACATCTAGTGGAAGCCATAGGAACTGCAATCTTGACCCATTACATACTGTAAAGGCAGGCAATTGAAAACTACACACATCAAAAATGTCCCACTTCCTGGATGGATTTTCCTCAGGTTTTCGCATGCCATAACATTTCTGTTATATTCACATACATTATTTTAACAGTTTTGGAAACTTCAGAGTGTTTTCTATCCAAATCAAATGATATGCATATCCTAGCTTCTGGGCCTGAGCAACAGGCAGTTTACTTTGGGAACCTCAGTCATCCAAACTTCTGAATACTGCCCCCTATCCCAAAAAAGTTTTAATAACTACCGTGGGATTTGCGTCAACAGCAACCTCGGGAAAATCCTCTGCATTATCATTAACCTCAGACTCGTACATTTCCTCAGTGAAAACAATGTACTGAGCAAATGCCAAATTGGCTTTTTACCAAATACCAAATGACAGACCACGTATTCACCCTGCACACCTAATTGACAAACAAATGTGCCAAAAGCAAAGTCTTCTCATGCTATGTTGATTTCAAAAAAGCATTTAACTCAATTTGGCATGAGGGTCTTGCTATAAAAATGTATGGAAAGCGGTGTTGTGGTAAAACATATGACATTATAACACCCATATACACAAACAACAAGTTAGCAGATGGTTACAATTGGCAAAAAAAAACACTGATTTATTTTCCTCATGGCTTGATGGTGAGACAGGGATGCAGCTTGAGACCCACCCTCTTCAACATTCATATCAACAAATTGGCATGGGCGCGAGAACAGTCTGCAGCACCCGGCCTCACCCTACAAAAATCTGAAGTAATATGTATACTGTTTTCTGATGATCTGGTGCTTCTGTTCCCACCCAAGGAGGTTCTACAGCAGAACCTAGTTCTTCTGTACAGATTCTGTCAGATCTGGGCCCTGACAGTTCATCTCAGTACGACAGAAATAATGGTGTTCCAAAAAAGGTCCAGTTGCCAGGACCACAAATACAAATTCCACCAAGACATGGTTGCCCTAGAGCGCACAAAAAAATGATACATACTTCAGACTAAACATCAGCATCACAGATAACTTGTTGCTGCTACCGTCTCTTATGACCAAAAATTACTTCTGGACATCAGAAATACGATTACTCGGACTGGAAGAAACTTTTTCCCTTGATGAGTCCGACGAGAAGAATATCCTGCTTTCACTGGAACAAGATCCACGCCTTTGCATGAAGAAAAGTCGCCAGAAAAGGGGGTGCAGATCAGGGATCCTTCTGAGAAGCCAGAGGTGAGCGAGTAAACTCCCAATGCCTTCCATTATCCTTGCTAATGTGCAATCGTTAGAAAATAAAATTGATTACCTATTATTAAGATTATCCCACCAATGGGACATTAAAAACTGTAACATCTTATGTTTCACCGAGACGTGGCTGGACGAAGAAACGGACAATATAGAGCTGGCGGGATTTTCCATGCACCGGCAGAACAGAGATGCTACCTCTGGTAAGACGAGGGGTGAGGGTGTGTGTCTTTTTGTCAATAACAGCTGGTGCGTGATGTCTAATATTAACAAAGTCTTGAGGTGGATTACCTTATAATAAGGTGTCGACCACACTATCTACCTAGAGAGTTCTCATCTGTATTATTCATAGCCATCTATTTACCACCACAAAGCAAAGCTGGCACTAAGACCGCTCTCAACCAACTCTATAAGGCCATAAGCAAATAAGAAAATGCTCACCCAGAAGTGGCGCTCCTAGTGGCCGGGACTTTAATGCAGGCAAACTTAAATCAGTTTTACCAAATGTTTACTAGCATGTTACATGTGCAACCAGGGGGGAAAAATCCTAGACCTCCTGTACTCCACACACAGAAATGCGTACAAAGCTCTCCCCCACCCTCCATTTGGCAAATCTGACCACAATTCTATCCTCCTGATAACTGCTTACAAGCAAAAACTGAAGCAGGAATTACCAGTGACTCGCTCAATACGGAACTGGTCAGATAAAGCGGATGCTACATTACAGGACTGTTTTGCTAGCACATACTGGAATATGTTCTGGAATTCATCCAGTTGCATTGACGAATACACCACCTCTATCATCGGCTTCATCAATAAGTGCATCGATGACGTCGTCCCCACAGTGACTGTATGTACATATCCCAACTAGAAGCCATGGATTACAGGCAACATGCGCATCGAGCTAAAGGCTAGAGCTGCCGCTTTCAAGAAGTGGGAGACTAATCCGGACACTTATAAGAAACACTTAGAAACACGTAGAAACACTTATAAGAACCATCAAACAAGCAAAGTGTAAATGCAGGATTAAGATTGAATCCTACTACACCGGCTCTGACGCTTGTCGGATGTGACAGAGTTTGAAAACTATTACGGACTACAAAGGGAAGCCCAGACACGAGCTGCCCAGTGACGTGAGCCTCCAGACGAGCTAAATGCCTTTTATGCTCGCTTCGAGGCAAGCAACACTGAAGCATACGAGAGCACCAGCTGTTCTGGATGACTGTGTGATAACACTCTCGTTAGCCGATGTGAACAAAAGCTTTAAACAGGTCAATGTTCACAAAGCAGCTGGGCCAGATAGATTACCAGGACGTGTACTCAAAGCATGATGACCAACTGTCTAGTGTCTTCACTGACATTTTCAACCTCTCCCTGACTGAGTCTGTAATGCCTACATGTTTCAAGCAGACCACCATAGTCCCTATGCACAAGGAAGCGAAGGTAACCTGCCTAAATGATTACCGCCTCGTGGCACTCACGTCGGTAGCCAGGAAGTGCTTTGAAAGGCTGGTCATGGCTCACATCAACAGCATCCTCCTGGACACTCTAGACCCACGCCAATGCGCATACCGCCTCAACAGATCCACAGATGATACAATCTCAATCGCACTCCACACTGCCCTTTCTCACCTGGACAAAAGGAACACCTATGTGAGAATGCTGTTCATCGACTACAGCTCAGGGTTCAACACTGTAGTGCCCACGAAGTTCATCACTGAGCTAAGGACTCTGGGACTATACACCTCTCTCTGCAACTGGATCCTAGACTTCCTGACTGGCCGCTCCCAGGTGGTAAGGGTAGGCAACAACACATCTGCACGCTGATCCTTAACATTGGGGCCCCTCAGGGGTGTGTACTTAGGCTGCTCCTATATTCCCTGTTCACCCACGACTGTGTGGCCAAACACGACTCTAACACCATCATTAAGTTTGCTGAAGAAACAACAGTGGTAGGCCTGATTACCGACAATGATAAGATGGCCTATAGGGAGGAGGTCAGAGAACTGTCAGTGTGACGCCAGGACAACAACCTCTCCCCCAATGTGAGCAAAACAAAGGAGCTGATTGTGGACTACAGGAAAAGGCGGGCTGAACAGGCCCCCATTAACATCTATGGGGCTGTAGTGGAGCGGGTCGAGGATTTCCTTGGTCACTAATGAACTATCATGGTCCAAACATACCAAGACAGTCGTGAAGAGGGCATGACCAAACCTTTTCCCCCTAAGGAGACTGGAAAGATTTGGCATGGGCCCCCAGATGCTCAAAAGGTTTTACAGCTGCACCATCAAGAGCATCCTGACCAGTTGCATCACCGCCTGGTATGGCAACTGCTCGGCATTTGACCATAAGGCGCTATAGAGGGTAGTGTGAACGGCCCAGTACATCACTGGGGCCAAGCTTCCTGCCATCCAGGACCTATATTATAGGCGGTGTCAGAAGAAAGACCATAAAATTGTCAGAGACTCCAGTCACCCAAGTTATAGACTGTTTTCTCTGTTACCGCATGGCAAAAGGCTTCTCAATCGCTTCTACCCCCAAGCCATTAGACTGCTAAACAATTAATACAAATCGCCACCGGACAATTAACATTGACCACCCCTTGTACACTGCTGATACTCGCTGTTTGTTTGTTACCTATGCATATACACTTCGCCCCCACCTACAGGTACAGATTACCTCAACTAGCCTGTACCCCTGCACATGTGGCAAATAAAGTTTGATTTAATTTGAACTTCCACAAAGCTGTGAACGATCTGAGAGATAAGGCAAGAAGGACCTTCTACGCCATCAAAATGAACATCAAATTTGACATCCCATTTAGGATCTAGCTATAAAATACTTCAGTCATAGAACACGTTGCCCTTTATGGTTGTGAGGTCTAGGGTACCAACCAAGAATTCCACAACCACCGAGATGAACCAGAGAAGAGTTCCCTCAGCCCGTTGGTACTGGGACTCTGTTCACAAACACAAACAGACCCCACAGAGCCCCAGAACAGCAACACAATTAGACCCAACTAAATCATGACAAAACAAAAATATAATTCATTTACACATTGGAAAAAACTGAACAAACTGGAATGTCTGTCTCTAATCAGAGAATACACAGTAACAGAATACCTGACCACTGTGACGAAACCCATATGAAGAAAATCTTTGACTATGTACTGCTTGCTATCAAGAGAGGCCGCTATTGCCCACTGCCCACACAATGAGGTGGAAACGAGCTGCACTTCCTAGCCTCCTGCCAAATTTATGACCATATTAGAGACAAGGTATTTCCCTCAGATTACACAGATCCACAAAGAATTTGAAAACAAATCCAATCTTAATAACCTCCTATATCTATTAGGTGAAATACCACAGTGTGCCAACACAGCAGCAATATTTGTGACCTGTTGACACAAGAAAAAGGCAACCAGTGGTGTACAAACACCGCTGTAAATACAACCTTATTTGTTTATTAATTTTCCCTTTCGTACATGTGCACATTGTTACAACACTCTACATAGCCAATAATATAACATCTGAAATGGCTATATTATTTCTAACTTCTGTGATTGTAATGTTTACTGTTAACTTTAGATTGTTTATTTCCATGTTGTTCATTGTATATTTCACTAGCTTTAGCCATGTAAACATATGTTTCCCATGGCAATAAAGCTCTTTTAATTGAATTAAATGAGAGAGAGAGTCAGAGAGAGAGAGTATCTATTCTTTTGAAACCTTTGCGAGTGTAATGTTGACTGTTCATTTCTGTTTATTTCCCATTTGTTTATTATCTATTTCACTTGCTATGGCAATGTAAACACGTTTCCCTTGCCAATACAACTATTTGAATATACAGTTTTTCTCAATTGCTAAAACACTAAAACCCATTTGGCTGAACAAAGTTCTCAGTCGCTAAAACACTAAAACCCATTGGCTGAACAAAGTTCTCAGTCGCTAAAACACTAAAACCCATTGGCTGAACAAAGTTCTCAGTCGCTAAAACACTAAAACCCATTGGCTGAACAAAGTTCTCAGTCGCTAAAACACTAAAACCCATTGGCTGAACAAAGTTCTCAGTCGCTAAAACACTAAAACCCATTGGCTGAACAAAGTTCTCAGTCGCTAAAACACTAAAACCCATTGGCTGAACAAAGTTCTCAGTTGCCTGGACTCATTTAGCTAATGATGCCTTAAACCATTTCACATGGTAACACACAGTCTGTTGTCAATACCTTAAACCATTTCACATGGTACAACACAGTCTGTTGTCAATACCTTGAACCATTTCACATGGTAAAACACAGTCTGTTGTCAATACCTTAAACCATTTCACATGGTAAAACACAGTCTGTTGTCAATACCTTAAACCATTTCACATGGTAAAACACAGTCTGTTGTCAATACCTTAAACCATTTCACATGGTAAAACACAGTCTGTTGTCAATACCTTAAACCATTTCTGTTGTCAATACCTTAAAACACCATTTGCTGATCTCATTTAGACTTTTCAGCAAAACTCTAAACACATTCTCATTCTCAAAACACATTCTGCACTCTAATGCACATGTCATCCATACTGGTAAACACAAGTGGCAACAATCAAATACAAATAGAGAACATATGTCATTGATTGAACACAACCACTCAAAATTGATTTAACCTGTTTCAAATGATGCGACAACCAATATAAGCCCATTCAGATAGCAAACAGGTTGTTGAAGGTGGGAAGGAGAAAGTCTGAGAATGGATACTGTAGTACAGTGCATTGTAGGCTGTATACTGTACAATGGATGAATTGTATGGCCCTAAACATTGTGCTTTCCATTTATTAACAGTACTGACTGTTCAATAGATTTTGACTGGTTGCAGGTTCATATTAACAAAGAACAAGAATTACAGTATCACAGAGACAAAGGACAAGTTTGTGAGAGGCAGGGTAAAGTACTGTAAAAATAGGGGTAGAAGGAGGAGGAAGAACAAAAAACAAAATTGCAAAGAGCAAAGCAGAGTAGTAATTTCTGATCAATTTTGAGCTACTATGATAGAACATGTTTTCGTGCATCAAAAGACAATGACGGAAAAATATGAATATTTTTTTAAATTAAAAATTTACTTCTCTCTGAGAATTGTAGGTTTTGAACAATGTGTTTTCTATTTTTCGGTGTATTGTTTACTGACTGCTTTAGAGTGTATATCATTTTGATCACTTTGTTTATGATTTGAGAGCAATGTTTGATTTTGAACACAGGTAAAACTGTTTTGAGGCGAATGTTTCATTTTGCAAGAGGAGTCAGAGGTTATGTAAATAGTGCTTGAAGATGAGGTTTTGTGTTTAGTGTTTTCAGGAAATGGAGCAAGGTTTCAGAAATTGTGTTTTAGCAATTGAGAAAAACTGTAAAGAGAGAAAGAGAGAGAGAGAGAGAGAGAGAGAGAGAGAGAGAGAGAGAGAGAGAGAGAGAGAGAGAGACAGAGAGAGAGAGAGAGAGAGAGAGAGAGAGAGAGAGAGACATGGTCAACTAGCTGACATCACAGTGTCAGGTCAAGAGCATGTAAACAGAGTAACACTAGATTGTCATTCAGAAATACCATAGATCAGTGGTATGTCATCAAAGTATCTACATCTCTCAACTACATCTCAAGACGACATACTGTAGATTTCTCCATGAACAGGGAGATGGTGATATAACAACCTTTATACAAAACACATAATGGGATGCCTACTGTATTTGCATTTATTAAGGATCTCCATTAGCTGTTGCCAAGGCAGCAGCTCCTCTTCCTGGGGTCCAAACAAGATGAAGGCAGTTACATCACACAAATAAAACAGTGCATCATGCTACACCTTGTTACACGACTACTCTGTCATGACATATCTACAATACAAAATTACTGTCTGAGGAGCTGTTGCAATGTGAACATTTGGATTGTGTGTGTGTGTGTGTGTGTGTGTGTGTGTGTGTGTGTGTGTGTGTGTGTGTGTGTGTGTGTGTGTGTGTGTGTGTGTGTGTGTGTGTGTGTGTGTGTGTGTGTGTGTGTGTGTGTGTGTGTGTGTATATTTGCACATGTCCTTCCTCTCACATGTGCACATTTGCACTGTGAGAGGCTCCTGAGTGAATCTGCAAATATAGTAAACACTATGACAATGCTGCCATCTACTGGAAGTAATACAGTCTTGCTACATGTCAATTACATTATTATTGTTACAGTTCTCTTCTCTGTCTGTCTGAGTATTCCACAGTATGTCTGTCTCTGTGTGTTGGTTCTTCTATCCTTGTGGGGACCTAAAATCCCCAAAAGGATTGTAAGAAAAGGAAAATTCTCCCTCGTGGGGATTTTTCCCATTAGGACAAAGGCTATTTTAAGTTTAGGGTTACAATTAAGGTTAGGGTTAGAATTAGGATTAGGGTAAGAGGTTAGTAAATTAGGTTTAGGGTTAAGGTTAGGGTTAGAATTAGGGTTAGGGTAAGAGGTTAGTGGTTAGGTTTAGGAGTTAGGTTCACGAGTTAAGGTTAGGTTAAGAGGTTAGTTGTTAGGGTTAAGGTTAGGGTGAGGGAAAATAGGATTTTGGTCCACATGAAGGCAGAAGAACATAATGTGTGTATGTGACACAGGCAGGGTATTTATCTCCATACATATGGTTGAAATACACATGAACATGTTCTACACATGGTAGCCTAAGTAGGTAAGCATGTCGAAAGAACAGGCTATTATTGACGTCATGTAGGCTAGGCTATAGTGCTACTGAATACATTGAATATATTGTAGAGGTGATTGTTAAGATGTGTTTAGGCCCAATTGAGTTGCTTATCCATACAGACTGAGGCCTATATCTTTTGACTTTTGCCTAGGTAGAGCTAGAACATTGTGGGGAGATCAGTTTCATTCTCACTTTATTCCGTTTCAATGGTTAGCAAATGAGGGTTATTTAATGACACAGGCTATATCCTTTGGAATTACTTGATTTATTGTCGGTATGTATCGATTTCGTCTTCGATATGTTTTTTCAGTATAAGGTGTGCTTGCTAACTAAATTAAGAATTCTAATCGATAAATCGATTTTCCTCTTCAAATCAACACTTTTAAACCAGCGGACCGGTCCGCGCCATGCGCGTCAGCAGGCGACTGCACAGCACATGTCTTGATTCCCGATTGAGAAAAGCAAAGTGGTTTGGTTTGGGTGGATCCTGGATGGAAGAAGGCGATGGAATGTGTGTTTGCCGTGGACAGTGCGTCTTCCTATACGTCTTGTAATGATAACAGGACAAGCCACCCGAGACTCAACATCAACGGCATTGTGAGTCGCAGTGATCAAAGGTAGGCTGTTTGATCCGTCATTTTGCACCATTTCTCGATTATAATTATGGCGCTCGAAACAATGCGCATTGTGCTACTCTACTTGACGAGAATGGAGAACAATTTGATCATTGTGTATACTATATTTTTGTTAAATGTATGACAAAACAGTCTCGTTACATTACACAATTCAGTCGAATTAGACAATTGACAAAACACAATCCTTAATCAGCTATAAGGGTATTCAGAATTAATGAGGGAGAAAAAAATCGGTGGGCATATGATATCGTGGTGTTTAAATATGAAATGTCGATCAGAATGCATTTGACCAGGCCTGAATGAATTAATATGGCTATGGGGAGGTGAACAGACAATGTCTGACTGGATATACTGTCTTCTAATGGACATTGATGTTCTCTGTTGACCCTATCAGTGAGACGTTTTCACAGCACAAAGGATTCAACAAACGGTTCCATGTATCAATAATGAGATTTCTTGTGACTCAAACACATACTGCATTGAAGTGGTCTAAGTACACCAAACAGTATTCTGTTATCTCATTGGATAGAGTGAATCAATGTGAGTATCCTCCACCAATCAGTGGATGTCTAAAAACACTGCCATAGATTTACTACACATTGATTGTGTAGCTAGTACTGAGATGCTCAGATTGACTGTTGATGTAGTTGATTTAGATCCCGTTAGCTGTTGCATAAAGCCATAGCTTCTCTTCCTGGGGTCCTGGAAGGAGTGCAGGCTAGCAGCATATAGAGTAAAATCCTGATCTGTATCATATTTTTTTTTTATTTCACCTTTATTGGACCAGGTAGGCCAGTTGAGGACAAGTTCTCATTTACAACTGTGACCTGGCAAGACAGTCAGCCAGTCAGTCAGCCAGCCAGCCAGCGTGTCCGTCTGTCAGCCAGCCAGCCAGCCAGCGTGTCCGTCTGTCAGCCAGTCAGCCAGCCAGCCAGTCAGCAAGCCAGCCAGCGTGTCTGTCTGTCAGTCAGCCAGCCAGCCAGCGTGTCCGTCTGTCAGCCAGTCAGCAAGCCAGCCAGCCAGCGTGTCAGCCAGCCAGTCAGCCAGTCAGTCAGCCAGCCAGCCAGCCAGCGTGTCCGTCAGTCAGCCAGACAGTCAGAAAGCCAGTCAGACAGTTAGTCAGCCAGCCAGCGTAGCGTGTCTGTTTGCCAGTCAGCCAGACAGTTAGTCAGCCAGTCAGTCAATCAGCCAGAGAGTCAGCCAGTGGCCTTGTCATCTCTGTGTGACATCCTCCTGGTCATAAGCCTACTCTGTGCCAATCCAGGCCCTGTGTTGAGTACACTTGTAAAAATGAACTGCACAAATCAAGAGTTCAACTGTCCTTTAAATCCATCCATCATTCCTTCCTCCCTGCCTTGAAGTAATCACTGATCTAACACAAGTGGATTGATAGAAGCAACGTTTCCATTAGAAACTTTCCACCTATCCATGCACTTTATATCAGTGATTACTCAAAGGAAGGAAGGAAGGAAGTATCCCTCACTGGGCACATCAATTCAATATCTATTCCACATTGGTTCAACGTAATGTCATTGAAATGATGTGGAAACAATGTTGATTCAACCAGTGTGTGCCCAGTGGGATGCATTAGAGCTTGACGTCCTGGTTTATGTCACTTTAAGACTTTTATACAGGACCTGTTCATTGTGGAGTGAACATGTAAAATCTAATTAATTTTACTCTATATAGAATTTCTGCTCTGTATGCAACTTATCCATTTAAGCTGATGCGATTGTTGATTGTTGTAACACAGGGCACTATTGAAAAAGAGACCCTGGTATCAATTTGAATTCCCTGTATAAATAAAGGTTAAATAAAAATAACTAAATATACAAATCTAGAGTACCACCTTTCCATCTCTGAACAGATAAAGGGCTCTTGGGGAGCGTAATCAACTGTGAGAATGCACTGCTGTCTCTCTCTCACCCTCCCTCTCTCGCTCTCTCTCTCAGTCTTTCCCTCTCTCTTTCATCTGTCTGTAACATTGCCTCGTTTATTCTCTCCATCGGGACTACGTGCGTGCACAGAAGTGGATGAATTTCATCCAATGAGAGATGGAGGGATGGGGAAATGGGGGAGGCAGCCTGGTAGCAGCATAGCTATGTTTCTTCAGAACAGGCTATTCTCGTTCCTATCTCCATGTATTTATACCAGAGTCATTTTACTCCAACACTGGAGGAAATGGACTAGTTAGTGAGTGTGGAATTGCCGGTTTGATATGTGGGTCGCAACAGCCCCACTCACAGACAGACAATGTAATGTCACAGACATTTGCAGGGAGCAGAGAGATGGGGATGGGAGTGAAGGGGGGGTTGCCTTGTTACCAGGGATGTGATGACCTGGTTGCCTCAGCAACGATCAGTAACACTTTTGACGCAAGGTCTTGTATATGAATCTACAACAGGGATCATTCATCTAGAATTTTCCTTTGTAAAGCTTGAGGCAGAAATATCCATTTCCAAAAGCTTAAAGCACAAAAGCACCCACACACACAACCTCCATATTGATTGGTTGATGAGATCCATAATGTTGAGACAGTGGTCCTCTTCCAGGTCGTCACCTGCCTTTCACAGCTGTGTAGCTGGGGGAAGCACTGTGTTGAGAAGGGCTCATTTACAGGGTTAAGGGACCCACTAGGTGCATCATGATGGTGCTTAAAGCCACAATATTCCCCATCCCTCCACCCCACCCCCGGAGCGAGAGAAGGGGTTGCAACCATGGCAACAGCTGTGTCCTGTGAGTGAGCTATTCACTTTCATCTGGATTACATTCTGTAGTGGAGCTGCCCCAGCAGATGAGATTTTTCCTCGCCAACAAGGTCTGTGTGTATGTGATGCAGCGCTTCCCAAACTCGGTCCTGCCCCCCTCGTTCCTAAAACGGGTGACTGCCTGGGTGTGGAAGTGCGCCGCCCAACCTCTCTGGGTTATATAACAGTCTATAAGCGTCAGAGGCACATGCAAGTCATTCCCCCTCCACTCCTCCACTAAATGTGATCCATCTCTCCTCTGATTCTAATTCACACTTTGAACAGATAATAACCAGAGCATAGACCCCAGTGTCTATGACAAGCTGATGAGCCTCGCTCCCAGCCAAACACTAGCTTCCCTCCTGTTTGTGTGGGCTTCCCCGGTATAGAAAACAATGACAACTCTAACGCTACAAGTATGGACTTCAGTTACTTGTCCACAGCCTGTAGTACTACTAGTAATTCACATGGACAAAACACCATAACGACCGTTGGCCGCAGTAGATTACCTTCTGGATGTCGATGATCAGTGGATATGCAATCCTTCTGTCCCGTTTGTTTTGTTCTTAAGGAACTATGTTGCACTCAAATATTTCTAGGATGCAGGTTTTGTTCCAGCATGTATTTGACATGTAAAATGTTGCTTCTGTTTCAGACCTGGCCATGAATGAGGAGACCAGGACGTGTGACTGACCAAGGAAGCTTTGACAACACAACTTCAGACTAAAGAAAAATGATGTGTATCCAGGGCGGAACTGACTGTTAGCCTGATAACCATCGCTATGGCGTTTTGCAACGGCAGCCTGCTGGCTAGGTGTGCCCCCCTGATGGAGCTGGAAGAAGAGGAAGGGGTGGTGATTTCACCACCGCCGCCTCCGCCGCCAGGGGTTGGGACTACTAGTCCCCTCATGCCTGTCACCCTGCGTGTGACGCTGGCCGCTATCATGATCTTCATGATCGCCATCGGTTTCCTGGGCAACGCCATCGTGTGTCTGATCGTCTACCAGAAGCCCGCCATGCGTTCTGCCATCAACCTGCTCCTCGCTACGCTGGCATTCTCTGACATCATGCTCTCGCTGCTCTGCATGCCCTTCACCGCCGTCACCGTGGCTACCGCCGACTGGCGCTTCGGGGGCGGGTTCTGCCGAGCTTCCGTCATGCTCTATTGGCTCTTTGTCCTGGAGGGCGTGTCCATCCTCCTCATCATCAGCGTAGACCGTTTCCTCATTATCGTTCAGCGGCAGGACAAGCTGACGCCACACCGTGCCAAGCTGCTCATCGGCGCTTCCTGGGCGCTGTCCCTCTGCGTGGCGCTCCCGTCCGTGATCGGCTGGCGGGCAGGCGCGGCGGGTGTGACGGGCATTGGGGGGGCCTGGGCACCACAGTGCGTGCTGGGCTACAGTGAGTCGCTGGCCGACCGCTGCTACACGGTGCTGCTGGCAGTGGCTGTATTCTTTGTGCCGTTCGGTATCATGCTCTACTCCTACCTGTGCATCCTTAACACGGTCCGACGCAACGCCCTGCGCATCCACAACCACACCTCTGACCAGGCCAGCCTCCCGGTCCTCAACCAGGTCAGCAAGCTGGGCCTGACTGGCCTGCAACGTCCCCCGCAGGTCAATGTGGACATGAGCTTCAAGACACGGGCCTTCACCACCATCCTCATCCTCTTCATCGGCTTCTCTGTGTGCTGGCTGCCCCACACAGTGGTCAGTTTGCTGGCCGTGTTCAGCCGGAGGTTCTACTTCAGCCCTGCCTTCTATCCGGTCAGTGTGGGGGCTCTGTGGCTCAGCTATCTGAAGACCGTGTTTAACCCAGTCATCTACTGCTGGAGGATCAGGAAGTTCCGGGAGGCGTGTCTGGAGTTCATGCCCAAGAGCTGCAGGCTGTGTCCCAGGGTGCCGGGCCGGAGCCACAGGAGGGTGAGACCCAGTAACATCTACGTGTGCAGTGAGACCCAGTCGGCTGTGTGACAGTAACATCTACGTGTGCAGTGAGACCCAGTCGGCTGTGTGACAGTAACATCTACGTGTGCAGTGAGACCCAGTCGGCTGTGTGACAGTAACATCTACGTGTGCAGTGAGACCCAGTCGGCTGTGTGACAGTAACATCTACGTGTGCAGTGAGACCCAGTCAGCTGTGTGGAACTAACGGTCACTCTGAGGACACGCCATGGTAACCATGGAATGCAGTGGTCACCAACTCTGGTCTTGAAGCTACAGGGTGCTCCACTGGTGTAAAGGACATGCTATACTCTATACGATTTGTTAAGACATCAACATTTCAGCAGTATAGTATAGTGGTGAGGACAGTACATTCTTGTGTTTTGTCTAAAGTGCTGTGGACACTGGACAGCCATAAACAGAGCCACTCAAAAGTTTTTGCGTGACTGTCTTTATTTCCCTTCTCCTAAAAAAAGACCTGAAGAGAAATGATGTACAACTGGGAACAGTGTTTTCTAATTAACCGTTTCCATGGTGTTTGTATAATTGGCTGAATACTGTTGGTGATCGTTTACCCAGATGGTTGTTGTATACGTCTAATTATACTGTATGTAAATGAAAACATTGGATAAAATTGTAAAGAAATGTTGATCAGTATAAAAGTGTTTCTGTGAATGAATAATTGATTAACTGAATGAACTAACAATCCAATTAACAGGTGTGTTGACGTCATCAACTATGCATATGTAGCCTATAGACTGAGTAGAAATTAAAGATAACAAATGATGTTAAACACAGTTATAACCATTGTAAGTTGTCTACATACACTGTAATAGGCTAGCATTGTACCTAAACCTAATACTGGAACTAAAATATGTTGGGCCATGCTGGTTGACAAAGGTAGAACATGTTGTCGAACACAAACCACGTACAGCCATCCCCTGCCTCTACAATGTCAATACAATGGTTGTGTTGCTGGGATACTAAAGACCTCTATTGGTTGTCGGATGTGGAGTGCATTTATGTGTGGAAGACCCATATCTTCCACAGCAGAACACACAGGCTGTGTTGTAGGTAATGCATCTCCATATGTACCGTGGTTAAACAGTTTACTGAGAGAAGTTCAAATCTAGGGCACACCGTGTCAACTCATACACTTTGCGTACGATGTGATTATCTCAATTCTACAGCTTGAATGAACAAAGAAAGATGTGTACTATGTACACATCAATGCCCAGGTAGAAGTGACCTTTAGACACAGATCTAGCATAAGTTTTTCTTACCCAATCTCATAATAACCTTAGGCAAGACCTACATATATCACAAAACAGGCTTTAGATCTAAGGGACAGGCAAAGGTTGCTTAATTTCCTCAGCACACTGAGCTGCAAGAACTGACAGAGAAAACATCCCTACAGATCCTTTTTATGCAACATGAAAATAAAGTATCTACATTAAGTGTATCACTGGCTTACTTAAAGTGAATGATACATAGACATAAGGAGAGGAAGCCATTATAATTGATTGAGACGTTGCCCATTTGAGCCCTACTTTGATGATGTATCTGATTGATGGGACAGATGAAATACGTCACAACCAGTCGTAGAGGATGCTGGGGCGAGAGGGCAAAGATGGCGCGCTCCACCAACATGGGACGTGAAGGGAAAGACACATCTCAGGATAGAGGCGCTTCTAACGCAGATCTCTTACTACACCCCGAGCTCCTGTCTCAGGAGTTTATCCAGTTGGTTCTGAATGAGGTAAGAGACGAATCAGGGCTGAATTTCAACAAGGAGAGGGTTGATTTTGCGCTGGTCGGCTAGGTCCCAGCTAGCTAGCCTGTCAGCTAACTAGCCACCGGTCGTTAACGTCAGCCAGCTTGTATTGTAGCCAAAATGGTCCGCTGATTTAGCTAGTTATTTATACCAGCGTCCGAACACTAAATAAGCCATGCAAACCCAGCATGTTGGAAATATCGTCAGGAAAATATTATTAAACCATCTTAAAAAATGTGTGAATCATGGTTTGTTTAGAGTCAGGCGTGTTTTAGTTTGTTTGTTTTTTTCGCGCATGCGTCAGGTGAAATAAGGGAGTACCTGGGATGTATTCATTATTATAAACTGGGTGTTTCGAGCCCTGACTGCTGGCAGCTGTGGTATATCAGACGTATACCATGGGTATGACACAACATTTATTTTTACTGCTCTAATTATGTTGGTAACCAGTTTATAACAGCAATAAGGGGTTGTGGTGTATGCCCAATATACCACGGCTAAGGGCTTTATCCAGGCACTCTGCGTTGTGCATAAGAACAGCCCTTAGCTGTGGTATATTGGGCATACACCACAACCCCCTGAGGTGTCTTATTGCTCTAGAACACACTGTAGCAAAACGTTTGTCTAGTTCATGAGTGTCAACTGGGGGTTTTATTGAGGCCCTTGCTAACACTTGTTTTGGCCCCTGTCCTGGACAGAAAAAGATAACCAGTGGAGACGATGGGAGCCGCGACCAGCTCACGGCTCTCTACCTCCGGCACGTCATCCCCCTCCCGCAGAGAGCGCTGCCAAACAACCGCTGGGGAAAGAGGATGGAGCAGACTCGAGCGCGACAGAGCACAGCCAGTGGACAGTCTCGTAGGTGGGGAGAGGATATGTTTCTCTAAAACGTGAAATCACCAAGGTGTCTGGACACGTCATTTACATATAAAAAAAATAGAGATTTGGTTGTTTAAAAAAAAAAAAAAACACTAACTCTGTTGCATTGACATTACAAAAATACCACTGAGTCAGACTTTATTTAAAGGTAAACTCAGCATTCAAACAAGGATATTTGAAAACCATACATATTGAAATGAGCGTGATGCAAGACTTTGCTCTGAGTATTTGTGCATGGGTGTGCTTCACGCTGCTACAACATGGGCGTGCTTCACGCTGCTACAACATGGGCGTGCTTCACGCTGCTACAACATGGGCGTGCTTCACGCTGCTACAACATGGGCGTGCTTCACGCTGCTACAACATGGGCGTGCTTCACGCTGCTACAACATGGGCGTGCTTCACGCTGCTACAACATGGGCGTTCTTCACGCTGCTACAACATGGGCGTGCTTCACGCCGCTACAACATGGGCGTGCTTCACGCTGCTACAACATGGTAGCTACTGGACCAACTCTTAGTTGTTGATTAAATCAGCCTGATATTAAAGAATGTCTCTCTGCAGTTTGATGGCCACAGATACCAAACAAAAAAACATTGATTTCCAAGGATAACAAACCATACAACTCCAGGCACGAGGACTATGCTTCGCAAAACCCCATTTACAGGTGGAACTGTGCAGATAAAGTTTAAATCTAATGGTGGTGATATTTTATTTTTTTACTGTGTACATTGTTTTAAAGTAGTTGCACAGAGTTGATTTTGTTTAACTTTGAAATCAATGTTGTTGTTTTTTGATGGGCATACATTTTGAAGCTGAAAAATCTGAGTCACTGTGGAATTGCCTTACTGTGGAATTGCCTTAATCGTACTGTAGCCTCAGTCAGTGTCCTGTTTTGTCTTACAGCTTCAGTGACGACCACAACAGAAAGAGGCCTCTGATCGTGTTTGATGGCAGCTCCTCTAAAAGTGGCCCCGTCAGACTGAAAAAGCCAGAGGGTCAGATCTCGGGGTCTGGCGTTACCGACAGATTCAAGCACCCTCCCTCCATGAACCTCTTCAGCCCCATACGCAAGCTGTCCAGCACCACCCCTACCCCCTCGTCCTCCCACAGCCCAGGAGGCCCCCATAGGAGTCCCACTGGGAATAAGGGTCTGGGGAGCCCCCCCTCCTCCCCCAAGTCAGTTCATCTCAAACGGGAGGCAGACAGCTCGGTATGGAACCTCAGTATCTACTGGTCTATGCAAAATATTTTTCTAAAGATGATTTTCTGGTCACCAACCGTGGTCCTGGATAGCTGCAGGATTTAGTTCCAACCAAAACAATGGATTCAGCTAATGGTATACTTAAGCAGTAAGGCCTGAGGAGGTGTGGTATTTGGCCAATATACCTTGGCTAAGGGCTGTTCTTATGCACGATGCAATGTGGAGTGTCTGGATATTGACCAAATACCACAAACCCCCGAGGTGCCTTATTGCTATTATAAACTGGTTATGTAATTAGAACAGTACAAATGCATTTTTGTTTACCCGTGGTATACAATCACCACTGCTTTCATCCAATCAGCATTTAGTGTTCAAACCACCCGGTTTATAAATAATATATTATAATCCAATAAATCTGATTTAGATGAAACAGGTTTTTTACAGTTGCACTGGACCAAATGTTTTCACATTCAGAAGCTCTCCAGAACCAGGGTTGGTGACTGCTTTCATGGGCTATTTGACTGACTTGGAGAGGTTTGGGAATGTTGATGTTATTAGCGAAGCAGATCTGTGAATGTTGTCAATGATCATCTCTGTCTCCTCAGGGTGAACTCAAAGAAAAGAAAAAGATCCAGAAAGTGACATGGCCTTGACCCTGGACCGTACCCAGAGACCCACCACTCCACTATAGAGCAGTGATGAGCCACCTCGCACTGGGGCATTCTCTGCCAGAGTCGGGACAATCACAGGACGGGTGGTGACATCCGTCCTCATTTACCTAACTGACCCCAGAACTACTTCTCTGACCCTTTACCTGACCTTCAAGTGTCCTTACAGTGAGTACTCTGCTCCTGGGACTTTACTGACTCTTAATGCAGACATGGCACCACAATATTTCTACGTTCATAAGTATTTTGTGGAGTAAGCAGTTTAACCCTCAATTCTGCTCTATGCATTATAATTCTGTGATGTGACCTACCTGAAATCCTCTTAGAATAGTTAGAGTTCATCCTTCCAGTGCTGTTAGAGCTTGAGTTGAGGAGGTTGATGGTGTTTAACTTGATGGGAAAGCATTGTAGACCCAAAGTTAAGTTGTTATGGATCTTCATACGTCTGTGTGGCCGTACCATATCCACAGTGGGGCATGATGGGTAAGGGATTTCTCTGCGTTTTGATACTGATTTTAGATGGAATCCTCAGTAGGAGGAACGTTGCCACTGGCCGCCCCACCAGCGTTGTTGTTGTCGAGGTGAGGTGCATCGTAATTGTAAAACTCATTGCAGTACATATAGCGCGTGCAATGATGTCGGGCGGGGGGGGGGGGCAGTGTTTTGTTGTTGGCAGGAACTTCTTTGTTGCTGTTTTACAATTTAAGGATTCCAGCTTTTTTGTATTGGTACTGTGACACTTGCATTTGTAATGGGATGTTTAGCGAGTGTGCCTTGCCTTGAGTGGGGGTGCATTTGAATTAAATGGAAGTGAACCACCAGATGGTGCCAGAGACTCAGTCCTGCATGATTTGCAAGCGCCTGAGAAAGACTTTTCTCCTGGTCTAGGTTCAGATTAGCCAACCTTGAATCCTACTCTTTACCATTAAGGCATCAAAGCATACCTGACCCAGGACCAGCAGTTAGGGGCAACTTGTACCAACTCAAAGGCATTGTAAAAGATTTTCCCCAAATGTATTTAGCTGCCACTACGTTCCTATAATATAGATGTATAGAGGGAAGAGCCCATCAACTGCCCCTTGTTGGACCCCATCCTCTAACTCTGCAGCTAAAGAAAATCCTAGAGGAAACACTTAACTTCATGTCATACAAGGTGTACAGCAGTTGGTGCATTTTTATACGTCTTTATTTGGACTTCAGACACTGACTTCCTGTCAGAGCCCTTGTGACTGATAAGAGACATGTCTGTTGGCTCTCACCTTAATAGGCATGGCTCATCGTTACCAAGCATTTGCACCAGTGTCAGTCAAATGTATACGTGTTGGGGGTGATAATAAACAGAGCTTAAAAACCAAACTGTCATTATTTACACTTTGGTTAATGTTTTTTCTTTTCTTTTAGTTGTAGCTTTTGTTTTATTCCCATCTGAATAACATTAAACTTTGCACCAGTGTAAATGCCCAGTAATGCCCAGAGTTCACATTTTTGCAACTTTGGGACTTATGCTCCCTCATACACACCAGTAGATAGCTTTTAAAATCTTAGTTATTTGCCACCCAAATTACACAATGACTGCAATAATTGTGTAGTTCAGGGGAAATATTCCTTTCAATACATAAACTCTGAATATATAAATCTTTATAATTATGACAGACATTCATGCGTAAAACCTCAAACTATGTGATGTATCAAGCCAGGGCATGCAGAAAGCAACATTTGCTGTTGCACTCCAAAAAACATTGTAATGTATATTTTTGAACTCGTATAGTGTATATGGGGTTAGTAGCCTAATAACGAGTGTGTTCCTCTGCCCAGGTGTTGCTGATGCATGCAAGATCTTGCAACGCCCGGATAGGTATTTTACATATTAGCAAACCACATGATGTTAAGGCAATCTGATGCTGGACTGCCCAGTCGATGACGTGGCACCCAATCATTGGTTGATGCATGCGACGTCTGAGAAGGGGAACGTGACCAGTATCTTGTGTTCATATGTCATATATATATATATATATATATACACACAGTTGAAGGCGGAAGTTTACATACACTTAGGTTGGAGTCATTAAAACTCATTTTTCAACCACTCCACACATTTCTTGACAACAAACTATAGTTTTGGCAAGTCGGTTAGGACATCTACTTTGTGCATGACACTACAATTTTCCAACAGTTGTTGACAAATTATTTCACTTACAATTCACTGTATTACAATTCCAGTGGGTCAGAAGTTTACATACACTAAGTTGACTGTGCCTTAAACAGCTTGGAAAATTCCAGAAAATGATGTCATGGCTTTAGAAGCTTCTGATAGGCCAATTTACATCATTTGAGTCAATTGGAGGTGTACCTGTGGATGTATTTCAAGGCCTACCTTCAAACTCAGTGCCTCTTTGCTTGACATCATGGGAAAATCAAAATAAATCAGCCAAGACCTCAATCTTTTTAGACCTCCACAAATCTGGTTCATCCTTGGGAGACATTTCCAAATGCCTGAAGGTACCACGTTCATCTGTACAAACAATAGTACACAAGTATAAACACCACGGGACCACGCAGTCATCATACCGCTGAGGAAGGAGACGCGTTCTTTCTCCTAGAGATGAACGTACTTTGGTGTGAAAAGTGCAAATCAATCCAAGAACAAAAGCAAAGGACTTTGTGAAGATGCTGGAGGAAACAGGTACAAAATTATCTATATCCACATTAAAACGAGTCCTATATCGACATAACCTGAAAGGCTGCTCAGCAAGAAAGAAGCCACTGCTCCAAAACTGCCATGAAAATGCCAGACTACGGTTTGCAACTGCACATTGGGACAAAGATCGTAATTTTGGGAGAAATGTCCTCTGGTCTGATGAAACAAAAATAGAACTGTTTGGCCATAATGACCATTGTTATGTTTCGAGGAAAAAGGGGGAGGCTTGCAAACCGAAGAACACCAATCCAACCGTGAAGTATGGGGGTGGCAGCTTTGCTGCAGGAGGGAGGGACTGGTGTCCTTCCCAAAATAGATGGCATCATGAGGTAGGGAAATTATGTGGAAAAATTGATATATCTCAAGACATCAGAAGTTAAAGCTTGGTCGCAAATGGGTCTTCCAAATGTACAATGTTCCCAAGAATACTTCCAAAATTGTGGTAAAATGGCTTAAGGACAATAAAGTCAAGGTATTGGGAGTGGCAGAACTGAATGTGTGGGCAGAACTGAAAAAGCGTGTGAGAGCAAGGAGGTCTACAAACCTGACTCAGTTACACCAGCTCTGTCATGAGGAATGGGCCAAAATTCACCCAACTTGCTGTGGGAAGCTTGTGGAAGGCTACCCGAAATGTTTGACCCAAGTTAAACAATTTAAAGGCAATGCTACCAAATACTAATTGAGTGTATGTAAACTTCTGAACCACCTGGAATGTGATGATAGAAATAAAAGCTGAAATAAATCATTCTCTCTACCATTAGTCTGACATTTCACATTCTTAAAATAAAGTGGTGAACCTAACTGACCTAAGACAGGGAATCTTTACTAGGATTTAAATGTCAGGAATTATAAAAAACTGAGTTTAAATGTATTAGGCAAAGATGTATGTAAACTTCCGACTTTAACTGTGTGTGTGTGTGTGTGTATATGTATATGTATATATATATATATATATACAGTGATACTCAGTTGTGCTCTGATAGGTCGTTGTTACTTCCTGGTTGTTTCGTTAATTTCCAATCAGACGTGTCGGCCACTCGCTGCCTGTCAGATGTCTGTCAGATGTCTTTGCCACACTCGGGGCACAGGATGTCGTCACGCTCGGTGAGGAAACCCCGGCCCACCAGGGAGACGGAGCACTTCTTACAGTTGAAGCAGTCATTGTGCCACTGGCGCTCTTCAAACGAGATGTACTTACTGCCACCCAGACCTGAGAGAACGGGGAGAGATGAACACATGCTGTTAACAAAAGGTGAAGGATGTCTCTGCATCCTAAAACATAAATGAAGGAAACCATAGAGCAGTTCCACTGTATCTTGCTTTCTCTTATCCATTTCCACAGATCGGTGATTGGGGAAGGAGGAAAGGTGGAGAACTTCAGTAAGGATTCAAACAGGGCCACAGTTTACAGGGTGAGTAAGTGACTGACTTCCTGATTTACAAGTTAGATGCCTTTTAAATCAGTTCTAACTGGCTGACTGACTCATTCTGTTAGAGACGGGTATACAATTTCATGGCAGGTCTGCACAGATGATCGGATCGTTCTGTCATGTTCCCTTTAGTTCCTGATACACTGTTCCACGTGTTGTAAAGATCTGATAATCAGTGCGTGACCTGAGCAGAAAATGTGTATCTGCAACACACCCAGATGGATAGATAGTTTACCGCTGATGGGGGTGGTGCAGGAAGCACACTTCTTGGCATACAGGTTGCAGAAACAGTTGAGGCAGTAGGCAAAGTCGTCACGGGAGGTGAACCGCTGGCCAGACAGCTGCTGCTTGCAGCCGGTGCAAAGGAAGCAGTCCTTATGCCAGGGTTGGTCGCGATAGGTCACCCCGCCAGTAGTGATGGGCTATTATGGAGAGAGAGTTAGGTCAAATGTGACTGCACACAAATAAGCACATACACACCAACCAAGTGCTACACATCAGGCACCAACAGATACCAGATTTTCGCGGTTAAGCGATCCATTCAATAAATTGCCACGTGAATGGATACTGAGGACATTTGTGGACATGTAAAGTACTAATCGTTCTTGCTCTAGTCTAGCCTGCCAGATTCACAGCCAGTCTTTCAGTAGTTGTAGAAAGAGCCCTGTTTTCTATCTCTCTGATGTATACGCCACTTTAGAGGACAGAAAAGGTGAGGAAGAGATACTACAGTATTTACACTTAATATTATGACCTTAGACCTACCTTCTTGCAGTGCACACACTGCATGGCAAACTGTTTCTCGTAGCAGGGCACACAGAAGTTGTGGTTCTCCTTGGGGATGAAGCTCTTGGTGCCGATGGGCTGCTGGCAACGCTGGCAGGTGAAGCAGGTCTCATGCCAGCTGTTACCCTTATGCTCCATCTTCCTGGAACCTGAATGAAGGGGAGAGAGAGAGAGAGGGAGGGAGGGGAAAGTGGAGGAAGGAGGGATGGATGGGTGGGTAAAGGAATTAAGAAGTATAGAGAATGGAGAGTGCGAAAGAGGACACACATGCTACTCGGTCCTTGGGTTACACACAGTCCCTCACTGTCTGCCCCCTCAGAGCTGCTCTCTAAAATACTTCCTGTTTAAAAAAAAATTAAATTCAAATTTTATTGGTCACATACACATGGTTTACAGATGTTAATGCGAGTATAGCAAAATGCTTCTAGTTCCGACAGTGCAGTAATATCTAACAAGTCCTAAAGGACCTAAACGATATCAGAATCGCCATCGATAAGAGACAATACTGTGCAGCTGTATTCATTAAAGTGACTAGTGATCCATTTATTAAAGTGTCCAGTGATTGGGTCTCAATGTAGGTAGCAGCTTCTCTGAGTTAGTGATTGCTGTTTAGCAGTCTGATGGCCTTGAAATAGAATCTGTTTTTCAATCTCTCTGTCTTTGTATACAAACACAGTGGGTACAGAGGGGCATTGTTGTGTTCAAGGAAGTCTGGAGCAAATGTATTCAGTATCTACAGTACATTCAGTGTTTCTGCTCTGCTGCACCCCAGACCTCACCAGAGTAGAGTTACACTGACTGTCTGTCTGTTTGTCTGAGAGAAGCACCATCCCAAGGAATTATGGAAATTATGATATTTAAAGACATAGTTTTGGATGATTCTAACAAATCTTTCTACTACCACCACTACTACTACCATTGGTACTACTACTACTGGTACTACTACTGGTTCTACTACTGGTACTACTGGTTCTACTACTGGCACTACTACTGGCACTACTACTACTACTGGCACTACTACTACTACTGGCACTACTACTACTACTGGCAACATTTTAATTATTTACTGGTACTATTACTAGCAGACACTACTACTATCCAGACTACTACTACTACAAACTGGTGGAATACACTACTACTACTGGTACAGCCACTTTACAATAGGCATCTAAATCATTTAAGCTACTAGAAGGATTACTTTACTGGTACTTTATTACTTAAAGAGGTGGGGTTTCAGGTTTCTGCCGGAAGGTGGTGACTACTACTGGTACTGGCACTGAGGGAGTTTGTTCCACCATTGGGGGGCCAGAGCAGGAACAGTTTTGACTACTGGCGGGAACTACTACTACAGTGGCACTACTACTGGAGCCTACTACTCACAGCTCCGTAGGCAAGACTACTGGTAGCGGGGGCGGAGAGAACTAGGTTG
>NC_088240.1:12906330-13103830 GCF_036934945.1 Oncorhynchus masou masou | reverse complement strand
CCAACTTCAAACATCTGCTATCTGAGCAGCTAACCGATCGCTGCAGCTGTACATAGTCTATCGGTAAATAGCCCACCCAATTTTACCTACCTCATCCCCATAGTGTTTATATCTATTTACTTTTCTGCTCTTTTGTACACCAATACATGACCATCTGATGTGTTAATTTGCAAAATTGTAATTATTCGCCTACCTCCTCATGCATTTTGCACATAATGTATATAGACTTTTTTTTTGACTGTGTTATTGACTTGTTAATTGTTTACTCCATGTGTAACTCTGTGTTGTCTGTTCACACTGCTATGCTTTATTTTGGCCAGGTCGCAGTTGCAAATGAGAACTTGTTCTCAACTAGCCTACCTGGTTAAATAAAGGTGAAATTATTTAAATAAATGTGTTCTATATTGGTGTGTAGCCCAAACTGTTGGGACGCTACAGACAGAAATTGGCAGATCGGCTGTACCGACTTCAGACGAGTCCCAAGACTCTTATGTTGTGAGAGTCTCATCTTTCCATAGAGGGGACGTTAGGACACTACGGACAATTTTGTAAGAAGACTGATTTTCGGGATGTCTCATGGTCTGATGAACACCGCTTTAGATGCGGAAGTGCAACATCAGAGGATGAGGTGAATTGAGATGCATCCAATGCAAAGAAAATATCTCTAGTTTAACAGATATCTCTGGTTTAACAGATATCTCTGGTTTAACAGATATCTCTGGTTTAACAGATATCTCTGGTTTAACAGATATCTCTGGTTTAACAGATATCTCTGGTTTAACAGATATCTCTAGTTTAAACTGTCAGATTTTTATGGGGTTTTATGGGATATTTTAATTATGCTAATTGATTTCTATGGGATATTTTAATTATGCTAATTGATTTCTATGGGATATTTTAATTGTGCTAATTGAATTTCCGTGGGCATCGACTCTAGGGGGATAAATGGCTCATTCAAGTTATGGTCAACCTTGATCCATGACCTGCGTACTTTTGTAAGTAGGTTTTTAAGAGTCCAACGAGATGAACAGAAGCCAGCTTGTAAAAGTCAAGTGTGTCTGTTGGCCTTCTCTGTGTCAGTGTTTATACAGAGATATCCGCTTCCTGACTTTGAGTAGGAACAGAGAGATACATCCTTCGCACAATCAGTCTGTTATAGTAAATGACAACTGGATCTCAATTCACTTGCCTGTCACTGCAACGAATATAATATCCACAAAGCGCATTTCAAATTCAAGCAAAGTGGAGGCAATGCAATATAGCACAATAGAGATCACTGACAAGACATTGAGGAAATCACAATACACATCTGCCTGTCATCTTTTGAGCCAGTGTTATATTGCCGACAGTTGTAGTATCGTGTTGTACTTTTGTGTACAGTATGTCTCTCTAGAGGGTTTAGTCTTTGACCTCAGTGTGTCAGTCTTTTGTCTATTGGTGTGACAGCTGCAGGGTGACAGATGAGAGGAACATTATTAATAGCTCTATCTATCAATCGTACTTAGAGAGAGACAGGGGACCTTCGCCCCTGCGCATACCAACACTCACTATGTCACCATGCAGTCAATCATCCATCACCCCACCTCCGGCTGTCAGCATCACAACGCACCACAACACAGCTCAGATTCCCACAGTGTGTGTGACACGGCACACTGGAAAAATGTCTACTCACGCTTTGCAGCTGTCTGCAGTCCAGCCCCTGATAAACCTCTGGTTATCCCTCTGTGTTTGGCCTGTCACTCTGCTGACCTGTGTGTGTGTGTGTGTGTGTGTGTGTGTGTGTGGCCGGCTGCCTCTGGAAGTCCCCAGTGTTCCAAGCACACGACGCTGCATACCTCTCTCCTCTACACTTCTCACCACTTTCCTCTCGCTCTCATTCTTCCTTCTCTCTTTCTTTCTGAGTTCTGACCTACTCCCCTCTTGCCCACTGATTCCACCGTCATGGTTTGACCATATAAGGAGGCAAAGGAGAACTTGAGAATGTCCCCCCTCACTTTCTTAATAAATTCCTTCTCTCTTTCCCTCTTATTCTTATTCACCCTCTTGCTAGATCTCTCTTCTTCCCTCTCTCCCTGTCCACAACCCCCTCTCTCCCTGTCCCCAACCCCCTCTCTCCCTGTCCCCAACTCCCTCTCTCTCTGTATTTGCTTTCCCTAGTTTTTCCAACCCGATACTGTCTATTTTTCTGTTTGCATTTCCTCATTACCTCGTTCGGTCCCCCTTTCTCTGGACTAAATCCCCTGTAATATCATGGTATGTTCTTCATGTGTTACAGCCTTTGTGTATGAGATCCTCAGATATATCACTTCTTACTCAAGAATAGGGGTCCAAACAAGAATCGAAACTAAGACTGCATATGTTAAAGGGCTAGAGAAGGGTCTTGGTACTGGTCCAAATTAGATTGAAACAGGAAGTCAGAGGAATTTTCTGTTCTCTGTCTTCAAGTTGAAAGAGGAATAGATTTACTATCCTATCTACTGGTAATAATGACTCTCCCTCTATCTAATCCCTTTTCCCAGTCTCTCCATCACTGTTGCTCTTCCTCTACTTCCCCCATCCATCCATCCATCCATCCATCCATCCATCCATCATCTCTCGTTCTCTCTTGCTGTCTGGCTGCCTCTCTCTCTCTAACTCACTTAAATCGGGATTCAATTTGGTCCTAAAATAAAAGAGAAACTGAGCCCTAATAAAATCTCCAGCTATTTAAACTGTGGACAGCTGTTGGAGACGGGGCTCTGTGTTCTCTTCGATGACACCCATACCAGCGAAGCTAACGACAGACACACACACACACACACACACACACATGCACAGAATGAACACCTCAATGTGGAGGAATAGAGGGTATTTCTTAACTTTTGTCAGACATGTACAGTACTTTGCTTCTACTTGTAATACAAGTGTCATACAATGTAAGTACAAGTGTGCTGAACTCCTGGAAAGTACATGCTGTGTCATGGTTCGACCCTTGGCTCTGAGGTATGATGAAATGCAGGTTTTGTCTAGTGAGGCAATGATTTTCTGAGTGGATGATTGAATCGAGTATTTTTCTGTCAATGATTGGATCATATGTCTGTGATGAGATTGAGTGCTGTCTGTGCTGTTGTCACATGTGTGGGTTTGCCCTAATTGTGTTATGCAATGCTGGAGAACCCATCTGAATCTCACACACGCGCACACAAACACATTAAATTATGAAGATTTCTTATGACTTTCACAAACCTGAGCAGTTAAACTCTCATTACGCTATCACCTTAAGTTAAAATGTCTTTTGTTTTTCACTATCATAATTAAACCTGTAATTAAATTGACTTGAGATAAGTTTAATATATTTACTGACAAAGATCCCACATCCATCCTATCACCCTCCCTCCTCACCCATCCATCCTCTCTCCTCCCCTCAACACCATAACCCTCCCTCCTCACCCATCCATCCTCTCTCCTCCCCTCAACACCATAACCCTCCCTCCTCACCCATCCACCCTCTCTCCTCCCCTCAACACCATCACCCTCCCTCCTCACCCATCCATCCTCTCTCCTCCCCTCAACACCATAACCCTCCCTCCTCACCCATCCATCCTCTCTCCTCCCCTCAACACCATAACCCTCCCTCCTCACCCATCCATCCATCTCTCCTCCCCTCAACACCACAACCCTCCCTCCTCACCCATCCATCCTCTCCACACCACAACCCTCCCTCCTTACCTGTCATCTCCCTTCCCCTCCCTCAACACCACAACCCTCCCTCCTCACCAATCCATCCTCTCTCCTCCCTTCTTTTCCACTACAAATCGGCCACCTCCCAATTTACCCCTGGAGTACCCACACCTGACCCCTGCTCTCACTCTCTCAGCAGGGCATCCATCTCACTCAGTTGGAGGCTTGAGCCACAATGGCGGGAGTGGCCCACAGTGACACAAGTCTCTAATGATAGCCAGTAACCTCAGAGGAAACTGGAATGCTTTTAAGAGCCACGATAGAGGGGCTAGACAGGTGCTCAAAATAGCTCAATGTTTCAACGACAAACTACTACAGAAATGCACCATCCCTCAAACATACAGGCCTCATATTTAGCATACCCAATGAGCTGAGTGAGCACTTTTGGGACTATTCCATTGGATCCATCCAGCCAGGACAGCACTGAACGCTATCTCTCAGTCTAAAGGGGTGGAACTCTGTTTCCCCAAATGTACCCCACTTTGCCCATACCACTACCCACTCCTAGATAGGCACAGAGCATATTAGACCCTGTCTGTCTGCCCTGTCTGTCTGCCCTGTCTGTCTGCCCTGTCTGTCAGCACATTATCCAGGCACACTGATAACACCTACACTTATCCTCTTGCATTAGATATTACAGCATAGCATAGACAAGCTCTGCCACATGCACACATTCACACACACATGCATACATTGACTGATGGATCTTGTATCTGCATTGTGACAATGTAAATCTGCTGAAATGATTACCTTACCTTGCCTTGCTAAATAATAGCACTTAAAACAAAGTCCTCTACATCCAGAATAATTTCCTCTCCAAGGCACAGTGAATGCAGGACAGTAGGGTCAGGCTTTTCGAGGACACACAAACACATTTAAGATACCTAGTTTGATCATGCTTGTAATCTGTATCATAGAGAAGTAGTTGATACTGACTGAAGCTCAACTGATTATCTCTAATTCAAAGTGACAGTGGCACATTTCTTTCACAAAATAAGTCTATCAAGCTAAAGTTGAGTTAGTCAGTGGAGAAATTAGGTCAAATGTCAAGCATCAAAGCCGAAGTTCAGTCATAGTGTTCAAGGCCTGAATAACCGTAATCAGAGAGAGAGAGAGTTGTGGAGATTTAGGAGGAGGTTGGGAGTTATTGTTTGAGCTGAGTGGAGGGTGATTGTTTCAGGTGGTAGAGAAGAAGAGGTAATCAAATGGAAAGAAAGAGAACATGATTAGAGGGATAAGAGCTCAGGTGGAGAGAGGGAATGGGCGTGTGAGAGGATGAGTGGAATTAAATGTTTATGTCCCAGAAAAGGAGAAAGAAGAGGAGTGAAGAAGGGATGGATGGGTAGAGGAGTGGACAGTGCTGAGTCCTACCTTTCTGTCTGTGGAGGGTGTGTGTCTGTGAGGAGTCTGCCTCAGACTGAGACCAGTGAACAGAGGGCGAGCTGTAGTCACTCCTGATTGGATTACCCCACCCATAGACAACTAATTGTGGAGCGGGTGAGGCGGGGGTTGGGGGGTGAGGAGTGGGGGTTTGAAATGGGCTATAAATACAATGGCTCTACAGAGATAAAAACTCTCTCTCTCTCTCTCTCGACATACACACACACACACTGTCACTCTGCCACACCAACTGCCCCTTGGCCTTGTAAGGCATTGCATTGTAGTTCACTAACTACACACAACTACTAACTACGCTAATTTCCGTGTCTGTAGACCCCTCTCTCTCCCCGTAGACCCCTCTCTCTCCCCGTAGACCCCTCTCTCTCCCCGTAGACCCCTCTCTCTCCCGTAGCCCCCTCTCTCTCCCCGTAGCCCCCTCTCTCTCCCCGTAGACCCCTCTCTCTCCCCGTAGACCCCTGAGCCCCTCTCTCTCTCCCCCGTAGACCCCTCCCTCCCCGTAGACCCTCTCTCCCCCGTAGACCCTCTCTCTCCCCGTAGACCCCTCTCCCTCCCTCTCCCCTCAGACCCCTCTCTCTCCGTCTCTCCCCTCAGACCTCTCTCTAGACCCCCTCTCTCCCCTAGACCCTCTCTCTCCCCCTCAGACCCCTCTCTCTCCCCGTAGACCCCTCTCTCTCCCCGTAGACCCCTCTCTCCCTCAGACCCCTCTCTCCCCGTAGACCCCTCTCTCCCCAGACCCCCTCTCTCCCCGTCAGACCCTCTCTCTCTCCCTAGACCCTCTCTCTCCCCGTATACCCCTCACTAGACCCCTCTCTATCCCTGTAGACCCCTCTTTCTCTCTCTCTCTCTCTCTCTATCCCTGTATATATCAGATCTATCAGATCCAGCCCTACCATTCCCTCCCTTTTTTTTAATATTCTGATTGAGTAACCCTCTCCATTCCCTCCTTCAATCCATCCCTTTTCCCTGCCTCAATCTAATCCCAACATCCTTTCATCCCTCCACTAACTCTGTATCCCATTTTTCACAGAGAGGAAAGCCAGGAACAACACATCTCCCAGGATTGTTCCAGAATCCCAGTTCACAGACCTTCCTCCATTTTTGTTAGTTTGTGTTGTCTTCACAAAGAACAATCCTGTCATGAGACATTTTTTATTAGTTTTGAGCCCAGTTTACAACAGTGCAGTCATTTAAGCAGTTTAATCATTTAAACAGTTTAGTCTTGTGTCTAATGTTGTATGATATACCACCTACACACACACTTGTACTGTTGTGTACCTCATGACATTATGGCTCTTTGACGTGAGGCTAAGGTGGAAAGTATGCCGTGAGTTAAATGTTATAGAGCACTGTCCTCTGAGATAGCTTTCAGAGAATCTCTCTATGTCCTGCCCTGTCTCTCCCTACCATCTATCTCGATCATCCTCTCTCACATTCCATGCCTCTCTCTCTCTCATGATGATGATGATGATAGCAGGTTTTCCTGGTTACTGTCCAGAAGGGAAGGAATGGGATCCCCTTGTGTGACTCAAGCGCTATATTTGTAAACTACTTGTGGTGCTTATAGATGTTAATCAACAGGAGGTGTGTGTGTGTGTGTTAATTATGGCCAACAGTATCCCTGATTGACCGTGGGAGCGTATCGGGGAGGTAATGTGGTGTGTGATCAAATTTGATTTGTCACATGTGCTGAATACAACAGGTGTAGTAGACCTTACAGTGAAATGATGAATACAACAGGTGTAGTAGACCTCACAGTGAAATGATTACTTACAAGACCTTAACCAACAATATGCGATAAATAAAAAATTTAAGTAACAAATAATTAAAGAGCAGCAGTAAAATAACAATAGCGAGGCTATATACAGGGGGTACCGGTACAGAGTCAATGTGGAGGCTATATACAGGGAGTACCGGTACAGAGTCAATGTGGAGGCTATATACAGGTGGTACCGGTACAGAGTTAATGTGGAGGCTATATACAGGGGGTACCGGTACAGAGTCAATGTGGAGGCTATATACAGGGTGTACCAGTACAGAGTCAATGTGGAGGCTATATACAAGGGATACCGGTACAGAGTCAATGTGGAGGCTATATACAGGTGGAACCGGTACAGAGTTAATGTGGAGGCTATATACAGGGGGTACCGGTACAGAGTCAATGTGGAGGCTATATACAGGGTGTACCGGTACAGAGTCAATGTGGTGGCTATATACAGGGGGTACCGGTACAGAGTTAATGTGGAGGCTATATACAGGGGGTACCGGTACAGAGTCAATGTGGAGGCTATATACAGGGGATACCGGTACAGAGTCAATGTGGAGGCTATATACAGGGGGTACCGGTACAGAGTCAATGTGGAGGCTATATACAGGGGATACCGGTACAGAGTCAATGTGGAGGCTATATACAGGGGGTACCAAAACAGAGTCAATGTGGAGGCTATATACAGGGGATACCGGTACAGAGTCAATGTGGAGGCTATATACAGGGGGTACCGGTACAGAGTCAATGTGGAGGCTATATACAGGGGATACCGGTACAGAGTCAATGTGGAGGCTATATACAGGGGATACCGGTACAGAGTCAATGTGGAGGCTATATACAGGGGATACCGGTACAGAGTTAATGTGGAGGCTATATACAGGGGGTACCGGTACAGAGTCAATGTGGAGGCTATATACAGGGGATACCGGTACAGAGTCAATGTGGAGGCTATATACAGGGGATACCGGTACAGAGTCAATGTGGAGGCTATATACAGGGGGTACCGGTACAGAGTCAATGTGTGGGGCACCGGTGTCGAGGTAATTAAGATAATATGTACATGTAGGTAGAATTAGAGTGACCATGCATGGATAATAAACAAAGAATAGCAGCAATATAAAGGGGGGGGCAATGCAAATAGTCCGGGTAGCCATTTGATTAGCTGTTCAGGAGTCTTATGTCTTGGGGGTAGAAGCTGTTAAGAAGCCTCTTGGACCTAGACTTGGCGCTCCGGTACTGCTTGCCGTGCAATAGCAGAGATAACAGTCTATGACTAGGGTGGCTGGAGTCTCTGAAATTTTTGAAAAGGACAGTGTGGAGTGCAGTAGAGATTGCATCATCTGTGGATCTGTTGGGGCGGTATGCAAATTGGAAGACACTTGCCAGTAATAGTCCTGGTAATCCATCTGGCCCTGCGGCCTTGTGAATGTTGACCTGTTTAAAGGTCTTAGTCACAATGGCTATGGAGAACGTGATCACACAGTCGTCTGGAACAGCTGATGCTCTCATGCATGCCTCAGTGTTGCTTGCCTCGAAGCGAGCATAGAAGTGATTTAGCTCGTCTGGTAGGCTCGTGTCACTGGGCAGCTCGCGGCTGTGCTTCCCTCTGTAGTCTGTAATAGTTTCCAAGCCCTGCCACATCCGATGGGCATCAGAGCCGGTGTAGTAGGATTCAATCTTAGTCCTGTATTGACGCTTTGCCTGTTTGATGGTTCGTCAGAGGGCACAGCGGGATTTCTTACAAACTTCCGGGTTAGAATCCCGCTCCTTGAAAGCGTCACCTCTACCCTTTAGCTCAGTGTGCATGTTGCCTGTAATCCATGGCTTCTGGTTGGGGTATGTACGTACGGTCTCTGTGGGGACAACGTCATCGATGCACTTATTGATGAAGCCAGTGACTGATGAGGTGTACTCCTCAATGCCATCGGAAGAATCCCAGAACATATTCCTGTCTGTGCAGCAAAACAGTCCAGTTTAGTATCTGCTTCATCTGACCACTTTTTTATTGACCTTTAGTTTTTGCTTGTAAGCAGAAATCAGGAGGGTAGAATTATGGTCAAATTTGCCAAATGGAGGGCAAGGGAGAGCTTTGTATATGTCTCTGTGACTGGAGTAAAGGTGGTCTAGAGTTTTTTCCCGTTGGTTGCACATTTAACATGTTGCTAGAAATGAGGTAAAATGGATTTAAGTTTCCCTGCATTAAAGTCCCCGGCCACTATGAGAGCCACCTCTGGATGAACATTTTAATGTTTTCTTATGGCCTTATACAGATCATTGAGTGTCATCTTAGTGCATCGGTTTGTGGTGGTAAATACACAGCTACGAAGAATATAGTTGAAAACTCTCTTGGTAAATAGTATGAACTACAGCTTATCATGAGATAGGAGCGTAACATTGAGGTAACGTGGTGTGTGTGTGTGATGGAGCGTCGGAGATCGTGGTGTGTGTGTGTGTGATGGAGGTGAGGTAACGTGGTGTGTGTGTGATGGAGCGTATCGGAGATCGGAGCGATAACGTGGTGTTTGTGTGTGTATCGGAGAGGTGTGTGTGTGTGTGTGTGTAACGGGTGTGTGTGTGTGTGTGTGTGTGTGTGTGTGTGTGTGATGGGAGCGTATTGGAGAGGTAACGTGGTGTGTGTGTGTGATGGAGCGATGGAGCGTGGGTGTGTGTGATCGGAGAGAGGTAACGTATCGGAGAGGTGTGTGTGTGTGATGGAGCGTATCGGAGAGGTAACGTGGTGTGTGTGTGTGTGATGGAGCGTATCGGAGAGGTAACATGATGGAGCGTATCGGAGAGGGTGTGTGTGTGTGTGATGGAGCGATATCGGAGAGGTAACGTGGTGTGTGTGTGTGATGGAGCGTATCGGAGAGGTAACGTGGTGTGTGTGTGATGATGGAGCGACGGGAGAGGTAACGTGGGTGTGTGTGTGATGGAGCGTATCGGAGAGGTAACGTGGTGTGTGTGTGTGATGGAGCGTATCGCGAGAGGTAACGTGGTGTGTGTGTGTGATGGAGCGTATCGAGAGGTAACGTGGTGTGTGTGTGTGCTGTGGGAGCGTATCGGAGAGGTAACGTGGTGTGTGTGTGTGTGATGGAGCGTATCGGAGAGGTAACGTGGTGTGTGTGTGCTGGGAGTGTATCGGAGAGGTAACGTGGTGTGTGTGTGTGATGGAGCGTATCGGAGAGGTAACGTGGTGTGTGTGTGATGATGGAGCGTATCGGAGAGGTAACGTGGTGTGTGTGTGTGTGTGATCGGAGGGACGGGTGTGTGTGTGTATCGGAGAGGTAACGATGGAGGTGTGTGTGTGTGTGTGTGTGATGGAGCGTATCGGGAGAGGTAACGGTGTGAGTGTGATGGAACGTGTGTGTGTGTGTGATGGAGTTAACGTGGGTGTGTGTGTGATGGAGCGTATCGGAGAGGTAACGTGTGTGTGTGTGTGATGGAGCGTATCAGAGAGGTAACGTGTGTGTGTGTGTGATGGAGCGTATCGGAGAGGTAACGTGTGTGTGTGTGTGTGATGGAGCGTATCGGAGAGGTAACGTGGTGTGTGTGTGTGATGATGGAGTAACGTTGTGTGTGTGTGACGGAGAGGTAACGTGGTGTGTGTGTGATGGAGCGACGGAGGTAACGGGTGTGTGTGTGATGGAGTGATCGGGAGCGTATCGGAGAGGTAACTTGGAGAGGTGTGTGTGTGCTGTGGGAGCGTATCGGAGAGAGGTTACGGAGAGTTAACGTGTGTGTGTGATGGAGTGTATCTGAGGTTCAGCTGTGAATTAGACTATAATGCTGATAATCACTGTGTGTAATTAAAGTCAACCCGACTACCACACTCACTAATAGATGTTCTGTCATGTTTCATTGCTGCCAATGCCAGGATGCTTATGTTGACATTATATTGACACAATCGGAGAGGTAACGTGGTGTGTGTGTGTGATGGATCGCGTGGTGTGTGTGTGTGATCACGGAGAGGTCCCAGCCCCAGCGCTGTGAATTGGCTGATAATTCCAGCCCCATTCCCGTCATGCCCCAGCCCTTGACCCCCTTCCCAATTCCCCCCTCAATTCCCCGTCCCCACCCCATCTCTTCGCCCAGCTCAATGCGTCCTCATTCCAGCCCTTAATTCCCTCCCCACACCATCCCCTTTCCCCCATGCTACTCTACACCCCCTCAACCCCCCTTCCCATCCCTGCCCAGTCGATAAGCCCAGCCGGGGATAACGCTGCAGCTGTCTGGGCACTACCAGGATCCATGGTGCTGTTAAAGCCTGGTGCTTACCGATGCCGCAAATACAGCCAGGACGGAAAGGTCAGGGCGCCCAGCCTCCGTCATCACCAGACCACCGTTAATCATTTCCCCCCCAAACAGGCCCATCCCTGGGTTACACCAGAGCCCAGCTGATCCCCTGAAAGGGGAACCTTTTCAACCTTTGCACCGGCCAGAGCTCCAGCACACTGACATGGATCCCTTGATAGAAATTGCTTTGATGGACCGGCCCTGACACAAGGTCACAAGGAGGTGGGACACAAATGAGCAATCAGAGGTAACGGAAATTGAGGGAGTCATTTTGGAGAACATTGAGTGAGCTGTTATGGATGCAGGCTTTTGTTCTAGCCAAGCGTTAACATACGTACAGTACCAGTCAAAGCGTTGGACACACCTCCTCATTCAAGGGTTTTTCTTTATTTCTACTGTTTTCTACATGTTCCACATCTCCTCTCCAGGGTTGACCACAACAGAGAGGACATCCATACTGAAATGGGTATACCCAAGAGGATATTCGTATATCATATACACACATCTCCTCCCACCAGCCTCCTCTGGTGTCAATGCATACTGAGCATGTTATCCACCTCTCGCTTCATGCCATAGCGGTTGTTCTCTCTGTACAAATGTGTCTCTTAAAAACACTGGGATTAAATTAAATCTACATCAAGCTAGTTATATTAGATTTGATATTATACTGAACAAAAATATAAACGCAAAATATAAAGTGTTTGTACCATGTTTCTAAAATAAAAGATCCCGGAAGTTTTCCATGTGCACAAAAAGCTTATTTCTATCCAATTTTGTTAAAAAATGTGTTTACATCCCTGTCAGTGAGCATTTCTCATTTGCCAAGGTTATCCATCCACCTGAAGGGTGTGGCATATCAATAAGTTGTTTGAACAGCATGATCATTACACTGTAAAATGTGCAGTTTTTTAACACACGTTTTGAGGGAGTGTGCAATTGGCATGCTGACTGTTGTGCCATTCATCCACCGCCATCACCTCATGTTTCAACATGATAAATCACTGCCCCATGTCTCCCAGTTCTTCCATGGCCTGCATACTCACCAGACATGTCACCCGTTGAGCATGTTTGGGATGCTCTGGAATGACGTGTACGACAGTGTGTTCCCACCAAATATCCAGAAACTTCACACTACCATTGAAGAGGAGTGGGACAACATTCCACAGGCCACAATCAACAGCCTGATCAACTCTATGCGAAGAAGAGATCACGCTGAAGGAGAGATCGCCCTGAATGAGGCAAATGGTCGTCACACCAGATACAGACAGTTTTCTGATCCATGCCCCTATATTTTTTTTAAGGAATCTGTGACTAACAGATGCATTATCTGTATTCCCAGTCATGTGAGATGTAAAGATTAGGGCCTTTCAATTGACTGATTTCCTTATATTAACTGTCACTCTGTAAAATCATTGAAATGGTTGAATGTTGAGTTTGTTTCTTGTCACGATGGAAGCAGTCAATATGGGAACCTCATATGACTGCCTTCATTGAATGTAACTTGATTTAGTTTTATCTGTAAGAATGTGTGCCATATATAAACAATTGAATCACCTTGTTTCCAAGTAGAACTCCTAATCATCTTACAAATACAACACAAACTAATGTGACAATTAATGCATGTATTATGGAACTCTAAATGTCCCTAATAGAAATTCTCTTACACCAGATTTGAATGATATCCTCGTCATTGAATGTATGTATGTATGCTGTAAATAAACTGCTTTCAAGGTTGAAATGGGTATACCCAAGAGGATACTCATATATCATATACACACATCTCCATATCTATTTTCTAGTTAATCCTGTTGTTGTGACGATGCAGGAAAGTGATGTAAGTCTATGAGGCAGCAAAGCCCTGGTCATTTAACCCAGTGTTGTTTCCTGCCTTAAATCACTGGACAGGTTGGTGGAATGGTTCCCCCAGCCTTCTATCGTTGGTTTGGGTGCTTTATTTGGAAACCACAGGGCTGCTAATTACTGTAGGTTTGTTCCCTTTGTCAGACTCAAGAAAGTGCTCCTCGTGTATTAGGACATCTCTCTCTCTCCTCTGTCTATCCCCCTGTATCGCCTCTCCTCTCATTTTTCTTCTTCCCTTTCTCCCTTCATTTCCTCTCTCATCCACTCCTCCTCTCTCTCCCATTCCCCAGTCCTCCTCTCTCTCCCCTTTCCCCTGCCCCAGTCCTCCTCTCTCTCATCCAGTCCTCCTCTCTCTCTCCCCTTTCCCCCAGTCCTCCTCTCTCTCCCCTTTCCCCCAGTTCTCCTCTCTCTTCCCTTTCCCCCAGGCCTCCTCTCTCTCTTTCCCCTGCCCCAGTCCTCCTCTCTCTCCCCTTTCTCCCAGTCCTCCTCTCTCTTTTTCCCCTGCCCCAGTCCTCCTCTCTCTTCCCTTTCCCCCAGTTCTCCTCTCTCTCCCCTTTCCCCTGCCCCAGTCCTCCCTCTCTCTTTCCCCTGCCCCAGTCCCCCTCTCTTCCCTTTCCCCCAGTCCTCCTCTCTCTCTTTCCCCCTGCCCCTGTCCTCTCTCTTCCTTTCCACCAGTCCTCCTCCTCTCTCCCCTCCCCTTTCCCCTTGCCCCAGTCGTCCCTCTCTCTCCCCTTCCCCAGTCCTCCTCTCTCTCTTTCCCCTTCCCCAGTCCTCCTCTCTCTCCCCTTCCCCAGTCCTCCCTCTCTCCCCTCCCCCCTTCCCCAGTCCTCCTCTCTCTCCCCTTCCCCAGTCCTCCTCTCTCTCCCCTTCCCCAGTCCTCCTCTCTCTCCCCTTCCCCAGTCCTCCCTCTCTCTCCCCTCCCCTTTCCCTTTCCCCCTTCCCCAGTCCTCCTCTCTCTCCCTTTCCCTTTCCCCCAGTCCTCCTCTCTCTCCCCTTCCCTTTCCACCAGTCCTCCTCTTTCTCCCCTTCTCCCCCCAGTCCTCCTCTCTCTCCCCTTCCCCAGTCCTCCTCCCCCTTCCCCAGTCCTCCTCTCCCCTTCCCCAGTCCTCCTCTCTCTCCCTTCCCCAGTCCTCCTCTCTCTTCCCCAGTCCTCCTCTCTCCCCTTCCCCAGTCCTCCTCTCTCTCCCCTTCCCCAGTCCTCTCTCTCCCCTTCCCCTCCCCTTTCCCTTTCCACCAGTCCTCCTCTCTCTCCCCTCCTCTTTCCCTGCCCCAGTCGTCCCTCTCTCTCCCCTTTCCCCTGCCCCAGTCGTCCCCTCTCTCTCCCCTTTCCCTTTCCCCAGTCCTCCTCTCTCTCCCCTTTCCCTTTCCACCAGTCCTCCTCTCTCTCCCCTTTTCCCTTTCCACCAGTCCTCCTCTCTCTCCCTTTCCCCAGTCCTCCTCTCTCTCCCCTTCCTTTCCACCAGTCCTCCCTCTCTCCCCTTCAGTCCCCTTTCCTCCCCCCACCAGTCCTCCTCTCTCTCCCCTTTCCCCTGCCCCAGTCGTCCTCTCTCCCCTCCCCCTTTCCCTGCCCCAGTCCTCCTCTCTCTCCCCTTTCCCCTTCCCCCAGTCGTCCTTCTCTCTCTCCCCAGTTCCCCTTTCCCCCCCCAGTCCTCCTCTCTCTCCCCTTTCCCTTTCCACCAGTCCTCCTCTCTCTCCCCTTTCCCCCAGTCCTCCTCCCCTCTCTCCCCTTTCCCCAGTCCTCCTCTCTCTCCCCTTTCCCCAGTCCTCCTCTCTCCCCTTTCCCCTGCCCCAGTCCTCCTCTCTCCCCCCCTTTCCCCCAGTCCTCCTCTCTGTCCCCTTTTCCCCCTGCCCCAGTCCTCCCTCTCTCTCCCCTTTCCCCCAGTCCTCCCCAGTCCTCTCTCTCCCCTTTCCCCCAGTCCTCCTCTCTCTCCCCTTTCCCCCAGTCCTCCCTCTCTCATCCAGTCCTCCTCTCTCTCCCCTTTCCCCTGCCCCAGTCCTCCTCTCTCTCATCCAGTCCTCCTCTCTCTCCCCCTTTCCCCTGCCCCAGTCCTCCTCTCTCTCCCCATCCAGTCCTCCTCTCTCTCCCCTTTCCCCTGCCCCAGTCCTCCTCTCTTTCCCCTGCCCCAGTCCTCCCTCTTTCCCCTGCCCCAGTCCTCCTCTCTCTCCCCTTTCCCCCCCCAGTCCTCCTCCTCTCTCCCCCTTTCCCCTGCCCCAGTCCTCCTCTCTCTCCTCCAGTCCTCCTCTCTCTTCCCTTTCTCCTGCCCCAGTCCTTCCCTCTCTCCCCCAGTCCTCTCTCTCCCCCAGTCCTCCTCTCTCTCCTTTCCCCTGCCCCAGTCTTCCTCTCTCTTCTCCAGTCCTCCTCTCTCTCCCCTTTCTCCTGCCCCAGTCCTTCTCTCTCACCCTTGCCCCAGTCCATCTGTCTTTCCCCTGTCCCAACCCTCTGTCTGGGCCAGCAGGACTACAGCACTGCCGTCCCATCTGACCCATCTGTCTGGTCCAGAGGGTAACCAGGCCCCTTCGCTTAGGCCTGCGTTTATCTAACTAATTCTGTCTGCTGGAGGGCGAGGACAGCTGGTGCGGTGACACGTGGGGAACGGGGTCCAACGCGGAGGATATGGATCCCCAAAGCTATGGCAGTGATTAGAGAAAGAGGAGGAGGGGTGGATGAGAGAGAGGGGCAGGGAACTGGACAGGGGGTGAGGGGTGCCATTTGTTGTGCCTGTCATCGAACGGCTACCCCTCTCAACTCCCCTGCTATTTCACTGGAGGGTGTGGAAGATAGTCTGGGGGGACAGTTTTGGCCTCAGACCACCCCTCATTATTATAATGTTTCTTTGTGTTCTTGTGGTGTGATATCAGCACGTCATTGGAGACTGAAACACTGTATTGTTGTTGCTTGAGAGTCTTACCCAACAGAAAATCAATGACAGATGAGATACTGTGGTCCGGGAGGTCTGCTGCTGATCACACTAAGTCTTCCTCTGCATTGGAGGTAAAAACACCACCATGAAGGTCACCATTGATTATTGGTCAGTCGTGGGGGAAAGCTCAAATGGAAAAGTCACATACAGTAGCATAGCATTTCCCTTTTCCTCAAGTCCTTACCCTATCCCCATCCCCCTCTCACCAAACAGACACCACGCTTCACAACATTGTGTGGACTTCACGTCTTGGTGCATGACTGACTGATCCAGCGTAGGGTCTGTTGTGGTGTTTCATGATGGATCATGGACAGTCTTCAGCCATGTTTCAGTACATTCAGAAGTCATTTTTCTTGCTCCCCTCCTGGTTGTTACTGGTCCAACAGGGTTGAGTAGTTGTAAGCAGGGGTTCCAATACATCGTGTTCATGACAGTAGTTGTAAGCAGGGGTTCCAATACATCGTGTTCATGACAGTAGTTGTAAGCAGGGGTTCCAATACATCGTGTTCATGGCAGTAGTTGTAAGCAGGGGTTCCAATACATCGTGTTCATGACAGTAGTTGTAAGCAGGGGTTCCAATACATCGTGTTCATGACAGTAGTTGTGGAACTTGTATGGTCAATCCTTGGCTGCTAGAACTTTTTTTTTGTTCCAAGAAAATAGATTTGAGCACGTTCAGGAGAAGACATTTCAGACTGAACATGCTGACTATCCCCTTGAACACAAACGGGTCATTTCAACCCAAAACAATCTGTGATATCACCTTTTTTTTCACCCAACTTTCAACCTAAATCCAGTGACATGGTGACATTCTTTGTTGAATTCACAATAGTTGAAAACTCAAACCAAATGTAAATCAAAACGAGACGCTGAACTGACGTCTGTGCCCAGCAGGATGTTACTATTGTTCCCCTCCTCAGAAGGCCACATTTACTGAGCAAGTGCATCTGAATCCAGTTCTTTCAGGGGCCCAAACTAATTCAAGGTCGAGACAGGTTTGCTGAAAAATAACCCGACCACCTAACTCTCATCAGCTAAATTAGTCTTGTTTTCTTGGAGCTAAAACACCGTCACATTTTTATCAATGCCTTATCACTTTTGAAGAAAAGGTGGCCACAAGCGTGGGACAATTTATGTTCTGAAGTCATGTGTCTTTGTTTGTGTGATGCCTAGTTTGTTCAATGCCCTATTGGTGGCCTATTTAGATGATTGTCTATTTGATGGTCTCTTTGTTCGATGATCTAGTTGTTTGTTTACTTGTTTTGATGGGAAGCACTCACTCACTGACTAGGGGCAGTATTCTGACTCCAATTTTCTTAAGTCTCCCACAGATGTTGATGAATGATTTCCAAGAAAGTCCGAATCAGCCCCAGGAACATAACAACGGCTGTCTTATAGTTATACAGTTGGCTGACAATGCTTTTCCTAACTAAGTAACTTTCCTACTGAGGTCCACTCACTTTGATTTCATGCTTTTCAGATTCTTCAAGAAAGGCCTGGTCTTGATAATTATATTACAGGTCTCATGTGCTTCTCATATACAGCAGCAGTCAAACTTTTGGACACACCTACACATTCAAAGGTTGTTCTTTCTTTATACTATTTTATACATTGCAGAATAATAGTGAAGACATCAAAACTATGAAATAACACATATGGAATCATGTAGTAACCAAAAAAGTGTTAAAAAAAATCAAAATATAGTGCTTGAATTTTGTGACTACACTTGAAGAAACTTTCAAAGTTCTTGACTGACCTCCATGTGATAAAGTAATGGTGTACTGTTGTTCCTCTTGGCTTATTTGACCTGTTCTTGCAATAACATTAATGTTTTATTTTGTTTAACTAGGCATATCGTCATGTGTGATGGACAGATACGGTTTGGACATAGAAAAGACAACCACCTTAACATTATGTAAGTGGGCCAGAATCAACACAGACACATGCACAGCCAGTGAAGTATATCAACTTCCCTTCTTTTCCATTGATTGACTCCAGTCAGTCCCTTCTCGATTTATTAATGTTCTTTGCAGAAATTTTTCAATTACTGTAGTTGATAATATTGGACTTGGTGTAGTCAGATATGCAATATTATCCATCCTCGAGGACCAATTTTACATAAAAACTTCCATGAATGACTTTTGTGTGAGCGACTAGACTTTCAACAGAGCCTTTTACAGTGCACTCTAGATTCTAAATTCCTACATACTTTTATTTACATTTTATTTATCCAGGCGAGTCAATTAAGAACAAATTCTTATTTACAATGACGTACTGAAACGGACATTCACATGATCCTATTAGGTTGCTTCATATGTGTACACAGCCACACTGTATTGGCGTAGAGCCTCTGCAACCAGAGGAGCTCACTGGCATTAGAGCTCAAAATGAACCGGTATTTTCCATCTGCGCAAGGACAGCCATGGGATCCCCTCCTGATAACCCACAGAGGGGATGGAGGCAGGAGGTGATTATTTGAGGCCGTCCCTGGAGATGGGGGTTACAGAATGGGGTGAGTGGGTTGCTGATGGATGGGATTTGGAGGGTTGTGGTTTCATATTGGAGTACATTTCTAAGGAGATCTTATTAAGAGTTCCCCAGAGCAGGAATAGGACAGGGGTAGAACCATAGAACAGGAATAAGACTGGGGTAGAACCATAGACAGAACATGATAAAGACTGGGGTAGGACCATAGACCTCAGAACAGGAATAAGACTGGGGTAGACCCATAGATCTGAGAACAGGAATAAGACTGGGGTAGACCCATAGACCTGAGAACAGGAATAAGACTGGGGTAGACCAAGAGACCTGAGAACAGGAATAAGACTGGGGTAGACCCATAGACAGAACAGGAATAAGACTGGGGTAGACCAATAGACCTGAGAACAGGAATAAGACTGGGGTAGACCTATAGACAGAACAGGAATAAGACTGGGGTAGAACCATAGACCTCAGAACAGGAATAAGATTGGGGTAGACCCATAGACAGAATATGATAAAGACTGGGGTAGGACCATAGACCTCAGAACAGGAGAAAGACTGGGCTAAACCATAGTCCTCAGAACAGGAGAAAGACTGGGGTAGACCCATAGACCTCAGAACAAGAATAAGACTGGACTAGACCCATAGACCTCAGAACAAGAATAAGACTGGGGTAGACCCATAGACCTCAGAACAAGAATAAGACTGGACTAGACCCATAGACCTCAGAACAAGAATAAGACTGGGCTAGACCCATAGACCTCAGAACAGGAATAAGACTGGGGTAGACCAAGAGACCTGAGAACAGGAATAAGACTGGGGTAGACCCATAGACAGAACAGGAATAAGACTGGGGTAGACCAATAGACCTGAGAACAGGAATAAGACTGGGGTAGACCTATAGACAGAACAGGAATAAGACTGGGGTAGACCAATAGACCTGAGAACAGGAATAAGACTGGGGTAGACCCATAGACAGAACAAGAATAAGACTGGGGTAGACCAATAGACCTGAGAACAGGAATAAGACTGGGGTAGAACAAGAGACCTGAGAACAGGAATAAGACTGGGGTAGACCAAGAGACCTGAGAACAGGAATAAGACTGGGGTAGACCCATAGACAGAACAGGAATAAGACTGGGGTAGACCAATAGACCTGAGAACAGGAATAAGACTGGGGTAGACCTATAGACAGAACAGGAATAAGACTGGGGTAGACCAATAGACATGAGAACAGGAATAAGACTGGGGTAGACCAATAGACAGAACAGGAATAAGACTGGGGTAGACCCATAGACAGAACAAGAATAAGACTGGGGTAGACCAATAGACCTGAGAACAGGAATAAGACTGGGGTAGACCCATAGACAGAACAAGAATAAGACTGGGGTAGACCAATAGACCTGAGAACAGGAATAAGACTGGGGTAGACCTATAGACAGAACAGGAATAAGACTGGGGTAGACCAATAGACCTGAGAACAGGAATAAGACTGGGGTAGACACATAGACCACAGAACAGGAATAAGATTGGGGTAGACCCATAGACAGAACAAGAATAAGACTGGGGTAGACCAATAGACCTCAGAACAGGAATAAGACTGGGGTAGACCCATAGACCTCAGAACAGGAATAAGACTGGGGAAGACCAATAGACCTGAGAACAGGAATAAGACTGGGGTAGACCCATAGACCTCAGACCAAGAATAAGACTGGGGTAGACCCATAGACCTCAGACCAAGAATAAGACTGGGGTAGACCAATAGACAGAACAAGAATAAGACTGGGCTAAACCCATAGACCTGAGAACATGAATAAGACTGGGCTAGACCCATAGACCTCAGAACAGGAATAAGACTGGGGTAGACCCATAGACAGAACAAGAATAAGACTGGGGTAGACCAATAGACCTCAGAACAGGAATAAGACTGGGGTAGACCCATAGACCTCAGAACAGGAATAAGACTGGGGTAGACCAATAGACCTGAGAACAGGAATAAGACTGGGGTAGACCCATAGACAGAACAAGAATAAGACTGGGGTAGACCCATAGACCTCAGAACAGGAATAAGACTGGGGTAGAATGATAGACCTCAGAACAGGAATAAGACAGGGGAAGACCAATAGACCTGAGAACAGGAATAAGACTGGGGTCGACCCATAGACCTCAGACCAAGAATAAGACTGGGGTCGACCCATAGACCTCAGACCAAGAATAAGACTGGGGTAGACCAATAGACAGAACAAGAATAAGACTGGGCTAAACCCATAGACCTGAGAACAGGAATAAGACAGGGGAAGACCAATAGACCTGAGAACAGGAATAAGACTGGGGTCGACCCATAGACCTCAGACCAAGAATAAGACTGGGGTCGACCCATAGACGTCAGAACAGGAATAAGACTGGGGTAGACCCATAGACCTCAGAACAGGAATAAGACCGGGGTAGAATGATAGACCTCAGAACAGGAGAAAGACTGGGGTAGACCCATAGACCTCAGAACAGGAATAAGACCGGGGTAGAATGATAGACCTCAGAACAGGAATAAGACAGGGGAAGACCAATAGACCTCAGAACAGGAGAAAGACTGGGCTAGACCCATAGACCTCAGAACAAGAATAAGACTGGGCTAGACCCATAGACCTCAGAACAGGAGAAAGACTGGGCTAGACCCATAGACCTCAGAACAAGCGTAAGACTGGGGTAGACCCATAGACCTCAGAACACGAATAAGACTGGGGTAGACCCATAGACCACAGAACAGGAATAAGACAGGGGTAGACCTGAGAACAGGAATAAGACTGGGGTCGACCCATAGACCTCAGACCAAGAATAAGACTGGGGTAGACCTATAGACAGAACAAGAATAAGACTGGGCTAGACCCATAGACCTGAGAACATGAATAAGACTGGGCTAGACCCATAGACCTCAGAACAGGAATAAGACTGGGGTAGACCAAGAGACCTGAGAACAGGAATAAGACTGGGGTAGACCCATAGACAGAACAGGAATAAGACTGGGGTAGACCAATAGACCTGAGAACAGGAATAAGACTGGGGTAGACCTATAGACAGAACAGGAATAAGACTGGGGTAGACCAATAGACCTGAGAACAGGAATAAGACTGGGGTAGACCAATAGACAGAACAGGAATAAGACTGGGGTAGACCAATAGACCTGAGAACAGGAATAAGACTGGGGTAGACCCATAGACAGAACAAGAATAAGACTGGGGTAGACCAATAGACCTGAGAACAGGAATAAGACTGGGGTAGACCCATAGACAGAACAAGAATAAGACTGGGGTAGACCAATAGACCTGAGAACAGGAATAAGACTGGGGTAGACCTATAGACAGAACAGGAATAAGACTGGGGTAGACCAATAGACCTGAGAACAGGAATAAGACTGGGGTAGACCCATAGACCTCAGAACAGGAATAAGACTGGGGTAGACCAATAGACCTGAGAACAGGAATAAGACTGGGGTAGACCCATAGACAGAACAAGAATAAGACTGGGGTAGACCCATAGACCTCAGAACAGGAATAAGACTGGGGTAGAATGATAGACCTCAGAACAGGAATAAGACAGGGAAGACCAATAGACCTGAGAACAGGAATAAGACTGGGGTCGACCCATAGACCTCAGACCAAGAATAAGACTGGGGTCGACCCATAGACCTCAGACCAAGAATAAGACTGGGGTAGACCAATAGACAGAACAAGAATAAGACTGGGCTAAACCCATAGACCTGAGAACATGAATAAGACTGGGCTAGACCCATAGACCTCAGAACAGGAATAAGACTGGGGTAGACCCATAGACAGAACAAGAATAAGACTGGGGTAGACCAATAGACCTCAGAACAGGAATAAGACTGGGGTAGACCCATAGACCTCAGAACAGGAATAAGACTGGGGTAGACCAATAGACCTGAGAACAGGAATAAGACTGGGGTAGACCCATAGACAGAACAAGAATAAGACTGGGGTAGACCCATAGACCTCAGAACAGGAATAAGACTGGGGTAGAATGATAGACCTCAGAACAGGAATAAGACAGGGGAAGAACAATAGACCTGAGAACAGGAATAAGACTGGGGTCGACCCATAGACCTCAGACCAAGAATAAGACTGGGGTCGACCCATAGACCTCAGACCAAGAATAAGACTGGGGTAGACCAATAGACAGAACAAGAATAAGACTGTGCTAAACCCATAGACCTGAGAACATGAATAAGACTGGGCTAGACCCATAGACCTCAGAACAGGAATAAGACTGGGGTAGACCAATAGACCTCAGAACAGGAATAAGACTGGGGTAGACCCATAGACCTCAGAACAGGAATAAGACCGGGGTAGAATGATAGACCTCAGAACAGGAATAAGACAGGGGAAGACCAATAGACCTGAGAACAGGAATAAGACTGGGGTCGACCCATAGACCTCAGACCAAGAATAAGACTGGGGTCGACCCATAGACGTCAGAACTGGAATAAGACTGGGGTAGACCCATAGACCTCAGAACAGGAATAAGACCGGGGTAGAATGATAGAACAGGAGAAAGACTGGGGTAGACCCATAGACCTCAGAACAGGAATAAGACCGGGGTAGAATGATAGACCTCACAACAGGAATAAGACAGGGGAAGACCAATAGACCTCAGAACAGGAGAAAGACTGGGCTAGACCCATAGACCTCAGAACAAGAATAAGACTGGGCTAGACCCATAGACCTCAGAACAGGAGAAAGACTGGGCTAGACCCATAGACCTCAGAACAAGAGTAAGACTGGGGTAGACCCATAGACCTCAGAACAAGAATAAGACTGGGGTAGACCCATAGACCACAGAACAGGAATAAGACAGGGGTAGACCTGAGAACAGGAATAAGACTGGGGTCGACCCATAGACCTCAGACCAAGAATAAGACTGGGGTAGACCTATAGACAGAACAAGAATAAGACTGGGCTAGACCCATAGACCTGAGAACATGAATAAGACTGGGCTAGACCCATAGACCTGAGAACAGGAATAAGACTGGGGTAGACCAATAGACCTCAGAACAGGAGAAAGACTGGGCTAGACCCATAGACCTCAGAACAAGAGTAAGACTGGGCTAGACCCATAGACCTCAGAACAAGAGTAAGACTGGGGTAGACCCATAGACCTCAGAACAGGAGAAAGACTGGGCTAGACCCATAGACCTCAGAACAAGAGTAAGACTGGGGTAGACCCATAGACCTCAGAACAAGAATAAGACTGGGGTAGACCCATAGACCTCAGAACAGGAGAAAGACTGGGGTAACCCATAGACCTCAGAACAGGAATAAGACCGGGGTAGAATGATAGACCTCAGAACAGGAATAAGACAGGGGAAGACCAATAGACCTCAGAACAGGAGAAAGACTGGGCTAGACCCATAGACCTCAGAACAGGAATAAGACTGGGCTAGACCCATAGACCTCAGAACAAGAATAAGACTGGGCTAGACCCATAGACCTCAGAACAGGAGAAAGACTGGGCTAGACCCATAGACCTCAGAACAAGAGTAAGACTGGGGTAGACCCATAGACCTCAGAACAAGAATAAGACTGGGGTAGACCCATAGACCACAGAACAGGAATAAGACAGGGGTAGACCTGAGAACAGGAATAAGACTGGGGTCGACCCATAGACCTCAGACCAAGAATAAGACTGGGGTAGACCTATAGACAGAACAAGAATAAGACTGGGCTAGACCCATAGACCTGAGAACATGAATAAGACTGGGCTAGACCCATAGACCTCAGAACAGGAATAAGACTGGGGTAGACCAATAGACCTCAGAACAGGAATAAGACTGGGGTAGAACCATAGACCTCAGAACTGGAATAAGACTGGGGTAGAACCATAGACCTCAGAACAGGAATAAGACTGGGGTAGAACCATAGACCTCAGAACAGGAATAAGACTGGGGTAGACCAATAGACCTCAGAACAGGAATAAGACTGGGGTAGAACCATAGACCTCAGAACAGGAATAAGACTGGGGTAGACCAATAGACCTCAGAACAGGAATAAGACTGGGGTAGAACCATAGACCTCAGAACAGGAATAAGACTGGGGTAGAACCATAGACCTCAGAACAGGAATAAGACTGGGGTAGAACCATAGACCTCAGAACAGGAATAAGACTGGGTAGACCAATAGACCTCAGAACAGGAATAAGACTGGGGTAGACCATAGACCTCAGAACAGGAATAAGACTGGGGTAGAACCATAGACCTCAGAACAGGAATAAGACTGGGGTAGAACCATAGACCTCAGAACAGGAATAAGACCGGGGTAGAACGATAGACCTCAGAACAGGAGAAAGACCGGGGTAGAATGATAGACCTCAGAACAGGAATAAGACAGGGGAAGACCGATAGACCTGAGAACAGGAATAAGACTGGGGTCGACCCATAGACCTCAGAACAGGAATAAGACTGGGGTCGACCCATAGACCTCAGAACAAGAATAAGACTGGGCTAGACCCATAGACCTCAGAACAAGAATAAGACTGGGCTAGACCCATAGACGTCAGAACAGGAATAAGACTGGGGTAGACCAATAGACCTGAGAACAGGAATAAGACTGGGGTAGACCCATAGACCTCAGAACAGGAGAAAGACTGGGGTAGACCCATAGACGTCAGAACAGGAATAAGACTGGGGTAGACCAATAGACCTGAGAACAGGAATAAGACTGGGGTAGACCCATAGACCTGAGAACAGGAATAAGACTGGGGTAGACCAATAGACCTGAGAACAGGAATAAGACTGGGGTAGACCAATAGACCTCAGAACAGGAATAAGACTGGGGTAGACCAATAGACAGAACAAGAATAAGACTGGGGTAGACCCATAGACCTCAGAACAGGAATAAGACTGGGGTAGGACCATAGACCTCAGAACAGGAATAAGACTGGGGTAGACCCATAGACCTCAGAACAAGAATAAGACTGGGGTAGGACCATAGACCTCAGAACAGGAATAAGACTGGGGTAGACCCATAGACCTCAGAACAAGAATAAGACTGGGGTAGACCCATAGACGTCAGAACAGGAATAAGACTGGGGTAGACCCATAGACCTCAGAACAAGAGTAAGACTGGGGTAGACCCATAGACCTCAGAACAGGAATAAGACTGGGGTAGACCCATAGACCTCAGAACAAGAATAAGACTGGGGTAGACCCATAGACGTCAGAACAGGAATAAGACTGGGGTAGACCCATAGACCTCAGAACAAGAGTAAGACTGGGGTAGACCCATAGACCTCAGAACAAGAATAAGACAGGGGTAGACCTCAGAACAGGAACAAGACTGGGGTAGACCCATAGACCTCAGAACAGGAATAAGACTGGGGTAGACCCATAGACCTCAGAACAGGAATAAGACAGGGGTAGACCCATAGACCACAGAACAGGAATAGGACCAGGGTAGACCCATAGACCACAGAACAGGAATAGGACCGGGTAGACACATTGACCTCAGAACAGGAATAAGACAGGGGTAGACCCATAGACCTCAGAACAGGAATAAGACTGGGGTAGACCCATAGACCTCAGAACAGGAATAGGACCAGGGTAGACCCATAGACCACAGAACAGGAATAGGACCAGGGTAGACACATTGACCTCAGAACAGGAATAAGACTGGTGTAGACCCATAGACCTCAGAACAGGAATAGGACCAGGGTAGACCCATAGACCTCAGAACAGGAATAGGACCAGGGTAGACCCATAGACCTCAGAACAGGAATAGGACCAGGGTAGACACATAGACCTCAGAACAGGAATAGGACCAGGGTAGACCCATAGACCTCAGAACAGGAATAAGACTGGGGTAGACCCATAGACCTCAGAACAGGAATATGACTGGGGTAGACCCATAGACCACAGAACAGGAATATGACTGGGGTAGACCCATAGACCACAGAACAGGAATAAGACTGGGGTAGACCCATAGACCACAGAACAGGAATATGACTGGGGTAGACCCATAGACCTCAGAACAGGAATAAGACTGGGGTAGACCCATAGACCTCAGAACAGGAATATGACTGGGGTAGACCCATAGACCACAGAACAGGAATAGGACCAGGGTAGACACATTGACCTCAGAACAGGAATATGACTGGGGTGGACCCATAGACCTCAGAACAGGAATAGGACTGGGGTAGACCCATAGACCACAGAACAGGAATAAGACTGGGGTAGACCCATAGACCACAGAACAGGAATAAGACTGGGGTAGACCCATAGACCACAGAACAGGAATATGACTGGGGTAGACCCATAGACCACAGAACAGGAATAGGACCAGGGTAGACACATTGACCTCAGAAATCCCTTGCAATGGTGGTATTCTAAGATAGAGAAGAGGAGTCTGAGATGAGGGAAAGGGGGGAGAGTGGTTGATGTTTTACTCAAGGAGGTATTTCACACCATTTTATTCTCCTTCATATTAATCCCCATTCTCCATCTCTCTGTACATATAAGTGGAGTGATGACAGGTCTGAGGGTAGGTATGGAGTTACAGAATATTCTGGTCTGTTTTGATGTGTAGCTCATAGTGGATATTGTAGTCAAAGTCCAGGCTGTCATATAGGGCCACACTAATGATCCTCACCTATCTCATGACAGAATGAAACACTCTTATAGTTACAAACTGTTGACTGTATGTAGGCAAGCTCTGTTTAAGTGCAGTTTTTCAGTTCCATTTAATTACATAAACTTTATCTGCTCCTAATAGTAGCATGCTCCAATTTAGTGCACACTATCACATATCCGGACAGTCCCGAGACGTTGCATTGATCACGAGTCAAACGTTTAAAACAAAGAAAGGAACGGTTCTAAATCTCTGAATCAGAGCAATCATGTATAGTATGTTACTAGTCTAAACTTCGCCCAGTAATGTTTTTGTTGTTGAGGGATTGGAAGTATCCCCTTTCATCAATTTGGAAGTACCTATCAGATATCAGTCCTATGGTTTTGTTTCCTGAGTTGATGCGGTATGATACCTTATCCAGGAGCATTCACTTGGTGACCTGCCACAAGACATTTTTTAGTTGGAACACTATTCAATTACCAAATTAAATCTTGAGCTAAATTTAATTCCACCCAGTCCTTCCCAAACAAATGATTCAGAGAACTGCAGTACCAAGTAATTGTGAGAAGGGTTGTTCCAGGAAATGCCTGCCTTTTGCATCATTTCCATATTGTAGTCCTTTACTGCAGTCAAATGACCAAATCGCCTTCTAGTGGCCTCATGGGTGTAACGTTATTCACAATTAATGATTTCATAATTCAATTCTTTTTTTTACAAATAAATGCCCAAAATTTGGTGTTTCTATGTCAAACAGTTTTGTTATATTTCAGTTTTCTGTGATGTAAATAAAGTGTAATATTGGGATGCAAACTCAATGTATTACATGTCTTCTCTATATCTGACATGGTACAGGTCTCTTCTTTTTTGTTAAACTCATAACCATGTGTGTGAGGTGTATACTTTTGTTTCAAAGTACATTTGTTTAAGACTCCCAAGAAGCACTCTGTGAGACCCCAATTTACCCCACTGCAGTAAACCTTAAGTAGAAATTGTACACCAACACTGCATTATAAAAGCCTGTTATATTAAATGGAAGTGTCAATTAGTACCACATGGAGAATTAAATACATGTTAAATATGAATAAAGACTTGCTAAAACACATGTCCCTCCTTGCACCCTCTGTGACTTTTAGGAACATTTTAACCCACTTCAGCCACGTTCTCACCATCATTGTAAAGCTCTAGTTTTGTTGTAGGCAGCAGCATACCACCCTGCATACCACCCAGCATACCACCCAGCATACCACCCAGCATACCACCCTGCATACCACCCAACATACCACCCAGCATACCACCCTGCATACCACCCTGCATACCACCCTGCATACCACCCTGCATACCACCCAGCATACCACCCAGCATACCACCCAGCATACCACCCTGCATACCACCCTGCATACCACCCAGCATATCACCCAGCATACGACCCTGCATTTCACCCAGCATACCACCCTGCATACCACCCAGCATACGACCCTGCATACCACCCAGCATACCAGCCTGCATCCCACTGCTGGCTTGCCTCAGAAGCTAAGCAGGATTGGTTCTGGATGGGAGATCAGATGCTGCTGGAAGGGATGTTGGAGGGCCAGTAGGAGGCACTCTTTCCTCTGGTCTAAAAATATATCCCAGTGCCCCTTTAATTTTCTGTTTAATTATAACCCATTGAGATTGGAAACTTATTTTTTTTTTATGAAGTTGAACATGTGCTCTTTATGACAGGATGTTATAATTAACTGAAATCGAATTTTTTTCTGGATTTTAACTTCTTACTGGACACTTTGTGGCCTTTGTCAGTCCATTGCTCAAATGTTTTACATCAAATATTCTGCCATGTGCCGTTTGTCATTACTGGGAACTGGAGAAGGATCCTCCTCCAGTCCAGTAAATCCTATCATATTCAGTCAGTCGTTCCCATTGGGACAGGGTGTCACCACCCAAAGACATATGGGTGCCTTGGTGCCAAAACAGGTGCCCAGCCTGCCAAAGCAATATGTCTAGCTGTAGTTAACCACTGGACTCCCAGAAGTCAGTGAGGTGATTTGGAAAAGCTGCTGACTGAGTGATGGATCGTTGGTCTGAATTGGAAGACATCCTACTAGAATACAGTCATGGGAAAGCAGGTGTTGACATGGGCCAAAATAGTTATTTAACTATGATTAATTGGTTGATCCCTGACAGGTTCCTCAAGATAGAGGGCTGAGGGGGTGAGGGGGGGGCACCTTTATGACTCACACACACACCAATTACATCAATATTAATTTTTGTGTTCATGAATGTTGCATGTGTTTCAACCTGGTTCAGAGCTTGTTTGGACATTTCCACCTGCGTGTCCTGATCGCGTCTGGTGTGGACGGACAGAATCAACAGGTGTGCTATGGCGCAGGCGCGTGCCCGGCCTAGTCATCATGTAAGCACACACACCAACTACACAGGGTAGTAGTTTGGAGGTGGAGGTGCTGCAATTATTTTAGTCTGGGGGGGACGACGACTGGAAAAATAGTTTTGCCTGCACTGCAGACAGTTGTATCGGTCTACAAATACAGGACTATTAAAGGGCCAGTGCACTACTTTTGTGAAAAAAATATAAATTTAGATTTGTTTGATTTTTCAGGGGGTGCTGTAGCAACCTCTGCACCCCTACTTCCCGCGGCTATACAGCTACATCAGTATTAGTTTGATAAATCAACCAATTATTTCCTTTAGTTGTCGCTCTATGAAATTATTGTAGTACAAAGTTTTGTAATTATGCCTCATTACCTCTAAAAAATATGCAATAGGACATGGAAATTAAAGAACATAGAAACAGCCCAATGATAACAACAAGATCTAATCCTCCTAGCCTTCCCTGTCGGTGATTCTGGTATACCTGTCGGTGATTCTGGTATACCTGTCGGTGATTCTGGTATACCTGTCGGTGATTCTGGTATACCTGTCGGTGATTCTGGTATACCTGTCGGTGATTCTGGTATACCTGTCGGTGATTCTGGTATACCTGTCGGTGATTCTGGTATACCTGTCGGTGATCTCGGTATACCTGTCGGTGATTCTGGTATACCTGTCGGTGATTCTGGTATACCTGTCGGTGATTCTGGTATACCTGTCGGTGATTCTGGTATACCTGTCGGTGATTCTGGTATACCTGTCGGTGATTCTGGTATACCTGTCGGTGATTCTGGTATACCTGTCGGTGATTCTGGTATACCTGTCGGTGATGTATTGGAGTGAGCTGGTCCCAACTTTGCTTTGTTATGCTTTAATTCCATTCACTCTCTTTTCTTTTTTATACCCCTCCCTGAACAAATAAAATCTCTGCGTAGAGTTAAGAGTACAGTGCACTCTGAAGCCATTGGTTTAAATTATACCGAATATTGTAAATGCTCTTTCTAGTGTGTATGTATTATTAGTGTATTCTGCAGAGACTGAATAATTTAAAAAATCATCAGTATGTTTCAAAGGTGCTGAGTTAATTGCATTGAGGTTCAATAGAAACAGAAAAAGTGTTGTGATGTTTTCAAATCATTTGATTATGTGAATATAGCAGGTTCTGGTACGTCTCCAGCCATCGCTGGTGTAAAGATGGATTACAAGTAGGGTCCTGAGTTTTTCGCTGATCACATGACCTGACCTGCGAAAACGGCAAGTTTTTTTTTTTAAAGCAGAGGCAAGGGACTCGAAAAAGGAGACAGCGAGCATCACTGCAGGGAGGGGGGAAGGGGGGATGAGTGTGAGTATTTATTACAAACACATGGGGCCGCTTTTGGACAAGAAATATATCGGTAGGTGAGGAGCAAGGGTTGAAAACTCACCTCTTTTTCAATGTAGGCTACTGCAGTGTTATTGTATTATATTTGGTGATAATGCTATAATTTGAATAACTCCTCAGAACAACAAAAGTGTCATGTCATCCTAGTTAAAAAACCCTATAGGATCAAATCAAAATCTAATTAGAATCCGATCAGATTTTGGAGCCTATCCTTTAGGATTGTATTCTATAGGATAGAATCATATAGGATAGGACCATATAGGATAGAATCATATAGGATAGGACCATATAGGATAGGACCATATAGGATAGAATCATATAGGATAGGACCATATAGGATAGAATCATATAGGATAGGACCATATAGGATAGAATCATTACATTTAACATTTAAGTCATTTAGCAGACGCCTTATCCAGAGCGACTTACAAATTGGTGAATTCACCTTCTGACATCCAGTGGAACAGCCACTTTACAATAGTGCATCTAAATCATTAAGGGGGGGTGAGAAGGATTACTTATCCTATCCTAGGTATTCCTTGAAGAGGTGGGGTTTCAGGTGTCTCCGGAAGGTGGTGATTGACTCCGCTGTCCTGGCGTCGTGAGGGAGTTTGTTCCACCATTGGGGGGCCAGAGCAGCGAACAGTTTTGACTGGGACCATATAGGACCATATAGGATAGAATCATATAGGATAGGACAATATAGGATAGAATCATATAGGATAGGACCATATAGGATAGAATCATATAGGATTGTATTCTATAGGATAGAATCATATAGGATAGGACCATATAGGATAGAATCATATAGGATTGTATTCTATAGGATAGAATCATATAGGATAGGACCATATAGGATAGAATCATATAGGATAGCATCATATAGGATAGCATCATATAGGATAGAATCATATAGGATAGAATCATATAGGATAGAATCATATAGGATAGGACCATATAGGATAGAATCATATAGGATAGCATCATATAGGATAGCATCATATAGGATAGCATCATATAGGATAGCATCATATAGGATAGCATCATATAGGATAGGACCATATAGGATAGAATCATATAGGATAGCATCATATAGGATAGCACCATATAGGATAGCATCATATAGGATAGGACCATATAGGATAGGACCATATAGGATAGGACCATATAGGATAGAATCATATAGGATAGGACCATATAGGATAGAATCATATAGGATAGCATCATATAGGATAGCATCATATAGGATAGCATCATATAGGATAGCATCATATAGGATAGGACCATATAGGATAGAATCATATAGGATAGCATCATATAGGATAGCATCATATAGGATAGCATCATATAGGATAGCACCATATAGGATAGCATCATATAGGATAGGACCATATAGGATAGGACCATATAGGATAGGACCAAATAGGATAGGACCATATAGGATAGAATCATATAGGATAGAATCATATAGGATAGCATCATATAGGATAGGACCATATAGGATAGCATCATATAGGATAGCATCATATAGGATAGGACCATATAGGATAGAATCATATAGGATAGCATCATATAGGATAGGACCGTATAGGATAGCATCATATAGGATAGAATCATATAGGATAGGACCATATAGGATAGCATCATATAGGATAGCATCATATAGGATAGCATCATATAGGATAGCATCATATAGGATAGGACCATATAGGATAGGACCATATAGGATAGGACCATATAGGATAGGACCATATAGGATAGCATCATATAGGATAGCATCATATAGGATAGGACCATATAGGATAGGACCATATAGGATAGCATCATATAGGATAGCATCATATAGGATAGCATCATATAGGATAGGACCATATAGCATAGAATCATATAGGATAGCATCATATAGGATAGCATCATACAGGATAGGACCATATAGCATAGAATCATATCGGATAGCATCATATAGGATAGGACCATATAGGATAGCATCATATAGGATAGGACCATATAGGATAGGACCATATAGGATAGAATCATATAGGATAGAATCATGTAGGATAGGACCATATAGGATAGAATCATATAGGATAGAATCCACCGAGGATTCTACATGGAACCAAAAAGTGTTTTCCTTTTTTCTAAGAGTGTAGTTAACTTGGCTACTTAACATATGGAGCACCCATCCTCCAAACCTCTTAGCCAATTACCTATGAAGGTGGACTTTGAAATAAGATTGAAATATGACATTTACATAAGGTTTCAGACCCTTTACTTAGTACTTTGTTTAAGCAAGTTTGGCAGCGATTACAGCCTCAAGTCATCTTGGGTATAACGCTACAAGTTTGGCACACCTGTATTTTTTGGAGTTTCTCCCATTATTCTCTGCAGATCCTCTCAAGCTCTGTCAGGTTGGATGGGGATGGAGAGCGTCGCTGCACAGCTATTTTCAGGTCTCATCGGACAGGTCTCTCTGGGCTCTGCTGGGCCACTCAAGGACATTCAGAGACTTGTCCCGAAGCCACTCCTGCGTTGTCTTAGCTGTGTACTGGGACCTCGCCCCCAGTCTGAGGTCCTGAGCACTCTGGAGCAGGTTTTCATCAAGAATCTCTCTGTACTTTGCTCCATTCATCTTTCCCTTGATGTTGACTAGTCTCCCAGTACCTGCCGCTGAAAAGCATCCCACAGAATGATGCTGCCACCATCATGCTTCACTGTGGGGATGGTGCCAGGTTTTCTCCAGATGTGACGCTTGGCAATCAGGCCAAAGACTTCAATCTTGGATTCATCAGCCAAGAGAATCTTGTTTCTCATGGTGTGAGAGTCTTTCGGGGCCTTTTGGCAAACTCCCAGTGTCATGTGCCTTTTACTGAGGAGTGACTTCCGTCTGGCCACTCTACCATAAAGGCCTGATTGGTAGAGTGCTGCAGAAATGGTTGTCCTTCTAGAACATTCTCCCATCTCCACAGAGGAACGCTGTAGCTCTGTCAGAGACAACATCGGGTTCTTAGTCACCTCCCTGACCAAGGCCCTTCTCCCCCAATTGCTCAGGTTGGCCAGCTCTAGGAAGAGTCTTGGAGATTCCAAACTTCTTACATTTAAGAATGATGGAGGCCACTGTGCTCTTGGGAACCTTCAATGCTACAGAAATGTTTTGGTACCCTTCCCAAGATCTGTGCCTCAACACAATCCTGTCTCGGAGCTCTACGGACAATTCCCTCTACCTCACAGCTTGGTTTTTGCTCTGACATGCACTTTCAACTATGGGACCTTATATAAACAGGTGTGCCTTTCCAAATCATGTCCAATCAATTGAATTTACCGCAGATGGACTCCAATCAAGTTGTAGAAACATCTCAAGGACGATCAATGGAAACAGGGAGCACCTGAGCTCAATTTTGAGTCTAAGAACAATGGGTCTGAATACTTATGTATTTAAAGTATTTCTGTTTTTTTTTTTATATACATTTGTTTTCGCTGTTTCATTATGGGGTATTGTTTATAGATGGATGAGGAAAATGTTGTATTTAATCCACTTTAGAATAAGGCTGTAACGTAACAAAATGTGGAAAATGTCAAGTGGTCTGAAAACTTTCCAAATGCGCTGTATATTAAATAAAATAAATGTCAATATCTTTGATCCTATAGGATCCAATAGGATTACTTTTGACTTCCAATAGGACAAAAATGAGTCCAATAGGATTCCGATAGAGGTGACACAAAATCAAATATTGATTTTTCTTGACTGGGGCAAGTTTCTACACACTGTACAACCACTACTGAAAACAAGCTAAAAATGCAGGGTTCTGACAAATGCTCAGTGCTATTATAAGAAAACTTAAAATATGAACTGAAGATGTCAGCTGAAAAAGAAAACAGAAGGTCGGATCTGTTCATCCATGTAACAAGGGAAACAGCTACTTGTGTTTCTCAGACGGTTGAGAGTCAGCGCATGACGGTCACAGAATACATTACATTGTCATAGCAGATGCTTTTATCCAGAAAATTCCTTTGTATTAAATTATGCCTTAAAGGGATACTTCGGGAATTTGGCAATGAGGCACCTTTATCTACTTCTCCAGTATGAAATATGTTAGAGCTAGTTTCATGAGCCAATGCTAACTAGCATTAGCGCAATGACTGGAAGTCTATGGGTATCTGCTAGCAAGCTAGGCATTGTGCTAACGCTAGTTAGCATTGGTTCACAAAACTACCTCTAACTTACTGGACATACTGGACTCCAAGACATACAAATGGTATCCACAAGTTCATCCGATCCAGGGAAGTAGATAAAGGGCCTCATTGTTAAAATCCCGAAGTATCCGTTAAAGAGACCAGTTGATCAGTTACCAGTACAGATATTCTGTCTGGAAAGTAAGTAGTAAAGAGACCAGTTGATCAGTCACCAGTACAGATCAGTTATTCTGTCTGGAAAGTAACGGTAGTAAAGAGAGATCTGAAGCACTCTTCAAATCTAATAATCTCCTCAATCAATTCTTCAAAGCACTTATTATCTGTTGGCCCTATATTGCCACAATAGGGACCATTCATTAAGGGAAGAACTGGTTCAGTCTAATGAATTGTTCTCCCATTATCGGAATGGCTGCATCCACATTGTCTTCCTTGAGGAATTCACTTGTTTCCTTCCTTTTGCATTGCATCATTGTCATGTCTGTTTAAAGCTATGACGTTAAAAGGAGCATGTAATGCAATTATTTACTCTAAAGTACCAAAGTCAAACCAGAGAGAGAAATGGAAGGGCAACAGAGAGATAGAGTAGTTTGTTGTTTTGTATTTACACAGAGAAAAGTTGACTTACTGGAAGTAAGCTGGTCACAGGCAGCTACTTTGTCCCTCTAAGGTGATGTCGCTTTACCTTCCTGAGACCTGAGTCACATTCAGCGGCAAGAAAAGTAAAACACTTTGAAACACGGAGATACAACACCTGAACTTGTTGTTTTTGGTCAACATTGCAAATCAATTTGCTCAGGTACCCAAGTGCTGAAGATCACAGTGGGTTGCATTCAGTGGAAACAACCTCCCTTTAGCGGGTTTATTAAAATCAAACTTCCTCAAAATAACGACTGATAAAGGTTTCATAAGGAAACAGAATTGCAGAATAAACATTGAACAAAGGTCAGATTGGAGTGTTTGTCCTGGCTTCCAGTCAAAGGCAGCAACGTGTCCTTTACACAGCAACCTGGCAGCTCAACAACGTGTCCTTTACACAGCAACCTGGAAGCTCAACAACGTGTCCTTTACACAGCAACCTGGAAGCTCAACAATGTGTCCTTTACACAGCAACCTGGAAGCTCAACAATTGTCTTTCTGTTTAAACCTGGATGCTCAACAACGTGTCATTTACACAGCAACCTGAAGCTTCAACAACGTGTCCTTTACACAGCAACCTGGATGCTCAACAACGTGTCCTTTACACAGCAACCTGGAAGCTCAACAATGTGTCCTTTACACAGCAACCTGAAGCTCAACAACGTGTCCTTTACACAACAACCTGGATGCTCAACAACGTGTCCTTTACACAGCAACCTGAAGCTCAACAACGTGTCCTTTACACAGCAACCTGGAAGCTCAACAACGTGTCCTTTACACACAACCTGAAAGCTCAACAACGTGTTTTTACACAGCAACCTGAAAACAACGTGTCATTTACACAGCAACCTGGAAGCTCAACAATGTGTCCTTTACACAGCAACCTGGAAGCTCAACAACGTGTTTTACACAGCAACCTGGAAGCTCAACAACGTGTCCTTTACACAGCAACCAGAAACTCAACAACGTGTCCTTTACACAGCAACCTGGAAGCTCAACAACGTTTGTCCTTTACACAGCAACCTGGAAGCTGAACAACGTGTCCTTTACACAGCAACCTGGAAGCTCAACAACGTGTCCTTTACACAGCAACCTGGAAGCTGAACAACGTGTCCTTTACACAGCAACCTGGAAGCTCAACATTGTGTCCTTTACACAGCAACCTGGAAGCTCAACAATGTGTCCTTTACACAACAACCTGGAAGCTCAACAACGTGTCCTTTACACAGCAACCTGGAAGCTCAACAATGTGTCCTTTACACAGCAACCTGGATGCTCAACAACGTGTCCTTTACACAGCAACCTGGAAGCTCAACAATGTGTCCTTTACACAGCAACCTGGAAGCTCAACAATGTGTCCTTTACACAGCAACCTGGAAGCTCAACAACATGTCCTTTACACAGCAACCTGGAAGCTCAACAACGTGTCCTTTACACAGCATTCTGGAAGCTCAACAATGTGTCATGCATAAAGCAAGTTGTTATATCACTGTGTAAATTGTTTCCATTCCAGATAATACATTTAAATCTAAGTTGTTTGAGTTCTCTTTGACTCAGGTAAACTTCTGAATGAAAAAGAATCAGTCACTAGTCCAACAAGGTATGTGAGTAATAGAAGTGTCACACCACCCATTGTCCCTTGACTCTCCATCACAGCCAAGCCAAGCTGGCAACACCCGGTTTTAACTAAATGTTCAAATTTACTTAGCAGGGTAGGAGAACTTTCTGGCTAACACCTAACTCAGAGTCTGAAATGGCTCTTTGATGTTGTAGGCACAATGATCCATAATGAAGGGGGCTGTGCTCTTACTGGTTGGCTTTCTCACTCAAACACCCATACACACGCAGAGTCCCTGAGCACTACACAGGTCCATTACAATGGTTTGATTTTGAAATGCAAACAATGAGAGGTCTCAACCTCCTGAGGGAAAAAAATACATTTAAGAGAACCAATCAAACCCATCTCACAATTTCTGAGTGAATATTGCATTAATTAACAAACGGCCTCCTTTCCAGACCAGTGTGGCCACAGCTCTCCTTGTGCTGAGTCATGTGGGTCGCATCAGCCAGGCTAGAAAGTAGGCAACAGGATGGGAGAATTAACATAGTAGTTTAGGAGAATTAGGTTTAGGCTAGGAAAAGGGTTAGGGTTACATACAATAAAAAAATAATAATAATAATAATAAAAAATATATATACATATATATGCAGTAGCAGTCAACATTTTGTACACACCTACTCATTCAAGGGTTTTTCAAACTATTTTCTACATTGTAGCATATTAGAGAAGACATCAAAACTATGAAATAACACATATGGAGTCATGTAGTAACCAAGAAAGTGTTAAACAAATCAAAATATATTTTATATTTGAGATTCTTCAAAGTAGCCACTCTTTGCCTTGATAACAGCTTTGCACAGTCTTGGCATTCTCTCAACCAGCTTCACCTGGAATGGTTTTCCAACAGTCTTGAAGGAGTTCCCACATATGCTGAGCACTTGTTGGCTGCTTTTCCTGATTCACGCAGTCTCCTCTGAACAGTTGATGTTGAGATGTGTCTGTTACTTTTCTGCATTTATTTTGTCTACATTTATTTGGGCTGCAATTTCTGAGGCTGGTAAGTCTAATGGACTTATCCTCTGCTGCAAAAGTAACTGTGGGTCTTCCTTTCCTGTGGCGGTCCTCATGAGAGTCAGTTTCTTCATTGCGCTTGATCGTTTTTGCAACTGCACTTGGAGAAACTTTCAAAGTTCTTGACATTTTCCAGATTGACTGACCTTCATGCCTTAAAGTAATGATGGACTGTTGTTTCTCTTTGCTTATTTGAGTTGTTCTTGCCATAATATGGACTGAGTCTTTTACCAAATATGGGTATCTTCTGCATACCACCCCTACCTTGTCATAACTGACACAACTGATTGGCTTAAGCACATTAATTCCACATATTAACTCTTAACAAATCAAATTAAATTTCATTTTATTTGTCCCATACACGTGTTTAGCAGATTTTATTGCGGGTGTAGGGAAACACTTGTGTTTCACTAGCTCTACCAGTGCAGTAATATCTAAGAGTAATATCTAACAATTTCACAACAATACACACAATTCTAAAGTAAAGGAATGGAAATAAGAATATATAAATATTGGTTGAGCAATGTCAGAGCGGCATAGACTTAGATACAGTAGAATAGGATAGAATACAGTATATACATATGAGATGAGTAATGCAAAATGTGTAAACATTATTAAAGTGGCCAGTGATTCCAAGACTATGTATAATGTACCAGTGATGTCTATTTAACAGAATTGAATAGTCTGATGGTCTTGAGATAGATGCTGTTTTTCAGTCTCCCATCCTAGCTTTGATGCACCTGTACTGACCTTGCCTTCTGGATGATAGCGAGATGAAAAGGCAGTGGCTCGGGTGGTTGTTGTCCTAGATTATCTTTTTGGCCTTCCTGTGTCATCGGGTCCTGTAGGTGTCTTGGAGGGCAGGTAGTTTGCGTTGGGCAGTCCGCACCACCCTCTGGAGAGCCTTGCGGTTGTGGGAGGTGCAGTTGCCATACCAGGTGGTGACACAGCCCGACAGAATGCTCACAATTGTGCATCTGTAGAAGTTTGCACGATTGCGTCTTCTTCACCACACTATATGTGCGAGTGGACCATTTCAGTTTGTGGGGCCCCAGTAGTGAGTATCAGTGAAGTGGAGGTGTTTTTTCCTATCTTCACCACCTGGGGGCGGCCCGTCAGGAAGTCCAGGACCCAGTTGCACATGGTGGGGTTTAGACCCAGGGTCCTGAGCTTAATGATGAGCTTGGAGAGTACTATGGTGTTGAAGGCTGAGCTGTAGTCAATGAACAGAATTCTTACATAGCTATTCCTCTGGTCCAGGTGGGATAGGGCAGTGTGCAGTGCCGTGGTGATTGTATCGTCTGTGGATCTATTGGGCCGGTAAACGAATTGAAGTGGGTCTAGGGTGTCAGGTAAGGTAGAGGCGACTTGGCTGGTTTTCCCTTTGTAGTCCGTGATTGTCTGTAAACCCTGCCACATAAGTTTCGTGTCTGAGCCGTTAAATTGCAATTCCACTTTGTCTCTATACTGATGTTTGCCTGTTTGATTGTCTTATGGAGGGAATATCTACACTGCTTGTATTCAGCCATATTCCCAGTCACCTTTCCATGGTTAAATGTGATGGTTTGCACTTTCAGTTTTGCGCGAATGCTGCCATCTCTACACAGTTTCTGGTTAGGGTAGGTTTAAATAGTCACAGTGGGTACAACATCTCCTATACACTTCCTGATAAACTCAGTCACCGTATCAGTATATACTTCGATATTATTCTCGGAGGCTAACCGGAACATATCGCAGTCTGCATGATCAAAACAATCTTGAAGTGTGGATTCTGATTGGTCAGACCAGCGTTGAATAGTTCTTAGCACAGGTACATCCTGTTTGAGTTTCTGATTATAGGAAGGAGAAGCAAAATGGAGTCGTGGACGGATTTGCCGAAAGTAGGGCAGGGGAGGGCCTTGTAGGCATCCCGGAAGTTGGAGTAGCAGTGGTCGAGTGTTTTAGCAGCGTGAGTACTACAGTCAATATGTTGATAGAATTGCGACATTCTTTTCCTCTAATTTACTTTGTTAAAATCCCCAGCTACAGTAAATGCGGCCTTTTGAGGGCTGTCGTTGTATCGGCTTGAGGGGGGATATATACGGCTGTAACTATAACCAAAGATAATTATCTTGGGAGGTTATACGGTTAGCATTTGATTGTGAGGTATTCTAGGTTGGGTTAACAAAAGGACTTAAGTTCCTGTATGTTAGTACTATCACACCATGAGTCGTTAATCATGAAACATACACCCCTGCCCTTCTTCTTCCCGGAGAGATATTTATTCCTGTCTGTGCAATGAACTGAGAACCCAGCTGGCTGGACTTTTTCAGACAGTATATCCCGAGAGAGCAATGTTTCTGTGAAACAGAGTATGTTACAATTCCTGATGTCTCTCTGGAAAGAAATCCTTGCCCTGAGCTCGTCAACTTTATTTTCCAGAGACTGGACATTAGCGAGTAATATACTCAGAAGCAGTGGGTGGTGTGCACACCTCCTACGAACAAAGGATCCAAGTCCGGAAAGTCATATTCCTGGTCGTAATGCTGGTAGTGCTGGTGAGTTACTGTCACTCTGATATGCAATAGTTTGGCTCTATGTAATAACACCAAAAACAAATCTGGGCTAATAATGTAAGAAATAACACATATAAAACTAAATACTGCCAAGTTTCCTAAGAGATAGAAGCACTGCAGCCCTCTCTGTCGGCGCCAGTTAACACCTGTTAATTGAAATGCATTCGTGTTAATTGAAATGCATTCCAGGTGACTACCTCATGAAGATGGTTGAGAGAATGCCAAGAGTGTGCAAAGCTGTCATCAAGGCAAAAGGTGGCTATTTGAAATAAAATAAATAAAATATATTTTGATTTGTTTAACACTTTTTTGGTTACTACGTGATTCCATATGTGTTATTTCATAGTTTTGATGTCTTTACGATTATTCTACAATGAAGAAAATAATAAAAATACAGAAAAACCCTGGAATGAGTAGTTGTGTCCAAACTTTTGACTGGTAAAATGTACATATAAAATGTATTTTGTTTTTTATATATATATATATTTATATATACATAGACACAAGTTTTAAGTATCCCATCTTGCCATGAACGCAACACCCCCCACCAAGCCTGGTTTGGCAGCGGTGACGTCACTAGGTCGAGTGAATTGAGGTGGAGGCAGCAACGTGAAAGGAATTGTTTTGAGAAATCAAAGAAAGTACGTGAATTTATTATTTTGCGCTTTTGCTTACGACTCGACTGGTTTGTGGAAACGGTTTATTTTCGTTCTTGTTCGAGTGTGTGTGCTTCGTCAGTCCCCGTTCTCGTTGGAGTGAACACAAAGGTAAGAAAATAATTAACTGAGCGTAAAGTTGGTGTGGTCGCCCCGGGTGATGTTTGTGGCGTGAACTATAGCCTATAGTCGCTGCATTTTATTTTCACAAATGTAGCATTGCGAACCATGACAAGTCAGTGGTTATAAACATTATACACAGAAGTCTATTTATCGTTTGGTACAAGGCCTAGACGTGGACAATACATTCATGGACCATTTTGTCAGAACACTAAACTAAACGTCACTTTCTGATTCTTTCAGTCACTGTGTCGTCGTGTCCACACACTGACGGTACAGTTGTTAGGCTATATGTGCGTTTTTACAAGATTGTTTAGATATGGTTAACCGCAATGCATTTTTTGGTATTTTTTACATGAAATAATGCACTTATTATTAGAAGTAGGCTGCAATATGCTAGTAGAGTATATCGTGTAAATGTAACATTCGACTCATACAAATGAATCTCTTGTGTTCGACTGTTTGAAACCAAATATTGTCTGGTTTGCATTGTAGGCTGTTTTTCTTTAAGAGTTCCTCTTACTTTCAGTTTTGTCTATTTGTGGTTTTCAGGTTTCATCAAGTGGAGAACTGCTAAATGCTATCCCGTAGCCAATAACCTTTTCCCACAATTGGTCTACAATCCAATCAAAACCTAGATTCCCGCACACATCTCATATCCGTTGGTATGAACATTTTGCTTAGACAATTAAACCATCTTCATTGCAAACCTTTATCACACATTGAGGAAAATTATATTTTGTTGCCAGAAAAAAAGGAGCTTCACATTATAGGCTACGATAGCCAACAGGGATTACATACAGTAGTAACCTGTAGTGCAGTCTGGAAGAATGGTTAATGAACATCTTTCAAACACAGTCCAGACAAAAGAGCAATGACAGAAACAACTAAAGAAATATCATTTATAATACACCACTCTTTTGTCTACTAGGCTACTGTTTAGAAACCATCACTCAGCCCAAGGCTGACCTTTATGCAAATGACCTCACTCACACCACCACTCCACAGCACCAGCATGTTATTCCATCAGGCTTTCAGAGGTGTGAAGTGGTACCATCGAGAGATATTGTACTTTACAGTCAGGAATGAATCCCATTATTTTACCGGTGCTGCAAATGTCACATAAATGCCAGAACTAACACATTTAGCTCTGTGCTGTGGACAGCAATATGAACACCTTCCACTGATTAACAGACTCATAAGGAAATGTAGCTTATCAGCTTCTTTTAGTCCTTATCAGATCAGTTTTATGTGATGCGGATGAAGGTTCTGTATCTGGGACAGTCAGCGGGACAGTGGGTCAGGTGTAGTTTTGGGCCACACCTAGCAGATGCACTCCTCTGAGAGGTAGGTCACCATGGCAACCCCGTTTTTACGGGACATGGTTGGCTGCCGTTGCAATGACCGGTATGTAAAGTGCAAGTTTTGCCATTTTCTGTAGGCTTGTTGTTAAAGGTCCAATGCAGCTGTTTTTACCTCAATATCAAATAATTTCTGGGTAACAATTATGTACCTTGCTGTCATTGATTTCAAATAAAATGCACTGGGAGAAAAGGGTCAATAACAGGTGATAGCTATATTTATTCGGATACGCATGTTCTTAATTTCATATGGAGCTTGGATATTCTCCGTAATGGGACAGTTTCTACATGCATCCAATCCGGACCTTAGAAATCTCCCTGCTACCTTATGAGTCCAGGGAGCTATCTGGGATGAGCTCCCTTCAAGACAAGCACCTGATGCGCGTCCACCCACTTACCCTATTGCGAAATCAAAATATTCTACAAATACGTATGTTTCAACATGCTGACATATCTAAGCCTTTATACTTAGGCATGAACCAATCCACTTTCAGGAATGTATAATATCATGTATAATATCTGTAGTCATTATCTGATCATTTATGGATCCGTATATAAAATTAACTGATTTCAATAGATATCCTTACATGATCTTCACATCTTCAAATGTCTGTTCAAATTGACTAAATCTGACTCATGATCAGTGTCCAGCCTCCAAATTATTTAACCTTTTTATTTTTATTTAACCTTTATTTAACCAGGAAAAGCCCACTGAGACCCAGAGTCTCTTTTTCAAGGGAGACCTGGCCAAGAAGGTAGCAACAATCAATACATTACATCATTAAAACAAAACACAACATGATCCAGCCTAAAAATAAGCATTTACACTACTCTGTAAGATTTCTATCAATATTTTAAATTAATTCAGTGGCACTAACGTATCTAGATGAAGCATGGATTGTAGACTATTCTATGCCTTTGATGCACAAGAAGAGAAGGTAGTCTTGGCTAATACTGTGAATGTCCTGGGGACTTTAAGTAGCAACACCTAGCAGACCGGGTAACTGCTGGTGGTAAAGGAGACCAGACTACAGAGGGAAAGAGAGAGTTTACCTGTTGGTGTTGAAGCAGACCAGACTACAGAGGTAAAGAGAGAGTTTACCTAAAGGGCTTTGTAGATGAACGCATACAAATGTATATTTCTGCGCATATAAAGTGAGCTCCAACCTACCATTCGGTGCAATGCTGGGTGAGTGATTTGGCATTTGTAATAAAGCGCTAGGATGCATGATAAACAGAGTTCAGTCTCTGTAAGACAGTGGAGTCTGCATGCATATACAACAAGTCACCATAATCAATTGCAGAGAGAAAAGTGGCCTGAACAAGCTTCTTTCTAGTCATAAGCGGGAAGCAAGCCTTATTACAAAAATAACAATTTCTATTTAAGCTTTGTCACAAGATTATCCACATGAACTTTAAAGGACAACTTGTCATCCAACCAAATACCTAGGTATTTGTAGGATAACACTTTTTCAATGGATAAGCCACCATATGTGACAATGCGAACCTTTGGCAGAGTTCTAGCTCTGGTAAAGATCATGAATTTAGACCATAAAGGGAGGCCTGCAGTGACTGAAAAGCAGTGTGGAGCTCTTCAACAGCCTGAACCAGAGAAGGAGCACATTAATGTATGACTGTATCATATGCATATAGATGAATTTAGCTGGTTGCATCCCATTTCCCAAATCATTAATACAAATTGAGAACAACACAGGAGCTAAAATGGAACCCTGAGGCACACCTCTATTAATCTCAGCTAGACTTGTGATTGTCTGTATATACATATTGTGCTCTGTCAGAAAATGGTTTCTAAACCAATTTACTGCCCCTTCACTGAGTCCAATGTTTCAGAGTCTGTCGCTAGCAACAATTCATGGTCAACTGAATCAAAGGCCTTTGATAAATCTACCAACAGAGCAGCAAAATGTTGCTTTTTATGAAGTGCATTATTGATGTTATTTGCCACGGCCATAGCTGCAGTTGTGGTGCTGTGCCCCGATCTAAAGCCAGACTGAACCCTGCTCAGTATGTTGTTTGCCACTGCCATAGCTGCAGTTGTGGTGCTGTGTCCCGATCTAAAGCCAGACTGAACCCTGCTCAGTATGTCATTTGCCACGGCCATAGCTGCAGTTGTGGTGCTGTGCCCCGATCTAAAGCCAGACTGAACCCTGCTCAGTATGTCATTTGCCACGGCCATAGCTGCAGTTGTGGTGCTGTGTCCCGATCTAAAGCCAGACTGAACCGCGCTCAGTATGTTCTTTTCAATTACGTTTTTTAATTGTGAGTTCACAAGGGATTAATAGATTTTGGCCAGGATAGAGCATTTAGAGAGAGGACGATAGTTAGTTATTGGCATCTGAGGGTTCTCCACCCTTTAGCAGTGGGAAGACATAAGCTGATTTCCAAATGTTGGGTATGGAATTGGTCAAGAGACTCAAGTTGAAAATGTGAGCCATAGGTTCTGTAATAATACCAACTGCTATCTTTAAGAGGTAGGGATCTAGGTTGTCTGGACCTGCAGACTTTTTAGTGTCTATTGCCTTTATTTACCTTAGTATAAGAAACAGAACAGGCTCAAGGTTAAAATGGTTGACATGAGGGACTATATCATAGTTGACTGTAATAGAGCTTACATTTGAGTCCTGGGCCCCACCATGATCAAAAACGGAGCCAGCAGATATGAAGTGCTTGTTAAAAACCGCTACAATATTGGCTTTATCCTTCACTTCATTAGAATCCATTGTTAATGGTCAGGAAGGCCAGAGGATACATTACAACCTGACACTGATTTGATTTCCAGAACTTGGTAGGGTTGTTTAGGTTCTCTGTGACTGCATTTAAATAGTAATCTGATTTGACTTCCTTCAATCCTTGCATTTGTTTCTTACAGAAGGAGGCCCAGTCAACAGGAGCATTTGTATGTCTAGCTTGAGCCCAAGAGATGTCTTTCTAATTCATTCTGCCAAATTATCTGAAAACCAGGGATTGTTTGGTTTGTGAGGTGCAGACACTAGAGAAGAGAACACATGATTGAGAGGAATGGGGAGCAGTTGCTTTGTGAGCCTGATAATACATGATCTAAGTGATTTATAGTTGGTATTCAGCAGTCACAAAAGTATGCCTTATTTACTTTGAGGAACTACTAAAATAGTGGTATTGTCAGACAGCATAGGCAGCAGCCAGAGGTGAGGTGATTACTCTGACACTGATTTGATTTCTGTAGAACTTGGTAGGGTTGTTTAGGTTGACTCTGTAGACTGAGGTGATGACTCTGTAGAATCTGGTTTGGACTTCCTGAGGTCAATCCTGTGTGATTTAGAGGTGAGGTGATGACTCTGGAGGCCCAGTCAACAGATGACATTTGTAGAGGCGAGGTAGCTGTAGAGGCGAAGAGATGTCTTAGAGGCTAATTCATTCTGCCAAATTATCTGAAAACTAGGGATTGACGACTCTGTAGAGGCGAGGCGACGACTCTGTAGAGGCGAGGTGAAGACTCTGTAGAGGCGAGGTGACGACTCTGTAGAGGCGAGGTGACGACTTGGAATGAAATAAAGTCATCAGCAATGTAAATAACTGATGATTAATAAGTCATACTCAGTAATGGGCAGTCAAATTAATTACTGAAATTATTTAAAAATCATACAATGTGATTTTCTGGATTTTTGTTTTAGATTCCGTCTCTCACAGTTGAAGTGTACCTATGATAAAAATTACAGACCTCTACATGCTTTGTAAGTAGGAAAACCTGCAAAATCGGCAGTGTATCAAATACTTGTTCTCCCCACTGTATATATCTAACAGTTCCTCTCTCTTCATAACTGTTTCAGATCTCTCTATATAAGTTTCTGTCTTGATCTCAGTGTTTCAGATGTATATCTAACAGTTTCTCTCTCCATCTGTTTCAGATCTTTATATATATTTCTCTCTCTCTCCATCTCAGTGTTTCAGATCTGTGTATCTATGACAGTTTCTCTCTCCATCTGTGTTTCAGATCTTTATATATGTTTCTCTTTCTTTCTCCATCTGTGTTTCAGATCTGTGTATCTATAACAGTTTCTCTCTCCATCTCAGTGTTTCAGATCTGTATATCTATAACAGTTTCTTGTTCTCTTTGGAACACTGACCTAAATAGACTTGAATGTCTCTCTAAAAAGGCTATAATTATAGTGTTCAAGACTTGGTGGAGCCTTGCAAGCCCATCCCTTGATATTTAGTGGTTTCTCATTCCACTCAAACATATTGTTTTATCATATGTTATACGTTTGACAATTTTCTGATTGGCCAACCTGTAGAAATAGAACATGTGTAATCATCCACATTTATAGCTAGGCTACACAATAAATAGTGACTTCCACTGTAACGTGCAAAACTGACCCAGAATCACCAAGACGTCATCATTACTCATCTGTTGTGCTTGTTAGAGAAAAAGAAGCCATGTTGTAAAACCACCCATTCACAACACCATTGATTTGGTAGCACAGTAGCTGGTCCTAAACTCTGATCTTTCTCCTACTGCAAAATGTTAATCTGCCCAATAGTGGACTAGATGGACACAGACCCAGATGGTTGGAGATAATATTATGTAATGAGGGATGGTAGGTTCAAAGGTCAGCTTATTGTTATTCTCCCTCTAATCATGTTGTAATCAGGAACTGGACAGCCATTAATCGTGGCAGCAGTTACAGGGTAAATCCATTTGAATTCAATCACCTTTTTGACTGCACCCCTTTTCGATTTGAACAAAACCTTCCATACGTATTTGCCTGTTGTAGAAGAGGTCAGAAAGTGATTTTTGGACCTGAATACCAAAACATTCAATAGATAAAGGTGCTCAAAGGGAACCTATTTAGCATAACCCACCATTCCATGAGACTTTCATGTCTTCATCCCTGGAAATGATAAACAGTTGAGATTGATATAATTTAAAAGCAGACAAACAAGGTTGTCAAACATTAAAAAAAAATGTTAATAGAAAAAAAAAATCTTTATCTTAAAGGTCAATGCATATGTTGTACCTTTAGGCCCTATTTTACATCATCTGAGGTGTGACCTCCATCGGTTGAGACACAACTTCCTCTTGAATACAGGGTTGGTGTCATGTTTTGGCTGATAAGTGCTAAAATGGGAATAAAACGGACATTTAAAATGGTACCACAAAGATGGTTGGAGGTTCACACATCAGAGAACGTTGACTTGAATGTGAATCTGTTTTAAATGATACTGTCAATCCTCCGTAGGAAACCTATTGAAAGCGTATTGATGAGAATAGACATGACATCTTTATGGGGGGAGTGCCACATATATCTCCGCATACACATTGCAATCCTACTTATAACATAGTGAGAGCAAATGTTGAAGAGATGCATGTCATTTTAGGCACACAGTACATAATCATCAAAAACGTCCCTTCCAGCTTGGCACTCTTTTTAAGAGTTATCCGACACGTACAGTCCAAGGAGACTTTGTCCTCTGGCTGAACCTTCTATTTCTGCCCTCTCTCATCAGAGATGATTCTACAGCCTTTTCTTTCTCCATTTCATTACACGGTGAACCAGCTCTCCCATTTTTCCTCACTCTCTCTTTCTCACTCATTTTAAGCCTTTTATCTCACTTCTGTCTCAACGCTCCCATCCTCCCTTCACTCTCTCCACCCTCTCTCTCTCAGGTCCTCACTCCGCTTGCAGCCAACAACTGAACCAACAAACAGTCTGTCAGCTCAGCTCCAACAGACTTGTGTCACCACTGGGCACCCAGCCTAATCCTGTTCTGGGCTGCAGATACGGACAGAGAGGGGGACAGATAGAGGGGAGGGGGAGATGGCACTGGTACATTGGTATGTCTCTTTCATGGACCATCCACTCCCCGTCCACAACCCTTGACCCCAGCCCCATATGGTTCCGTAAGGCCCTTAAAACAGGCCCTTTTAAAAGACCCATCTTTCCCATGGATGCTGGGGGAGATGGAGGACGTGGGAAAGAGAAGGGTCTATGTTTCAGTGACTCTCATCCAATCAGTTAACTCAGTTCATCATGAACACATGAAATACAGCTCCAGTGTTTAGTTTTAGAGACACTCCACAGGGCTGGGACCAGGGGGCAGGATTTCTGTTGGGACTATGAGTTCACACCACTGCCACTCTCCCTCTTTCTCCCCTTCCTCACTTCACCCTCTTCACCCAGACAGACAAAAGAACCCTCAGAAGTGCTCGTTAAAGAGTAATTAAGGGTGGATGGCACTCCCACGCCATCTCCCAGTCTGCATGGCTGGCTTCAAATTACCCCGGTGAAAATTGGCACTTTGGGGCGAGGGGTGAAACACAACACCCCTCTGAGTGAGAGAACGAGAGCGGTACTGACCTCAGTTCATGACCTCGTCTGAAGCAAACACGCGCATCTGACACAAGCAGTTCAGTAATATCACTGCATCAAGGTTTGGATTCCCTTAGCTTGCTATCTGGTCACTGGAAATACAGTGGGTGGTGGGATTCTCTGTGTGTTTGCCTGCTGTCCTAGTTTTAGCCTGGATGCGAGTTGAAAATTAAATACAAAGGCATCATTTAATTCCCTACTACTTGTGCACTCTCGCTGACAACTCATTGACACTTCTGTTCTGTGAAAGTTGTCAAAGTTCCTGTCAACTTGGGGTACCAGTGTAACGCCCCCAGAGGCGTTAGTGCAAGGTTAAAGCAGCCGGTCACAGAGAGCAGGCGTGTTGCCAGCAGTAGCATGACGCCGTGATTCCCCCTCCTGGCTTCAGTCATGTTCAGAGAACCCAGATCGCCAGGGTGTTCTGAGGAGAGGTTAAACCCTCATGGAGCTGGACTGCCTTTGTGGAGAGAGAAGTAGGTTTGGGCGGTGTCTAGATTGTCTTACCGGGATATACGGTCATACCGGCTCTGAATACAAGGGGTGATTATTTTCAAACCCCGGTGAGTCTATGTGATCCGAAAGTTAGCAATGCTAACAAGCACATGTAAATCCCACACAGAATGCTAATGAGTGCATTGTGAACATTTTAATAGTCTCTGACCTAGTAAGTATTTAGGTCTCTGACCTAAGTATTTGCAGGACAGACAACCCATCTTAGTTATACAAGTAAAAAACAAAATGCTACACAGTTTTCTGTACACACTAAACAAATATTAGACAGCAAGGCTCTTGATCCAGGAGGGGATTCTCTGATGTTACCTTTTGAAGATTGATTTTGGAAGAAGTTAGTTATCTAGCTATGTGGTTAACCTCTAGCGTCGAGCAATCCCGTATCCGGGAGCGTAATCATAGCCTCAAGCTCATTAGCATAACGCAACGTTAACTATTCATCAAAATCGCAAATGAAATAAAAGAAATATAGTCACTCACAAGCTTAGCCTTTTAACAACACTGTCATCTCAGATTTTCAAAATATGCTTTTCAACCATCGCTACACAAGCAGTTGTGTAAGAGGTATTGCTAGCTAGCATAGCATTAGCCTAGCATTCAGCAGGCAACATTTTCACAAAAACAAGAAAAGCATTCAAATAAAATCATTTACCTTTGAAGAACTTCGGATGTTTTCAATGAGGAGACTCTCAGTTAGATAGCAAATGTTCAGTTTTTCCAAAAAGATTATTTGTGTAGGAGAAATCGCTCCGTTTGTTCATCACGTTTGGCTAAGAAAAAACCCTGAAAATTCAGTCATTACAACGCAAAACTTTTTTCCAAATTAACTCCATAATATCGACAGAAACATGGCAAACGTTGTTTAGAATCAATCCTCAAGGTGTTGTTCACATATCTATTTGATGATAAATCATTTGTGGCAGTTGCCTTTCTCCTCTGAACCAAATGGAAAAGTGCACGCACCTGGAGATTGACCATAAGAGACTACATTTACCAGGTGTCCGCTTGGTGTCCTCCGTCAAAATTATTGCGCAATCTTCCAATGATATGCCTACAAATACGTCACAATGCTGCAGACACCTTGGGGAAACGACAGAAAGTGTAGGCTCATTCCTGGCGCATTCACAGCCATATAAGGAGACATTGGAACACAGCACCTTCAGAATCTGGGCCATTTCCTGTTTGAAATTTCATCTTGGTTTCGCCTGTAGCATCAGTTCTGTGGCACTCACAGATAATATCTTTGCAGTTTTGGAAACGTCAGTGTTTTCTTTCCAAAGCTGTCAATTATATGCATAGTCGAGCATCTTTTCGTGACAAAATATCTTGTTTAAAACGGGAACGTTTTTTTTTATCCAAAAATTAAGAGCGCCCCCTATATCGAAGAAGTTAACTAGCTACTTAATTAGCTAATCAAATGCACATTTGCAAAGCACAACCTGAGGCGTACTTCATTAGCATCGAATAGCCCCTGCGATATTAAACTTTTCAGGGAAGTTGGGAACCAATATACACAGGCAGTTAAGGAAAGCAAAGGCTAGCTTTTTCAAACAGAAATTTACATCCTGTAGCACAAACTTCAACCGATCGCTGCCCGCACCTGCCCGCCCGTCCAGCATCACTACTCTGGACGGTTCTGACTTAGAATATGTGGACATCAACAAATACCTAGGTGTCTGGTTAGACTGTAAGCTCTCCTTCCAGACTCATATTAAACATCTCCAACCTAAAATGAAATCTAGAATTGGCTTTCTATTTCGCTGCCAATCACACCCTTGTAAAACTGACTATCCTGCCGATCCTTGACTTTGGCGATGTCATTTACAAAATAGCCTCCAACACTCTGCTCAGCAAACTGGATTCAGTCTATCACAGTGCCATCATTTTGTCACCAAAGCCCCATATACTACCCACCACTGCGACCTGTATGCTCTCGTTGGCTGGCCCTCACTTCATATTCGTTGCCAAACCCACTGGCTCCAGGTCATCTATAAGTCTTTGCTAGGTAAAGCCCCGCCTTATCTCAGCTCACTGGTCACCATAGCAACACCCACCCGTAGCACGCGCTCCAGCCGGTATATTTCACTGGTCTCCCCCAAAGCCAATTGCTGGATCAAATCCCCAGCTGACAAGGTAAAAATCTGTCATTCTGCCCCTGAACAAGGCAGTTAACCCACTGTTCCCTGGTAGGCCGTCATTGTAAATAAGAATTTGTTCTTAACTGACTTACCTAGTTAAATAAATAACTTGATCACATGTTGCGTGCTGCGCAACAGTGAGTTACTAGCAAGGCTCCGGTCTCATTGTTGTGTGCCTGGGGACTACAGGTAAGCTTCATAATGTGAAATAAAAAATCAATCTGCTTTCTCTTAACGAATTGCACAAGTTGACTGCAGGTATGTACGTAAAAAGTAGTTACAAATATTAAAATGGATAAAATAAAAAAAACGGTATGGAGAGACAGAATCAACTACTTCCCATTACTGTGTAAGATATGATCCCCTGTTCCCCTGTCCATGCATGGCTCACATAGCCCTGATGGTGACACAGCTCTCACGGTCAGGGGTTGCTGCTATATCCTAACCTATCCCTGATCTTTTCTCTGGTAAGACTGGTAGAACTACCCTATAGCACTAGATTACAGTTTTAAAATACTACCTTATATTATCAATGGAGCCCCTAGAGATTTCCACCAGTTAGGACTGTGCTTTTAACAGTTTAGAATGTGTCTCTTAGGACACTGAGAAGTTCTGACTGAACTACCCAATCACCCATCTCGCATCGCTCTAGCTAGAGGAAACCTCGAGCTGTGATGTGCAATTTAACATCACCTGTCAATCAATTCATATAATATGCCTTCTGAGTGTAATTGTTCATCATCCGAGTTCATAGTGTGTCATTGATTAAAGCAGTTACTGATTTATCACGTATCACATTTCCTCTGGATTGGTCTCAATGGGTTAGTGGCAAAGAATCCCTTTTCACCCCTTCTCCCCTCTGTTAGTGCGCACCAATAATGCAGTGTGCCGCAGTGTTAATTCTCTCACACACACAGAGGGTGCACTATGAAACTGTTTTATGTATGAGATGGATGGCTTAAGGGTGACTGGGGTCCTAACAAGATTACCAGGACCAAACAAATACATGGCTACGCACAAGCAGATGCCTGTTGAATGTTGGTGTTTTGTGTGGAAGGAGTGACATCGGCATTCTGCCTGTTTGGGAAAATAGAAACACTTCTGTTGCCTAGCGATGGGTTGTTTTGGCATCCATTTTCTGAAAGAACATATTTTATTTGGTTTTGGTGTGTGACAATGTGTCATAGTTGGTAGTGTCAGGAGGTTTGCCTGACCAAGAAAATGTCAGGCTCACACACACGCACACACTGGTTAATGCTGTGTCAGCCGGTCGTGACCGTGTGATTTTTAGTCTTGGGCCAGAGATGATCCTATTCACACAGGCTGCTTCCGTTTCTCTCCTCTGATTGTGCGTCAACCTTACTTCCTGGGGCTGGGAGCATTGTCACGACGTCAGAGCAGGGCTTATATAACACAAGCACGCTTGGGCAAGGCAAGCAGGAGAGAAGTGACTCACCCCCAGCATATACCTGCAGCACACCAGGCCAAAGGCCATGGCTGCCACATTGACTGTCTCTCTCTGTGTGTAGAGGGGGAGGGGAGAGAGAGAGAGAAATAAAGCAGTCTTGTGGCATGCCAATGGCCAGCAGGTGGATATGGTAGTGTAATGAAGTAAACTCACTTTTTTCACTCCAAATAGTTCTCTTCACATTCTGTCTTTCTCATTCTCCCTGTACTGCCACTCTGGTGCCATTGGGTTGCTCTTCATCAAAGAGAATAATTCAGCTATTCAGAGCAGCTGTGGAGGAGAGAAGAGCAGGAGGTACAAAGAGAAGGTTAAGCACACGGTGAAAGAGTCAACAGCACTTTATATTACTGGAGAAAGAAGAGGGGCAGAGTAAGAGAACAAGAGACAATTTTTACTTCCCATTATGGAGTCTCTCATTTGCATATGTAGCGATTTTGGTTAAGTTAGCATCGAGCAGTGATGTCTACTTCCTGAGACCTTGAAGTACAGGTGCCAGGACTCATGAATGCTTTGGCTTGTCAGATGTACAGAAATCAACTCCGTTCCACATGCTAATCTGAATTTCCTGAAGCCAGCCTGGGAGACAGCCAAGAGAATCTCATCCACATGTTTTTGCTCTGTGCTCTGGTTCTTGACACCTATGGTGACTGCACAACACCATGACTGTGCAGGCAAAGCTCTCCTCTCTCCTCACTCTCACTCACAATATAGTTTATGTAGTAGAGAATAGGCCCCAGAGATGTCTTCAACCCTCTCCTGTCATAGTACCAGCCCCAGGGACTTAAATTATTAATTTCATTGCAAAAGACTTTATAAGGTTAAAGATAATGATTAAATAATTCTACCCGGAAATGTAACCATTAGGGATTATAGGTTATGTAGCATATATAAGGAATAATGAAGATGTTAAATATAAGTCCAACTAGGTTGGACTGGGGAAGAGAGAAATGTATGTTTGTGCCTAAAGAAAACACAGAGAACAATTAAACTGTGTTTGTACTGACCTGGTTAGAACTCTGAGAAAAGTACGATAGGACAGGGAGTACCCCTCCAGGTTCCCCTAATCTGGGTGGGAATGGAACTGTCGGCTGGGTAGTGATCAACCGTGGTGAGAATTCTGGAGAAGATAGCTCTCCTAATGTTAGTATGCGTGTGCGTAATGTGTGTGTATGTGTGTGCGTAAGTAAGGAGAATGGTATAAAATGAATGTCTTTGTACATGAACTGAAGACCTCTCGTGAATAAACATTGATTTGACTTTTCTAAGCTGGGAATTCTGTCTTTTTCATTTAAACCAGAACTTTATCAACTCTGGGTTGCAGACTGATTAGAATAATTTAAAGTATAAAAATTGATAACACAATTCCATATAATTTGATGATAGAAGTAGCAACACAATGATATAACATCTATAGAAGAGACGGGAATGCTTATAGGGGAGGTGTTGCTGTATCTATTCAGAGCCATATCCCTGTAATGCTTAGATAATATCTTATTTCGAGTGTTATTGAAGTGTTGTGGTTGCAGGTTCACTTGGCACTACTTCTAAAGCCTTTTCTTTTGGGGTGTTGCTATAGGCCACCAAGTGCTTACAGTCAGTATCTAAATAATGTGTGAAATGCTTGACAGTGTATGTGATGTAAACAGAGGTCTACTTTCTTGGGGACCTGAATATTGACTGGTTTTCATCAAGCTGTGCACTCAAAAGGAAGCTTCTCACTGTAACCAGTGCCTTTAATCTGGATAAGTGTATTAATCAATTTACCAGCGTGTTTAAAAACACTACAGGAACAAGATTTAAATAAAGCTGATTTTTTTTTTTTTAAATAAAAAAATAAATACAAAAACCTCGTCTGGCTGCAGGGGCAGTATTGAGTCACTTGGATGAAAGGTGCCCAGAGTAAATGGCATGCTCCTCAGTCCCAGTTGCTAATATATGCATACTAATATTAGTATTGGATAGAAAACACTCTGAAGTTTCTAAAACTGTTTGAATGATGTCTGTGAGTATACAGAACTCATATGGCAGGCAAAAACCTGAGAAGAAATCCAAACGGGAAGTGAGAAATCTGAGGTTGGTCGTTTTATTTATTTATATATATATATATTTTTAACCCAGCCCCTATTCTAATTCACCGTGGTATATGGATGAAGTTGCACTTCCTAGGGCTTCCACTAGATGTCAACCGTCTTTAGAAACTTGAATGAGGCTTCTACTGTGTTGTGGGGCTGAATGGGACCTGAATGAGCCAGGTGTCTGGCAGAGAGCCAAGGCCTGGTCACACGCAATTCACATGATAGCGATCTGCGTTCCATGGCTTCTCTACACACAAAGGAATTCTCCGGTTGGAACTTTATTGAATATTTATGATAACAACACCATAAAGATTGATTCTATACTTAGTTTGACAAATTTCTCTGACCTGTAATATAACTTTTTAAAGTTTTCGTCCGACGTTCGGATGGACCTGCACAAGCGTTTGGATTTGTGTACTAAACACGCTAACAAAGGTAGCTACTTGGACACAAATAATGGACATTATCGAAGAAATCAAGCATTTATTGTGGAACTAGGATTCCTGGGTGTGCATTCTGATGAAGATCATCAAAGGTAAGGGAATATTTCTAATGTTATTTCTGATTTCTGTTGACTCCACAATGGCGGATAATTTTATTTATTTTCTGAGCGCCGTCTCAGATTATTGCATCTTTTGGTTTTTCCGTAAAGTTTTTATTTTTTTTTAATCTGACACAGCGGTTGCATTAAGGAGAGGTATATCTATAATTCCATGTGTATAACTTGTATTTTCTTCTACATTTATGATGAGTATTTCTGTTGAATTGATGTGGCTATGCAAAATCACTGGATGTTTTTGGAACTAGTGAACGTAACGCGCCAATGTAAATTTTTTTATATTAACTTTATCAAACAAAACATACATGTATTGTGTAACATGAAGTCCTATGAGTGTCATCTGATGAAGATTATCGAAGGTTAGGGATTAATTTTATCTCTTTGTGCTTTTTGTGACTCCTCTCTTTGGCTGGAAAAATGGCTGGGCTTTTCTGTGAGTCGGTCACCTAACATAATCGTTTGTGGTGCTTTCGCTGTAAAGCCTATTTGAAATCGGACACTGGTGGGATTCGCAACGAGTACCTTTTTTAAAACAGTATAAGATACTCCATATACCCATCAGCAACCACAGCTAATGAAGTCTCTGAAACCCTTAACAAATGGTTGCAGTCTGTTTTGGAATGCATCGCCAATTATTAACTGGTCCTGGACATCTCTCAAACTAAGAGTATTGTATTTGGAACAAATCACTCCATAAGTTCTAGACCTCGGCTGAATCTGGTAATGAATGAATGGTGTGGCAGAACAAGTTGAGACTAAATTACTTGGTGTTATCTTAGATTGTAAATTGTCATGGTCAAAACATATAGATTCATTGGTTGTAAAGATTAGAAGTCTGTCCGTAGAAGTGAGGCTGTGCTTTTTTGACACCACACTCAAAAGCAAGTCAGTCCGGCAGGCTCTAGTTTTGTCTTATCTTGATTATTGTCCAGTTGAGTGCTGCAAAGAAAGACCAAGTTAAGCTACAGGTGAACCAGAACAGTGGCACGTCTTGCTCTTCATTGTAATCAAAGGGATAATTTAGATACTATGCCAGTCTCTTGGCTAAGAGTTGAGGAGAGGGACTGCATCACTTGTTTTTATAAGAAACATTCATCTTTTCAGTCCTCACATCCAGAACAAATTCAAGAAAGCGTACAGTATTATATAGAGCCATTATTGTATGGAACTCCCATCTCATATTGCTCAAATGAACAGAAAACCTGGTTTAAAAAAAATCAGATAAAGCAACAACACAAGGCACAACGCCTCTCCCCAATTTGACCTACATAGTTTGTGGGTACATGTTGATATGTAGGCTAAATGTGCCTTTTTTTTAAATCGACGTAGTTCTGTCCTTGAGCTGTTCTTGTCAAATTAACTTCTGTACTTTTCTATTAATGTTCTGTATTATGTCATGTTTTGTGTGGACCCCAGAAAGAGTAGCTGCTGCTTTTGCAACATCTAATGGGGATGCTAATTAAATAACAACCCTCGCCTATCATAGTACCAGCCCGACTAGAGGCCTCTTCAACCCTCTTCCATCTATCCTCCTCCACCACTTAAAATCACCACACACACACACACACACACACTATTGCATCTGGTCTCCCAGGTGTGCACAGCACTTGGACTAGTGAGAGAAATGGGAGAAGTTCAATAACGAGTATCCTGGAGGTTTGTGTGTTTCTGTTTGCTTGTGTGATGAGTGAACGAGAGTTTGTTGCATCTGAAGCTAAATCTAAATCCACATTGATTCTGGGGTTCAGACTATGGTTTCCGCCTTCTATACACAGGTGTGTGTTCAATTCACCTGGCATTGTGGGTGTCATTTGTGTTGAGTGACATAGTTAGGAGCTCTACTGCTAAATCCGAGATCCATGCATCACGTGTTTGTTTTGACGGTTGTTTTAGCAGCCAGTCACTGTGAAAAGGACACATCCTGACCTGTAGTGAATTGGAGGTTAAACGTTAGCAGAAAGGGAACCTGCAGGCAACTGCAGACCAGTGGCATCACATTTCCCCTGTGTGCTGAGTGTGTACAGTATGAGCAGTCTGCAGCCCCCTGAGCGTAGTCCTCTGAGCTAACGGTGGTGCTTACACCAGCAGATCTGTTCTACTCCACGGTTTCTTTTCCATTCCTATATACCTGAGGAGTTTGCAGCGTGTGTGATCAACATGGCCAGTAATCTTCTCGATGTTCAAGGGATGGGTTTTCCATAGGGCATGATTTCCTCCCATGTTTCCATCATTCTCTTCTGGGTATGTGTTTGTCTTTAACTTCTTCGATATAGGGGGCGCTCTTTTAATTTTTGGATAAAAAAACATTTCTGTTTAAACCTCTTGAAGCTATGGGAGCGCTATTTCATTATGTGCCCGTTTTAAGCGCAATATTTTGTCACAAAAAGATGCTCGACTATGCATATAATTGACAGCTTTGGAAAGAAAACACTCTGACGTTTCCAAAACTGCAAAGATATCATCTGTGAGTGCCACAGAACTGATGCTACAGGCGAAACCAAGATGAAACAGGAAATGAGCAAACTTTTTGAAGCGCTGTTTTCCAATGCCTCCTTATATGGCTGTGAATGCGACAGGAATGGGCCCACAATTTCTGCCGTTTCCCCAAGGTGTCTGCAGCATTGTGACGTATTTGTAGGCATATCATTGGAAGATTGACCATAAGACACCACATTTACCAGGTGTCCGCCCGGTGTCCTGCATCGAAATTGGTGCGCAAACCTCAGCTGCAAGTATTTTTCCATGGAATTCAGAGAAGAAAGCAGGCCTTCCATGAACGATATATCAATAAAGAGATATGTGAAAAACACCTTGAGGATTGATTCTAAACAATGTTTGCCATGTTTCTGTCAATATTATGGAGTTAATTTGGAAAAAAGTTTGGCGTTGTAATGACTGAATTTTTCAGGGTTTTTTTCTTAGCCAAACGTGATGAACAAAACGGAGCGATTTCTCCTTCACAAATAATCTTTTTGGAAAAACGGAACATTTGCTATCGAACTGAGTCTCCTCATTGAAAACATCCGAAGTTCTTCAAAGGTAAGTGATTTTATTTGAATGCTTTTCTTGTTTTTGTGAAAATGTTGCCTGCTGAATGCTAGGCTAATGCTATGCTAGCTATCAATACCTCTTAAACAAATGCTTGTGTAGCGATGGTTGAAAAGCATATTTTGAAATCTGAGATGACAGTGTTGTTAACAAAAGGCTAAGCTTGTGAGTGAATATTTCTTTCATTTCATTTGCGATTTTCATGAATAGTTAACGTTGCGTTATGCCAATGATCTTGAGTCTATGATTACGTTCCCGGATACGGGATTGCTCGACGCAAGAGGTTAACTCTGGGTATATAATCAGAATAATCTCAGGGGTAATCCTGTGGTGACATGGTGCTTTGTGCAGGGATGAAAACTTTTCGGTGATATTCGCTGTTTTGATCACAATTGGTCATCCATGTGAATTGTCTGCTAAATGACTTAAATGTATGCAGATCCATAAAAAACGTGTGTGGGGTCTGACAAAGTACGCAGGCGCAGAGTGTATCACCCCATTGAGTTATATAAGAGGTGCAAACGGATTGCCTTCCTGGGACAATCTCAATACACGTGTCCTCCACACCTTCTCAAAACACATTGGAGGAGAAGGTCAGAGGGGACAGAACTCTGGTTTTCTCATCCAATGGGTTTTGAGGAGAGAGGACGCAAAGGAGTATGCCGTTGATATTCTCCCACTATATGCTCACTAACCTTACCTTCTCTGGCGGCTGTGTCATCACGCACTCAACGCAACAAACTGTTCCTGACTGGGAAATTTGGAATGCAACTCGAGGTAAGCAACCTGTTTTTGAAATAATTCTACGGTTACAGTTGATCGAAACAAAGTATAGTTGCATTTGTTTCAATAGCGCAAATTATTAACGTTAGCATCTAAACTGGCAAGCTAACATGACCTCCCGCCAATGAATAATGGTGAAGGTTTCTCATATCGAAATGAATGACCGTCCTACGCATCCTAAAAAAAGAATCTCAGAGTTGGGAACCTGATGTCAGATATGTCATATCAGTGGGAGTGCTTCCAATAATATCATGTGACAGCTGTGAGCAGCCAGCCGCATCCCCTCACCAGCCATTAGTCTACTCAGCCACTTCTCTCCAGACCCAGCGCCAGGATAAAGTTTCTAAGGGGGCAGTTGAAATCGGTGAGGGGGCACATTTTTGGGGAGTTCTTGCATTGGAATTATATTGAATTTTGCTTATGCTAGAACACAAAATTCAAAAGCCGACACTGAGACCATTGTGTTTTTGAAGTGAATCTCTGCTTCGCTGTATCAGCAGAATGGACAGTGCCCTACACACTAAATCAAGGCTGTTTTGGTAATGAATATAGGCTATAAGATAGGCTGTTTGTAATAGGTGAATTACCCTTTTTATGTGAATGCAGCTGTACACACAACTGTCTTACAAAATGCTGAAAGTAGTAGCCTAGTTATTCATGCATGTTAACAAAAACACTGAATAGCAGTTTGGCTTCGAATACTGACGACTGCGAACGCAACCAAATGAATGTGAACAGAACAAAAGAGGTACCAAGTAGATGGATAAAGACATGACACAATCTATATTTAGACCAGTGATATTAACAGTAAACACAATATCAGATGGATAGACATGACACAATCTATATTTAGACCAGTGATATCAACAGTAAACACAATATCAGATGGATAGACATGACACAATCTATATTTAGACCAGTGATATCAACAGTCCAGTGACCAGTGATATCAACAGTAAACACAATATCAGATGGATAGACATGACACAATCTATATTTAGACCAGTGATATCAACAGTAAACACAATATCAGATGGATAGACATGACACAATCTATATTTAGACCAGTGATATCAACAGTAAACACAATATCAGATGGATAGACATGACACAATCTATATTTAGACCAGTGATATCAACAGTAAACACAATATCAGATGGATAGACATGACACAATCTATATTTAGACCAGTGATATCAACAGTAAACACTATCAGATGGATAGACATGACAAAATCTATATTTAGACCAGTGATATTAACAGTAAACACAATATCAGATGGATAGGCATGACACACTCTATATTTAGACCAGTGATATTAACAGTAAACTAAAGTTGAATGGAGATCCAAATAATGAAAACACAGCCTGCTACAGTGAGATGCAGCCATGACCAGCTGTCTTTCCAAACAAATAGGCCTATAGGTCCTCCTCAGACATGGAAAATCCTGCCACCCTACACTTCAGTGGATTTAAATTTGACCCACGTAATGAATTAAACAATGTCAGCATACCATAAACATGTTTCCTGAGTATTGAGATAATACATGTTTGAATAATGTACTTGTTGTTATATGCAACTGTATTACATTTCTGGACTGTCACTAGTTATCATCCCTGCTTGTGGGAGGCACTATGATTGTTGGCGTGTTTGTCTGTGTGCCATTGATACACTTCAGAAGTTACATTCAAACACATGACCTTAAGAAATCTAAGGAAATGGGCATCTGGTGTGACAGTGGCAGATGTATTTGAGTTGGGGAGAACCCAAAATATTTTACGCTACCCCTTTTTTTTTGTGATATCAAAATATATCAATTGGTCCCATCGCTGCAACTCCCATACGGAGTTGGGAGAGGCAAAGGTCGAGCCATACGTCCCCCGAAACAACCCTGCCAAGCTGCACTGCTTCTTGACACAACCTGGAAGCCAGACTCACTAATGTGTCGGAGGAAACACCGTACAACTGGCGACCGTGTCAGCGTGCATGAACCCGGCCCGTCAAAGGAAACATGCAAGCACCCGACGGATGCTCCAGGAGCCATGTTAGCCCCAGTTGGTTGTGCCACAGAACCCTCTCCAGTTCTGCAAACTGTCCTTTATGTTGGTGTCAGTTACAGAAGTACAGTCACTGTGAATGAGGATTGTCTTGGATTTGCCTGCGTGGAGAGAGTGTAGTACAATAATCAATGATGATGTTCAGTACACTGCTTTAGCCCACAGCCATGTGTGTTGTATTTCACCCTTTGGTTGACAATATGGCTGATTTACATTGGCACTGTGACAAACACACACACACACACACAAACACACACGTACGTGTTCACCTCAGCATTACCCTCACTCTTCCAGACGGTGCTAAACAAACTGAGCTGTACATCAAAGCTCTTGTTTTCTGTGCTTTGTATTGTGTGCCCAGGGACATGGAGGGGACCATGCTGCCATCTCTCCTGGGGTAACATAGAGAGTACATGATTAGCACGGTAGTCTGGTGCACTTCCGTTGAAGTGGTGAGAAATAAACAAAGGGAAGAGAAAACATGCCAGTCACACAACGATGGTAGTACTGTAGGAACCTGAGCGAGTCAAAGTTCACATCTAGAGACTGCAGGTGCAGTAGAGATGCTCTTAATGATCGGCTATGAAAAGCCAACTGACATTTACTCCTGAGGTGCTGACCTGTTGCACCCTCAACATCCACTGTGATTTATTATTATTTGACCCTGCTGGTCATTTATGAACATTTGAACATCTTGTCCATGTTCTGTTATAATCTCCACTCGGCACAGCCAGAAGAGGACTGGCCACCCACATAGCCTGGTTCCTCTCTAGGTTTCTTCCTAGGTTTTGGTCTTCCTAGGGAGTTTTTCCTAGCCACCTTGCTTCTACACCTGCATTGATTGCAGTTTGGGTTTTAGGCTGGGTTTCTGTACAGCACTTTGAGATATCAGCTGATGTACGAAGGGCTATATAAATAAATTTGATTTGAGTAAGTTAGCCCAAGAAGAGGGAGGGGTTAAGATGGTCCTGGGAAGAACTACATTAAAATAAAATAGGACACCTACTCCAACGCCTGTACCTATTGCTTGACAACATTTTAAATCTCGACAGATTTCAAGCCAACTCCATCTTGTACTATGTGAATGTCCAGGCATTTTATTCTACTACACAATTGTACCTCACTTTGTTGTAGTCTGACCAGTGAGTAGAGGTAGAGGTAGGTGTAGGTGTGTGTGTGACCACTACGCCAACCGTAACCATGGAAACTCACTAAACGATGTCTCTCCCACTCGGGGGAAGGGAAAGAAATGACAGAACCAGAGTGAAAGTGAGAAATTGCTTGAAAATTTGGGAGTGAATGGAGTAAAGACTGAATGGAGAAAGATATAGGAATTCAGTTTGTTTTAGTGAAGCTGGACATGTGAAAGTGCTGTCCAAGGCAGCTGACCGGGACTGGGTGGCTCCAAGACGCTGCACACTCTTCTCTATGGGTGGAGAAGATGATGGAGAGGACAGTGATACTGTCTGAAAATAATGACCTCCCTACTTTCTGAAGCACTGAGGTGGAGGGCTGTCGCAGAAAGTCAACTATATATACTTTAGAAAGTTTTTACACTGCACATTCAAATGTAGTCGTTTCGCTTTGGTGTATAACATTTGTAGAAATGCCATTTTCTGGTGCTGATGAGAAGGACATGTAGAGCAGGTGTTTCTCAATCCTGGTCCTGGGGACCCAACGGGTGCATGGTTTGTCCATAGCACTACCCACCTGAATCCATGAATCAACTCCTCAAACCTTTAATTAGCGATATCAGATGTTTGTCCCCAGGACCCCGACTAAGAAACACCTGGCATAGAGTATGGTGGTTTCAGTCTTAGTCTTAGGACTTATGCTCTCAGTCCATTTTGCTGTACAGGCTTTTGTCAGCGATATGGTTTAATCACAGTAGCTTTGATCAGGACTTACAATAGCTTAATTTGATAAGTCCCTCTTCCTGCTGTATTTTATCCCCATGATGTAGCCGGCTGAATGACTGCAGGCCTGGGCCTCGTTCTGTGGTCTGAGAATTCTGTCAGTAGCTCAAGCTAACTCCTCGGGGTCTATTTTGAGCAGGCACTTGAAAGGACGGCATGATGTCTTCCTTTTGGGACCTCCCTGAGCCATCAAAGTCTTGGGTCTGTTGACAGTTTTTAGCCTGTCCTCTTTGATGACATCAAACACGGTAGTAATTTTCTGCCGCTCAAAATGAAGAGGAGCACGCACCAACCTCAGAGAGGTGGGTCTAGCCAACTGCATTACATACCACACCCCTGATGTGTGCGCACACACACACACACACACGTGTCCTGTTTAGTGTTTCAGGCCAGGCGTGAACAGAGTGGTAGGGCATGACTGTGGCAGTGGGCTCACTATAAAACACATCATTAACATTGACAGTGTCCCAATGAATTTGACCACGATGACGAGGGCTTTGACCTGCTTTCAGCACCCATTGTCAACCCGCCAAAGCAGTCTGTTGTGGGTGCTGCTAGTAGGCCCCTCCAGATCACAGTGAACCGATGGGTCTATAGGAGTACCGGGAGCTGTTTCCTTATCCTGCAGTGTATTCATTCAGGATGCTTCAAAGGCCCCAGCCACCCCGATTCCTCAGTGCTAGGAGCTGGTCACTGGCTGGAGATCAACCAGTTCCCTCTACCTCAGTTTTAGAAATGACCCGAAGAAAACACCACCAAACAAATCAAAGTGTTGGGAAAAGGGGAGACTAGTTTGTTCCCCTGGGTCTTCCTCTGACTGTGGTTTTGACCTGAATGCCAAATGTGGAGGGCTGAGCCGGTCTTGTTTCTTTTTTTTTTAATCCTCTTTTACGATCTCTTTGTGTTGTGATGAAAAGGCCTGGGAGTTTTCTCTCTCCCTGTCAGTGAAGAACTGTGAAGTGCTGGAGTAGTTCAATTCAGCACTCTGTCAATTATCTTCGTCTTTCACCTCTCAATAGAGGGATGGAGGGTCAGGGGGGAGCAGTCTCCCTCTTTCTGCTATTCTCCCTTATTTTTAACCATGTGTCTTCCCTGTTTCTTCCCAACTTTATCCTTTAAAGACAATCTGACAATAGCAGACAGGCATAAATGACAATGCAGCTGAAACTTGATGGCTGTAGGGAAAGAGTAATGAAATACATTTAGTTAGGTACTAAAGCTTTGCCTGGAGGGCGGACGTCAGCTGTGACACATCTAAACCAGAACTGAGGTGCGTCAGCACTGTGACACATCTAAATCAGAACTGAGGTGCGTCAGCACTGTGACACATCTAGATCAGAACTGAGGTGCGTCAGCACTATAACACATCTAAATCAGAACTGAGGTGCGTCAGCACTGTAACACATCTAAATCAGAACTGAGGTGCGTCAGCACTGTAACACACAGAACTGAGGTGCGTCAGCACTGTAACACACAGAACTGAGGTGCGTCAGCACTGTAACACACAGAACTGAGGTGCGTCAGCACTGTAACACACAGAACTGAGGTGCGTCAGCACTGTAACACACAGAACTGAGGTGCGTCAGCACTGTAACACACAGAACTGAGGTGCGTCAGCACTGTAACACACAGAACTGAGGTGCGTCGGCACTGTGACGCACAGAACTGAGGTGCGTGTTTAGTGAGACTGTCGGCCTGTGTGTTTAGTGGGGCTGTCGGCCTGTGTGTTTAGTGGGGCTGTCGGCCTGTGTGTTTAGTGGGGCTGTCGGCCTGTGTGTTTAGTGGGACTGTCGGCCTGTGTGTTTAGTGGGGCTGTCGGCCTGTGTGTTTAGTGAGACTGTCGGCGTGTGTGTGAATGCCCAGAGTGGAGGGTTGATCTTATTGTAAGTGGCATCCCCATCACTCTCCCTTATGAACACGGTCGTTGGGGGAGACTGAATAATCACCATGGATACAAAGGTAGCGGGGCCATCACACTCTGAGGGAGAACGAGCATCATCTATCAGAACACTGATGAACTGGGGAGGGAGGATGGATGAGACCAATACAAGAGAAGGGAGGGATGGTGGATGAGACAGGGGTGAGACAGACTACAAGAGGAGGGAGGGTGGGTGAGACAGACTACAAGAGAAGAGGGAGGGTGAGACTGAGCTGAGACAGACTACAAGAGAGGGTGGATGAGACCGACTACAAGAGAAGAGAGGGAGGGTGGATGAGACCGACTACAAGAGAAGAGTGGGAGGGTGGATGAGACCGACTACAAGAGAAGGGAGGGAGGGTGGGTGAAGACCGGTGGTTATTATCATACTCTTGTTACTGGTCTCATTCTTGTGTGTTGATGTGGGATTGGTTGTGTGTGTAATTTTGATAGCAGACACTACTGCCCAATGATCGCCTGTGGACGAGGTTAGATGTGTGTGTAACTGTGTATACAGCTGTTCTGTAAGCTACATTGGTAACACCTCACCCCTCTCACTCAACCTTCTGCATTGTTCCCAAGGCAAGGACAGGCTCACAGGCAAGATTTGGCCTGCTCCTCTCCACCTGCTCTACCTCCTCCTACCTGCTCTACCTGCTCTACCTCCTCCCTTTCTTTCAAGTCTAACCCTGTCCAGGCCTGTTGGAGAATCCTGTTAGGTAGCTTTAGTGCATGCAAGCAGGGGCACATTCACTATATTACAATGGTTCTGATGCTACACAAATGCTGGTGTGGCAGTAGCCTGTCTTGTCTCTCCAGTGACTGTGAGAAGAGACTAATGGGACAGTAAAGCGTCTGATGTACTAGAAATGAGTGGCACTGTGCTCAAACATCCATATACTTGACTGTGCATTAAGGAATGAGCCTGTCGTGGATAGTTTAATATCCTGTCTTAAAAGAAACACCATTTATGAAATACAGTGGGCTATATCCGAAGATCTAAATCTTTCCAGCTGTAATGGGATCTTTTATGTGGTGTAATCGTGTGGCTCCGCTTCTCTTGAGTTATACGGTCCTGTGTGGCAGAGCTTCATTGCCCTCTCATTAAAGAATAGTGTCGAAGACGATATGATAAAGGAAATGTGTGAACCCAAGTGTCATTCCCCCTGTGGGTCTGTCTCTAGAACACTCCAGTGTTTTGACTGCCAGCCAGCCAGCCAGCCAGCCCAGCCCAGCCCAGCCCAGCCCAGCCCAGTCCTATGTTTAACCACCGGCCCTTAGCTAAGTTTCACACAGCAAGGGTTTAGCAGTTGTCTGTCTCGCTCTCTGTCGCTCTCGCACTCTTTCACCATGAATATGTAATCAGGCCATTACTATGCAACGTGCATTTTTAAACGACGACTACCTCCTCACAGTAGAATAGTGTTACTATACTATTTACCTGCAGGTCAGGACTTCAACAGAAGGGAGACTGTGATTGATTCGGGCTCTTGTTTATTGCTCCTCCAGGTTTGGATTGAAAGAGGTAGACCTGGGCTGTCTCAACACAAGATGTAATGCATCAAAAGTAGACTGTTTTTAGTATATCACTTTTCACAAATGATCATATTTGGAGACGAGGTTGACTATTGTAGAACATTTAGTGTTATTGTGTGAATTACTTCTCTCCCTCTTGTTCTTCTGTGCGATCATCTCCGTTTCATGTTTACAAGGTGGCGCTTCCGTTGTTTATTTGACAGTTGTTTCCCAGCAGCAGTGGTTGAACTCTGGCGGAACGTTCTAAACATAGACGCTGAATTAGGATTTGTTTCATTCCACTGGCATGTGGGACCCAGAGAATTTCATTAGGCTGTTATGGGAAGACTTGATGGAACAGAACACTGATAGACTGAGCACACCTGGCCGGCTCTCATAAATATAGTCATTTAATATAGTGTTGTGTTCATAAATATAGGCATTTAATATGGTGTTCACCTCATAAATATAGACATTTAATATGGTGTTCACCTCATAAATATAGTCATTTAATATGGTGTTCACCTCAGTCACACACACAGAAACACTCCCCAACACGCAGGCAGTCAGTCACACACACAGAAACACTCCCCAACACGAAGGCAGTCAGTCACACACACAAACACTCCCCAACACGAAGGCAGTCAGTCACACACACAGAAACACTCCCCAACACGCAGGCAGTCAGTCACGCATACAATACATGTCTGAATGTACGGATACATGCTCACCCTTCCATGTACATTCAGCTGTAAAGTAGTTTGTGACTGTTCACCTGATTCCTGTCCTGCATGGTGAACTGGAGCATGCAAACTCCCTGCAGACAATCAGTCTCTCGGTCTTAGGTCTAATTTGGGGTTGATGTGTAACTTACTCTTCTCTCTCTTTCCAGGGGGACTCCATGAAAGATGACGGAGGAGGTGACAGTTGTAGCCAAGTGGGACTACACGGCCCAGCAGGACCAGGAACTTGACATCCGGAAGAATGATCGGCTTACTCTGCTGGACGACAGCAAGACTTGGTGGAGGGTGAGGAACGCCTCAAACCAGACTGGCTACGTCCCCTCCAACTACGTAGAGCGCAAGAACAGCCTGGTGAAGAAGGCCTCTCTGGTCAAGAACCTCAAAGACACACTGGGTAAGAGGGTTGGGGCTGACTTTATCAGTATGTTGGTGACAGTGGTGGTAGTTTGTCAGTGTGTTGGTGTCAGTTTGGCGGCGGGGGTTATTGGTATGGCGGGGCGGGGGTTATTGGTATGGCGGGGCGGGGGTTATTGGTACGGCGGGGCGGGGGTTATTGGTACGGCGGGGCGGGGCGGGGGGGGTTATTCGGGGGTTACGGTACGGGGCGGGGTTATCGGGGGGTTATCGGTACGGGCGGGGCGGGGTTATCGGTACGGCGGGTTATCGGCAATGCGGGGTTATCGGTACGGCGGGGTTATCGGTACGGCGGGGGGAGGGGTTATCGGTACGGCTGGGGGGGGGGGGTTTATCGGTACGGCGGGGGGGGGGGTTATCGGCGGGGGGGTTGGGTTATCGGTACGGCGGGAGGGGTTTATCGGTACGGCGGGGGGGGGGGGTTATCGGTACGGGCGGGGCGGGGTTGGGGACGGCTGGGGGGGGGTTATCGGCACGGCGGAGGCAGGGTTATGTTGGCGGCGGCAGGCGTGGTAGTATATCAGCGTTAAAAAAGAGGGTTATTCCTCCTCTATTTTGTCAATCCCCTCTACACAACCGCTAGATATTGATGAGGTCATTATTAACCCTTCTCCTGAATTGTTTGTGTGTGTCCCACTCGGGTACTGGGGCTGGATGTGAGCCTCTCTTACTTTACAGACCAGCATCTCAGGAACCGTGTTCAGCTGGCCATCTCCGAGTTGACACAGCTTGATTATCCTCACATTAATATTACAAGCACTCATTCACGTGTGACCTGTGAGTGTAAAGGTCGTCACCTGTCCCAGGTTTGTCAGCATTCCTCTTCACAGGTTTCCGGTTGGAAAAATTCCTAGTTTAGAATTAAGGGTTCAGGATAATGCGTGTAACGTCATGAAAACTGCTCCGCACGCTACAGGATTATGGTAGATTAAATGTTATCCAAGATGTTTACTGAACATCCATGGATGATCAAACTTGATCCTGTCTCTGGGCTGGTGGAGACTGAAGAGACGTTGTCCTGTTATCTCTCGCCATCTCCTTGCTCCCTTTCTCCCTTTTTTTTATACCTTTTCATATACTCATATACATTTTGCTGAACTGTGAACTCTTGCGTGCACCAGAGAGAGAGACATAGGGAGTTGAGCACACAGGGCATTAGTATGGAGTTGCCCCCCCCCCCTTGTTGCTGTAACAGCCTCCACGGTTCTCGGAAGGCTTTCACTAGATGTTGGAACATTGCTGTGGGACTTGCCGCCATTCAGCCACGAGCATTAGTGAGGTCAGGCACCGATGTTGTACGATTATCCCTGGTTTGCAGTCGGCATTACAATTCTTCCCGACGGTGTTTGATGGAGTTGAGGTCAGGGCTCTGTGCAGGCCGTTCAAGTTCTTCCACACCGATCTCAACAAACCATTTATGTATGGACCATTCTTTGTGCTCTGCGGAATTGTCATGCTGAAACCGGAAAGGGCCTTCTCCTAACTTTTGCCACAAAGTTGGAAGCACAGAATCGTCCAGAATGGTGCTGTAGCGTTAAGATTTCCCTTCACTGGAACTAAGGGGCCTAGCCCATTACAGTTGGCACTATGCATTGGGGAAGGAGGTGTTCTCCAGACATCAACTAAATCATCACTCCAGAGAATGCGTTTCCACTGCTCCAGAGACCAATGGCGGTGATCATTACACCACTCCAGCCGATGCTTAGCATTGCATATGGTGATCTTAGGCTTGTGTGCAGCTGCTCTGCCATTAAAACCCATTTCATAAAGCTCCCGATGAACAGCTCTTGTGCTTCCAGAGGCAGTTTGGAACTCAGTAGTGAGTGTTGCAACCAATGACAGATGATTTTTACGTGATACGCGCTTCAACACTCGTTCTATGAGTGTGTGGCCTACCACTTAGTGGCTCACCCGTTTTGCTCCTAGACGTTTCCACGTCACAGTAACAGCACTTACAGTTGACCGGGGCAGCTCGAGCAGGGCAGAAATTTGACGAACTGACTTGTTGGAAAGTTAGCATCCTATGACGGTGCCAAATTGAAAGTCACTGAGCTCTTCAGTAAGGCCATTCTAGTGCCAATGTTTGTCTATGGAGATTGCATGGCTGTGCGCTCGATCTCATACTTGATTTCACACTTGAAATAGACTAATCCACTCATTTTGAAGGGGTGTTTACATACTTCTGTGCATATATAGTGTACGTCTTCTCTGCTTGTGGGAGAGCGAGAGAGAAGTTTAGATCGAGAGAGAGAGGCGCACACAGACATACAGAGAGAGGGAGGGGGGAGGAGGCTATGTGAGGGGATGGGTAGTCTGTTTCAGACACAAATATTCCCCTCTGCCCGAGGGACGGCGCCATCAGACTGTGGGCCAACACTGCACAGCCTGTCACTGTCACTCGCCAGCACTGAGTCAGGACTGTGTGTGCGTGGGGAGTGCTCACAATGTGCACAGATCTTCATTCTCTTGCCATGAATCTCAAAATATTTCTAGCAATAAGAAAACTAATTCTAGAGGCACTGAACCAACACTCATCAACAAACATTCTCACCTTCTCTGCTATCCCCTACACACTGTTATTCTGACACCAATGTGAGTGTATCCATAATTAAAGGGATGTCTCTATATGCCCGTTAAAGATGTGGCTGAGTCATTGAAGTCCTGTCTGCAGGCCAGTAAACCAGCTTCAGAGTGAGGTCTCTAACAAAGCAAGGCACTTGCCCACCCACCAACCATCAGGGCATGACGCGCTAGCCTGATGGTGTTGCAGCCTGTGGTGAAACCAAGAAACGACTAGCTATCCGCGTCTGTTATTGAATTTTACATTATGGCCAGGTTCTACTTCAACCCCTAGCATTTCAAAATGTTGTATTTCATCATAAATCAATGTTTGGATGGTGAGGGTTCGGCAGTAACTTCTAATGCGTCTTATTTTGTGTGTGCGCACATGCATGCCGGCCCGCCTAGTAAAGTAAGCACTCGAAGTTACGGTTCCTCTTTTTCCAGTCAGGACTGCATGTTTCGCCGTGTCCTGGGTTGTTCTTCCTGAAGGGAGAAGCCCAGTAGCATTGATACAAAATGGCTGTGCAGGGGGCAACCATCTCCCCACTGACCCAAAATGGCAACGCCACTCATCCATTGACAGCTACTGCAGGCCAATAAAGGGCAAATGTCTCCACGCTGAGCCAAAATGGCTCCCTCACTAGTTTATTCTTGTCTTTTTTTCTTTTTTTTTGACCCATTTTTCTCATCTCTCAGACAGATATAGGGTGTACAGTACATACTGTCATCGTGCCTGTCTGCCCATAATGTTTGTGAAAACATAACTCGCTGAATGGTTATGGACTGAGCACATACAGTAGCACTGTGTGTTAATAGCATTGCTTTTACTGTAGCAATGTTTTAAATATTTGACAGGCCACAACCTTTCAATGGGGCTGGGAAATAATTTTATATATATATATATATATGTCAATTATATAGAACTTTTAGAGCCATGACATCATTTTCTGGAACAAGCTGTTGTAACACAGTCAACTTAGTGTAGCAAGTGATGTCAATTAGCCTATCAGAAGCTTTTAGAGCCATGACATCATTTTCTGGAATTTTCCAAGCTGTTGTAAGGCACAGTCAACTTAGTGTACAGAAGATTATTACACTATATATGCACTGTATACAATATATATAAAGTTTACAAACACACACACACAGTTGAAGTCAGAAGTTTACATGCACTTAGGTTGGAGTCATTAGCTTGTTTTTCAACCACTCCATCATGGGAAAATCAAAACTTCTTGTTAACAAAACTATAGTTTTGGCAAGCCGGACCGGGAGGTTAGGACCTCTAAATTGTGCATGACACAAGTCATTTTTCTTGGTTGAGTTGTGTATCGGAGGACACAACCTCTCGTCTCGATCCCGAGCCCGTAAACAATTGTTTACAGACAGATTATTTCACTTATAATTCACTGTATCACAATTCTGGTGGGTCAGAAGTTTACAAACACTAAGTTGTTCATCCTTGGGAGCAATTTCTGAAGGTTGTCTCCTAGAGATGAATGTACTTTGGTGCGAAAAGTGCAAATCAATCCCAGAACAACAGCAAAGGACCTTGTGAAGATGCTGGAGGAAACGGGTACAAAAGTATCTATATCCACATTAAAACGAGTCCTATTTCGAAATAACCTGAAAGGACGCACAGCAAGGATAAGCCACTGCTCCAAAACCACCATTAAAAATTTGCAACGATTTGCAACTGCACATGGGGACAAATATTGTACTGTTTGGAGAAATGTTTTCTGGTCTGATGAAACAAAAATAGAACTGTTTGGCCATAATGACCATCGTTATGTTTGGAGGAACATGGGGGAGGCTTGCAAGCCAAAGAACACCATCCCCACAGTGAAGCACGTGGGTGGCATCATCATGTTGTGGGGGTGCTTTGCTGCAGGAGGGACTGGTGCACTTCACAAAATAGATGGCATCATGTGGAGGGAAAGTTATATGGATATATTGAAGCAACATCTCAAGACATCAGTCAGGAAGTTAAAGCTTGGTCGCAAATAGGTCTTCCAAATGGACAATGATTCCAAGCATACTTCCAAAGTTGTGGCAAAATAGCTTAAGGACAACAAAGTCAAGGTATTGGAGTCGCCATCACAAAGCCCTGACCTCAATCCTATAGAACATTTGTGGGCAGAACTGAAACAGTGTGTGCGAGCAAGGAGGCCTACAAACCTGACTGTTACACCAGCTCTGTCAAGAGGAATGGGCCAAAATTCACCCAACTTATTGTGGGAATCTTGTGGAAGGCTAGCTGACACTTTTGACCCAAGTTAAACAATTAAAAGGCAATGCTACCAAATACTAATTGAGTGTATGTAAACTTCTGACCCACTGGGAATGTGATGAAAGAAATAAAAGCTGAAATAAATCATTCACTCTACTATTATTCTGACATTTCACATTCTTAAAATAAAGTGGTGATCCTAACTGACCTAAAACACGGAATTTTTACCAGGATTAAATGTCAGGAATCGTGACAGTTTAAATGTATTTGGCAAAGGTGTATGTAAACTTCTGACTTCAACTGTGTGCGTGTGTGGATATATTTATATATTTATTTATTTATTTATTTTATATATAAAGAACTTTTTCAATTTAAACCTCTTAACAATATGGTAACTACAATGATTATGAAAGGGAACACGTCCACTGCCTCTCAACACACTTGTGTATTTAGTATAAAAACTACTGACTCCCCTGTGTCATTGTACGAACTCCTCATGACTCTTTCCGATTGCCCTGTGCATTGGCAGGGTTGGGGAGTCATCCGTTACACAAACCAACCATCTGTTACCAGATTAGAAATCATCCTGAAAAAACAGATGACTTCTAGGCTTACCTTTAATATTGATAAAGGATGTTTACAACCAACTCTGACACTTTTTCTCAATGACATTCAAGTTTCTACGTTTGTTCTGCCTGAGCGAGTCTGACCACAAGTCCGAGACCACTACATGATGACACAGCAATGTGTTTGATCAATAATAGATCACAGGAATTAATCTTTATTTATTTTAGGCTACAGTTCAAGCTATGTCTTCCAATGCTGTGACTGCTGTCGGCATCCAAAGAAAATACATACAACTTGAATAAACGCTTGTCAGGAAAGACGACAGCAATGGTTTAGCCGACAGGCGATACTGTATGGCAATGGAGGAAGAGGAGGAAGAGGGCCATCCTCAGTGAATTTCACCAAATGATTGATTCAATGTTTTGTCAGTAGCCTCAGCAGCACTCTGTAGGGTAGCACCATGGTGTGGTCGGAACACCGCTTGCTTCCTTCCTTCTCTGGGTACATTGACTTCAATATAAAACCCAAGAGGCTCATGGTTCTCACCCCCTTCCACAGTACTTACTTACAACTTCCGGAGGACGTTCTCCAACCTATCAGAGCTCTTGCAACATGAACAGACATGTTTTCCACTCAATCAAAGGATCAGAGAATGAATCTCGTACTGAAAGAAAAGCTACAGCTAGCAGGCACTGCAGTGCATAAAGTGTGGTTAGTAGTTAACTCGGAAAGACAATAGTTGAAGAGTGAGAGGGAGAGAGCAGAGCGAGAGACCCACAAAGAATAATTTGAAAACAAATTTGTTAAACTCCAATATCTATTGGGTGATATACCACAGTGTGCCTTCACAGCAGCAAAAACAAACCTGCTCCTACTGGCTTTTGCCAGATTCTGCCTTCACTCTCCTGAAGTTGCTGGTTATAGGCTGCATGGGGAGTCAGCAACCTTTCTCACGTGGAATGCTGGTTTATCTTAAATGTCACGCAGATTGGTAGAAAGGTTATGGTTTTCATAAGCACATTTCTGTGGAAGAGTTTCATTTACTTTGTCTTTCTATCTCAATCATTGTCATGTGGTTCATCAAAATTATATCTAAACGATAAGGATACAAACCTAAAAAGTAACTTCACTTCTATTTCCATTGCCAACTATGTAAAAATAACCTACATAAAGCCAACAAATTAATACAGTGCAGCCTACAGGTAGAAAATACCCTGATTTAAAAATAAATATCATATTGGCTACGCATGGCCTATCTGCAATGAACTTGAAACATTGTATAAAATATGCTGGGCCATCAGAGTTTCCTAAGCCAGTGAGCTTGGGACAGACACAGCTGTAGGCTATTTGCGCAAGGGAAAAGAAGTCATCAGGTAGGCCTGTTCTATGATGGGCTGGAAAGATGTTTCCAATACATTGAGGAACTGTTGTCATTCTCAATGGATGTAAAAACAGACTTTGTTTTCTTGCTGTCTGAGGATACTTTGAGATGCTCCACCGCTCATTAGTAGTGCTGCATTAAGCCAATCAGAAACACTATCTGATCTCCAAATGGGCACATTTATATGCCTACATTTGCACGCAGGACAGGTCGCCTATAGGCCTACTTCTACGTATAATCCAGTGCGTGTCCTTACTCAACATTGACAGAAGCGCTCCAAACAAAAGACCATACCTAAATTGGAAAACCCCCTAAAAGGAATTAAATAAATCAACTTGTTTCTCTCCCGTATATGTTGTGTGCTCTGCAAACAGTGTGTTCACTCCAACAACGAGAACGTTAGACTGGAATAGTTATATATTGAATGCATTAACAGAAATGACTGTAATCTAACAAACATTATAGATTACAAATTATATGAATTGATGGTAAATGTACTACTGGTGACATATGTAATGGGGAATTGACACTAACAATCAAATGCAAATAATTCACACAATGAAGTTGACTGTGACTGTTCACAAATTGTCAGGAGAGAGCACATCCCCGTAGCCACCGCAATGGATTAGTATCCTGAGATGGCCGTGAATCAGACATGTCTCCTGTGCCATAACAAAATATATATTTACCTACCTCATGAAGCTGGTGGAGAGAATGCCAAGAGTATGCAAAGCTCTCAAGGCAAAGGATGGCTACTTAGAAGAATCTCAAATATGAAATATAAATTTAGATTTTAACACTTTTTTTTGGTTACTACATGATTCCATGTGTGTTATTTCATAGTTTTGATGTCTTCACTATTATTCTACAATGTAGAAAATAGTAAAAATACAGAAACCCCTCGAATGAGTAGGGTGTCCACACTTCTGACTGGTACTCGACCAACAGCCTATCGCCTAAACAATTGACCAGTCGACTAATTGGAGTCAGCCCTACTGATTACAATTGACAGGTAATTAGTAACTAACGTATTACATTTTAAGTCTCCTACCTCGGGCTGTTGCGATGACCGTATTACCGCCACACCGGCAGTCATGAGTCTTAAGGCAGTCAAATTCCATGTGACCGTTTAGTCACGGTAATTAGGCTTCTCCAAGCTCTGATGCTGACTGCCTGGTTCTCAGCACTCTATTCTCCCTCTAATCACTCCGACATCAATGCAAATCTAATCAAAAATCTAATCAAACACTTAGAGTCCATGAGCTCATGTTGCGCAACATTTCTATAGGCTATGTGCAATTGCGTGAGTGATGAAAAAACGAGGATCCCATCAGCTTTCTATAGGCTAGGCCTACTATATTTATTTATTTCTCAACTTTAGTAATATTAAGCACATTACTTATCTTTGCAACAGGAGTATAGCCTACCAGGCTGGTATGAAAATGAACCACAGGAAAAGCATCCTCCATTCGCTATTTAAGTGCATAGATGACCTTATTTTTATTTCTGCCCCTGTTTTGAGACAGGTGCATGATAATGATCCATTCTAAATCAAAACAAATTGCACACATTATTTAGTATATGTGAAGACAAGCTTAAATCAAGAATTGTCTGATGGGTGACAGCCTAGCTGGCAGACATAAGCAGCACGTGAGTTTCAAGTTTGGGGAAGATCATTTTCACCATAAAAATTCACCTTTTATAATAAATGCATTACATGGAACAATCGCATTTGGGGTCACTTGATAATGGTGTTTTTCGCTAATGGAACATTCGTGCTTAGGGTGCATTACAGCCATACAAAGGGGATGCCGCTGTGAAATCCGAGGCATTATCAAGTGCTTGTCAAATTGTGAATGAGAGACTGATGAAGTTTGTACAGCCTCCGCAAAAAAACAAAGCAGAGCTCATTCCTTTTCAAGCAACTTCTTTTCAAATCGTTAGTCTCATCATGCCACCTTACAATGTATTAAAAACAAAACATAGCCCAACATTTGCAGAACAACTAAAGTTACATTAATAACTCTAAATTAAGCTTATAGGAGTACCTATTTCTTTGTTAACCTCTCAACAAAAAATAGCCGCATGGTCACACTCCCTCAAATCGTTTGGAGAAAATGTCCTTTATTTTATTCAGCATTGTTAAATTTTATTCAGCATTGTTAAATTTCATTCAGCTTTGTTCAATTGTATTCTTCATACTATAAAATAATGCCACGGCATTCTAAGCAAATCTTGTTTGTTTGCTAAATGAACTAGTGTAGCCCACAGCCATATGGCCTAGCCAGATCAGAACCTAACATAAGGACAACTCAGAGTATGCTATTCTGTTCTTCTGAAATAGACTACATTTTCTTCATATCATGCTTCTTTAGACCTGTCTAAAATAAATAATGGATTTATTGTGAAGTTGTAGGCTATATTTAATGGATTTATTAGACATTTTTAAATATAGATGTTCCAAAGGTCTGCATCAGTGGCTTGTTGGTGATTAGTGGAAGCCAGGAGATGCTAAATGTGTTTGTTGATTAGCAATCAATTATCGTGAGACTGACAGTTATTTGCTTGACAATCACCGGCTGAGTAAATTTTGTGACCTCCACAGCCCTAATCCTACCCACCCTGTTGATATGCCAACCTCTGCGTCACTCGGGGTTGTTATTAAACATGCTGAGGTAGGGTTGTCATGGGTCAGGCTCCAGTGATGAATGAATAAGGATGGGGGGGAGGGGGGAGAAAGATGGAGTGTGGAAGGAGGGAATAGACTGTTCCACTGCCAACCAGCAGACCAGAGCCTTGAAGTGGAAATGAGGGAGATGGAGCGTGTGTGTGTTTCAGCTGAGCTGGGCTGTGTGGGTCTCGGGGGACTTTGTGTCTGCTGCCCTCGGCATATCTCTGCTCTCTACCCTGAGGCAGTCGACAGCTCAGTCTCTCCACGGGATGGCTTGAAGTAGGCCCAGGAGGAGAGGTTTCATGTTGTCACATCAAGTGGGGCAACACACACACACTAATGAGTTGTTCCACCCATTCAGTGCCTTTTGAGAAGTGTAACTTTTTTTAAACACTTTGAATGCATATGAAACTAAAAGAGAAATATCTCTGCAATTGTTAATGTCATGCCCCCCCCCTCCATTCTTGACTTTTCCTAAATAAGTATTTAACACATGTTAACATTTGCATTTTGATATCACAAACATAATTTGTGTTTATAGGCAGTTTTTAGGAGGACATTTTCCTGGAGCGCCAATAAAGGACTTTCAAATACTCCTCCAGACTCACATGCACGTAAGACGTTTTGGTATATGAGGCGGCAGGGTAGCCTAGTGGTTAGAGCGTTGGACTAGTAACTGGAAGGTTGCAAGTTCAAACCCCCTGAGCTGACAAGGTACAAATCTGTCGTTCTGCCCCTGAACAGGCAGTTAACCCACTGTTCCTAGGCCGTCATTGAAAATAAGAATTTGTTCTTGACCACTTGCCTGGTTAAATAAAGGTAAAATATATAAATAAAATATACGTGTTCTGTTCTATATAGTATCACAGAGCAGGTTCAGAGGTTTCCAAAACACTTAACTCTCAAATTGAAGAGTAACATAAATAACATTGCGTACAGTAACATAAATAATGAAAATGCTGTTGTGTTCCTTTGAAAGATATTTTTGCGTATTCTAGTGTTAGATTAGCATACAGTGCCCTTGGAAAGATATTTTTGCGTATTCTAGTGTTAGATTAGCATACAGTGCCCTTGGAAAGATATTTTTGCGTATTCTAGTGTTAGATTAGCATACAGTGCCCTTGGAAAGATATTTTTGCGTATTCTAGTGTTAGATTAGCATACAGTGCCCTTGGAAAGATATTTTTGCGTATTCTAGTGTTAGATTAGCATACAGTGCCCGTATTCTAGTGTTAGATTAGCATACAGTTTGGAAAGATAGTATTCTAGTGTTAGATTCTAGTGTGGAAAGATATTTTTGCGTATTCTAGTGTTAGATTAGCATACAGTGCCCTTGGAAAATAGTATTCTAGTGTTAGATTTACATTGGAAAGATATTTTTTTTCAAATGCCCTTGGAAAGTATTCCTCTTTACTTTTTCAAATGTGTATTACGTTACAGCCTATTTCTAAAATAAAATAAATCCTCAGCAATCTACACACAATACCCATAATGACAAAGCGAAAAATAAAATACAGAAATACCTTAATTACATAAGTATTCAGACCCTTTGCACTGATACTCGAAATTGAGCGCTGTCTGATGCATCCTGTTCAAATTGATCATCCTTGAGATCTTTCTACAACTTGATTGAAGTCCACCTGGAGTAAATTCAATTGATTGGACACGATCTGTCAACTGTTGTAACTGTCTATATAAGGCCCCACAGTTGACAGTGCATGTCAGAGCAAAAACCAAGGCATGAGGTCGAAGGAATTGTCCAGGATTGTGTCGTGGGTACAGATGTGGAGAAGGGTACTAAAACATTTGTACAGCATTGAAGGTCCCCAAGAACACAGTGGCCTCCATCATTCTTAAATTGAAGAAGTTTGGAACCACCAAGACTCTCTTGGGCTCCAGAGTGGTGCAGTGGTCTAAGACACTGCATGCCAGCTGCATCACATCCGGCCGTGACTGGGAGTCCCATAGGGCGGCACATAATTGGCCGAGCGTCGTCCGGGTTTGTCCAGGGTAGGCCGTCATTGTAAATAAGAATTTGTTCTTAACTGACTTGCCTAGTTAAATAAAAATAATTACAGCTGGCCGCCCGGCCAAATTGACCAATCAGGCTAGAAGGGCCTTGGTCACAGATTTCCTCTGGACATTGGAGAACAGGAGGACAACCATCTCTGCAGCACTTCACCAATCAGTCCTTTATGGTAGAGTAGCCAGACGGAAGCCACTCCTCAGTGGCTTGTTGTACATGGACCTTGACTCTTCTTTTAAACATTATGGTCTGTTCAATATTCCTGTCTTGTTTGCATTTGTCATCCCCTTCTGTCTGTCTTTTTTTCCCTCGATCTTGCCCTCTTTTCTGCCCTCTTTTTCTGTTTCTCTTTTGCTTTTTCTCTCTCGCTCTCTTTCTCACTCCGCCCCTCTTTTCTGTGAGTTCTGTCCTGTGATGTCTGGTCTTCTGTGTGTTAGTAACAGCTGCCAAGGGAGCCTCCTCCCTCCACCTCTCCTCACCCATTTCTCTCTCGCACAACAAAGCAGGAGGAAAGTTTAGTGCCACTCTGTGTGAACCCAATAACTTTCTGAGTGAGCTGTCATCGACAGAGCTGTGACCTGGCTCTACACTGCAACACAAACACTGACACACACAGTTGTCACTTTTCCCTGTGTTGTGACTAAACTAATTACAGCATTGGGAATGTGTGTTTGCAGTGGAATCTAATTGTACTTACTGCATAACTAACAGAAGAACTAAAGTATGTTTGGTGACTTTTATTTAAGATGTAATTGGTTTGTACAGTAAGAGCTGCTCTGATGGGGTCTGTCTGCCCAGCATCCAACCACCGGAGCCATTAGTCATCTGTATGTCAGTCACCCATCTCCCTAGGTGTGACAACTGAAAGCATCAGAACAACTTTTAGTTGGCCCTAGCTAGCGCTCAACATGAGTTACAACAGGTAAATAATCACCATGGAGGAGACAGGAGAGAGCTTGCTGTCTTCGTTGTGCAGGAGATGGAGGCAGGGAGAGGAGATGGGTAGGTGTAGAGGCAGCTTTGATCCCTTGCCTGCCTGTCAGTACCACAGCAGAGCCATGCACCAGGCTGTCTGCTCCACTTTCCTCCCGAGCTCGAATGTACTATTTTCAGCTTTTTGAGGGGACTTGGTTAGCTGAGCTAGAGCATGTCGGTGGTGCTGAATGCCTGGTTTAATGAGATGGGAGTTGTGACACACACACTGGCAGTTGTGATGTGTGTGTGTGTGTCACTGTATGCTAGTTTGAGAGAATTACTGTATGTAGTGCATGTGTGTACAATCTTGCATGTACGTGGATGTGATTGTGAACATGAGTTTGAAGCTGTTCTGGCTCATGGAGCCCTATTATAAAACACTGTTGGTGTTTCCTTTATTCTGGCAGTTACCTGTATGCGTTTGTTTTGTCCTCTATCTTAAGTGTTTACTCCCCAACTGGGCCCAGAGTGCAGCCTGAAGCCTCAATTTAGTGCCCCAACCCCTGCCTTGTCTCCCAGTGTCCTGAATCAGATTTGGCTCCTTCGGTCTTATTTACTTTCTCAGTACCACTGGAGTTATAACTTGTGTGTTTTCGGGTTGTGGATATGAAAGATGTTTATATTATGGCATTGTTGAATACTCGTTTCTGATTAGCCTGAAGGTGTTTGGCGGATATATTGGAATGTGGTTAATCGAGGTTATTATCACATCAATAGAACGGGTTACCAACATATTCAGATAATGATTGACATATTTTCATTAAATTTTTATTTAGATTAATTTATTCATACTTTCATCCTTCCACCAAATATAGTCCTGACACAGATCTAGGGTTGCTACCCAAGCCGGCTGGTCGTTCGTTCGATCAGTCTCTGGCAGCGACCCAGTCGTTCATCCTAAATGTTCTATTGTCATACTGGCTGGCAATGTTCTTATACCTTGCTTGCTAGCTAGCCAACTACGGCTAACTTAGTCACGTTAAACACCGCAGCCAGAATAACAGCAAAGTAGCTGCATGTTTAAGCTGTTTTCTAGTGACATTTATTTGGATACATTCATAAGAATGAGTTAATGATGAGCGAATTGCTGAGCAAAGAAAATGTTTTCTCTCGTCAGAACAATGTTGTTCAGAGGAGCTAGCCGACAACACAACTAACACAATCACTGTTGTTCGGAGGAGCTAGCCAACAACGCAACTAACACAATCACTGTTGTTCGGAGGAGCTAGCCAGCAACGCAACTAACACAATCACTGTTGTTCGGAGGAGCTAGCCAACAACGCAACTAACACAATCACTGTTGTTCGGAGGAGCTAGCCAACAACGCAACTAACACAATCACTGTTGTTCGGAGGAGCTAGCCAACAACACAATCACTGCGGAAGCTAACACAATCACTGTTGTTCAGAGTAGCTAGCCAACAACACAATCACTGTTGTTCGGAGGAGCTAGCCAACAACGCAACTAACACAATCAGCAACTAACACAATCACTGTTGTTCGGAGGAGCTAGCCAGCCAACAATCAACACAATCACTGTTGTTCAGAGGAGCTAGCCAACAACAACACAATCACTGTTGTTCAGCAACTAACACAATCAGTCGGAGGAGCTAGCCAGCCAACAACACAATCACTGCAACTAACACAATCACTTGTTCAGAGGAGCTAGCCAACAACGCAAATAACACAATCACTGTTGTTCAGAGTAGCTAGCCAACAACACAACTAACACAATCACTGTTGTTCAGAGGAGCTAGCCAACAACAACACAATCACTGTTGTTCAGAGCCAACAACACAATCAGTTCTAGCCATCACAACGCAACTAACACAATCACTGTTGTTCAGAGGAGCTAGCCAACAACACAATCACTGTTGTTCAGAGTAGCTAGCCAACAACACAATCACTGTTGTTCAGAGGAGCTAGCCAACAAGCTAATCACTGTTGTTCAACACAACAGATAACATAATCACTGTTGTTCAGAGGAGCTAGCCAACAACGCAGATAACACAATCACTGTTGTTCAGAGGAGCTAGCCAACAACACAACTAACACAATCACTGTTGTTCAGAGTAGCTAGCCAACAACACAACTAACACAATCACTGTTGTTCAGAGTAGCTAGCCAACAACACAATCACTGTTGTTCAGAGTAGCTAGCCAACAACACAATCACTGTTGTTCAGAGGAGCTAGCCAACAACACAATCACTGTTGTTCAGAGGAGCTAGCCAACAACACAACTAACACAATCACTTCAAACTGAAGCAGGAAAGACTGCAAACAAGCTGCATTTAGTTTCATTTGATCTGTTTTCCATTGAAATGTATTTCGTATATGTCCTTAAATGATGCCTATTCATGATTTCGACTGGCTGAGAAACTGTCCGTCCCGACTCCTGACCCCTACACGTTCATTACTGTTGGACAGCCAGAGATTGTTTCAATATTAAAATTCAATGTTGGAAATGTCAGAGACCGACAGCAAGGTTTATGCAAATCGCTATTGAAAACCAATTGCTAGTCTAAAAGAAATGGGAGAAAATGTCTAGATAGTTTTTACATTAGAGATCAAATTTATAAATTGTATGGCTGGGCTGATGAGACAGTTGATTGCACATTGAGATGGATCAGAGTAAATAGGCATAGCTTTAGCCGGTTGTCACTTCAAATCAAATTGTATTGGTCACATACACATGGTTAGCAGATGTTAATGCAAGTGTTGTAAAATGCTTATGCTTCTAGTTCTGACAATGCAGCAATATCTAACAAGTAATCTAACGATTTCACAACAGGTGGAATACAGTTTTAACCAATCAGCATCCAGGATTAGATCCACCCGTTGTTTTATTCCCTATAATGAACAATAGAATTCACTCTCTGTAGTTCATTCTTCCATGTTTGAGCTGCTTTTCAAGCAAGTCAAATTGAAAACATTGGCATTGTGGTTTAATTAGCTAAACTAGCAAGTCTGTGTTTGGTTACCAAGGCAACTACTGAGGCTTTCTAGTTAACTTGGTAGCTACTTCAATGGATGTTAAATACATTTCGAGAGGCAACTGTGTTCAATTATAGCCATGGTATAAGAGAGATAATCAGCTTGGGGATCTATGCGTTCTCTTTAAAATAATGCAACTCCTAGTTTATTATTTTCCATAAGACGCATAACCCCTTGTTAATTATTCCTTACTTAGTATCTGGTTATACAAGTGTTGTAGTACCAGTCGCTGCCAATACTGCCAACTAGAAGAAATCCACAGTACTTTTTATTCAATCCACTTGCAACACCAGACATGTTGTCTTTGACTGGTTCTCTAAAATAAAATGAAATGTCATGGTAGGTTAGCTTAACATACTGATGTAGTGATTTCTGTCTTTGTCTCTGTCTCAGGACTGGGTAAGGGCAGAAGGAAGCAGAGTGCCAGTGACGCCTCCCCCACGCCCAGCACAGATGCGGAGTACCCCTCCAATGGGAGTGGCGGAGGAGTGGCTGAGCGGGTCTACGACCTTAACATCCTGGCTGTGGTCAAGTTCTCGTACGTGGCGGAGCGCGAGGATGAGCTGACCCTAGCCAAGGGGTCACGGGTCACGGTGATGGAGAAGTGCAGTGACGGTTGGTGGCGGGGCAGCCAGGGAGGTTGCGTGGGCTGGTTCCCCTCCAACTATGTCCTGGAGGACTCCTCAGAGGGTGAAGGGGGTAGAGGTGGAAGGGACTCCCCAGGTTATCCAGGGAGGGGCAGGGAGGCCACGATGACCAACGGGCGGGCGGGAGGTGGTGGCAGCCGGGGTGGCGAGGGCGGTGGTGCGCTCCAGCTGGTCCAGACTCTGTACCCGTTCAGCTCAGTGACGGAGGAAGAGCTGAACTTTGAGAAAGGAGAGGTGATGGAGGTTGTTGAGAAACCTGAGAACGACCCAGAGTGGTGGCGCTGCCGGAACACCCGCGGTCTGGTGGGCCTGGTGCCCAAAAACTACGTGCTGGTGCTGAATGACACCAACGGGCTCCCGGGCTCCCCGCCCTTCCGCTGTCGCCACCCGGCTCCCCACAGATCGGCCACGTGGCCCCGGCGTGCGAGGGCAAGTTTGCAGGCAGGGACTGGTACTATGGAGGGGTGACCAGACACCAAGCAGAGCTGGTCCTCAACAAGAGAGGAGAGGAGGGGGATTTCCTCATACGTGACAGCGAGTCATCGGTGAGTGGGGGAGGAGAGGATGAAGGAAGGGGAGGGATTAGGGAAGGAAGTAGACCATGGTTTCCCAAACACTGCCCTGTGGGAAGGGGAAGATCTCAATTGCATACTCCTAATGCCCCTCTCTGACCACCACCTCCAATGGGTTTTGAGGAGGTGATGGGGAGAGAGGGCGTGAGGAGTATGCAATTGAGATCTTCCCAAGGATAAAATACTAAATTGGAGGATAGGAGATATACAGTATCTGCACACATGAACAGCTATTGACCTGTGATTTATAAATGAAGTCATAGTGCCCTCTGCTGGTGGATAGTTAGTAGGGTGTTTGTTGGAGATGTTTCATCTATGTTGTGTAAGTGAACTGACTCTCACTCTCTCCATCCTTCTCCCTCTAGCCCAGTGATTTCTCTGTGTCTCTGAAGGCGCCTGGGAAGAACAAGCACTTCAAGGTGCAGTGTTCAGAGGAGGTCTACTGTATCGGCCAGCGCAAGTTCAGCTCCATAGATGAACTGGTGGAACACTACAAGAAAGCCCCCATCTTCACCAGTGAACAAGGAGACAAGCTCTACCTGGTCAAACCGCTGCCCGAACCCCAGCTATCCTCAACATGCTGAACTTGGGGAGAGACCTTACTGTCTGTTTTAGCCCAGTCACATAGTTTGTATTGGTTCTGTTTCCTTTGTTAGTTAAAAAAAATTGAAATGTAAACCCTCTCCAGAGGTTCTGATGATTTCTAAAGGAAATAATAAGTCCACTAAGGGACCACTGTAAACACTCTTTAGATTTGTTCTTCTTCCTTTTGCCTAATCCTCATCTATCCATCTCTTCCTCTACCTTCATCCTCATCTATTCATATCTTCCTCCACCTTCATCCTCATCTATCCATCTCTTCCTACCTTCATCCTCATCTATCCATCTCTTCCTCTACCTTCATCCTCATCTATTCATATCTTCCTCCACCTTCATCCTCATCTATCCATCTCTTCCTCTACCTTCATCCTCATCTATTCATATCTTCCGCCACCTTCATCCTCATCTATACATATCTTCCTCCACCTTCATCCTCATCTATCCCTCTCTTCCTCCACCTTCATCCTCATCTATCCCTCTCTTCCTCCACCTTCATCCTCGTCTATCCCTCTCTTCCTCCACCTTCATCCTCATCTATCCCTCTCTTCCTCCACCTTCATCCTCGTCTATCCCTCTCTTCCTCCACCTTCATCCTCGTCTATCCCTCTCTTCCTCCACCTTCATCCTCGTCTCTACATATCTTCCTCCACCTTCATCCTCGTCTATCCCTCTCTTCTTCCACCTTCATCCTCGTCTATCCCTCTCTTCCTCCACCTTCATCCTCGTCTATCCCTCTCTTCCTCCACCTTCATCCTCGCCTTCATCCTCGTCTATCCTCTCTTCCTCTTCCTCCGCCTTCATCCTCGTCTCATCCCTCTCTTCCTCCGCCTTCATCCTTGTCTATCCCTCTCTTCCTCCGCCTTCATCCTCGTCTATCCCCCTTCCTCCGCCTCATCCTCGTCTATCCCTCTCTTCCTCCGCCTTCTCGTCTATCCATCCTCATCTATCCCTCTCTTCCTCCGCCTTCATCCTCGTCTATCCCTCTCTTCCTCCGCCTTCATCCTCATCTATCCCTCTCTTCCTCCGCCTTCATCCTCGTCTATCCCTCTCTTCCTCCGCCTTCATCCTCATCTATCCCTCTCTTCCTCCGCCTTCATCCTCGTCTATCCCTCTCTTCCTCCGCCTTCATCCTCGTCTATCCCTCTCTTCCTCCGCCTTCATCCTCGTCTATCCCTCTCTTCCTCCGCCTTCATCCTCGTCTATCCCTCTCTTCCTCCGCCTTCATCCTCGTCTATCCCTCTCTTCCTCCGCCTTCATCCTCGGAACTCAACTTCGAGAGAGAGATACTGTCAATGTGCCACCTGCTTACTGTATTGCTTTTCTATTGGCACTACACTTATTGTTCTGTTTTTCAATTGGCCCCAGCTCTACACTACTGCTATTTGATTGGCTCCTGCTGTACACTAATTGCACTGTTCTATTGGCTCCAGCTCTACACTACACTTAGTTCTCGATTCAATCTGGATGACTGAAGCATTACAGATTGAATGCTAGAGATGTAAAGGTAATTTCTGATTTGAGCTGACAGGATGCAGTGTTTACCGTGAATGCAGTCTCCGCTAATGCGAGAACATATTCTTTCAATTTAAATCACGCTTTAACGCTGAACTTCCGCTACATGAATTGAGCCCTTACTGTATTCATTGGCCCTCGTGCTGTTTTCCAATGAAATCAGGTCTTCAGGCGTTCTCCTCTCAATATGTAAATGTAGCTGATGGATGACACTAATTCGAGAGTAATATGTTCTTTTGTTTTTATATACTTCTTGCTACGTGTCGGTCATGGGGTTCTCAGCTTTTATTAGATATAATATATCTGAATGTCATTGAGCGTTGTTATTTCATTCTTGTTCCCACTGTATGTATATATTCAGAAGATGTGCATATATGAATCGTTTTGATCCAACCTATGGTACTGTACCACTGATCACGTGATGAGAATTGAAATGCGTATGTTCAATAAAAGTTTTTGCAGAATAACTCTAATCATAAGCCGTCTGCCCTTTCTGTCTCTGACGCTGTATCGTGAGACAGGTGGTAATTACTGCTGGTCTCTGGGAGTGGATGTTATTATTCTACACTATAGTTAATCATAGAACTGTGTGTTTAAATAGGGTCTGTCACGACTCCCCTCAGTCTAGTATAATCACCACATACATGGCCTTTACTCTTCCTGGCTTTTCCATTCTCAGGATCTTCTCTTGCTGAACCTGGCTACCACAAAACATGAACAATCTACCATTTTCAATGAACTGAGCTAATTTCACTTCACCTACCTCTTTCTCTATGGCTAGTTAGTTAGTCTGATAGGGGGTGAGGCCATGTGGTCTCATCAAACACTATTTCCACTCCCAACACATTACTCTTGATTCATACCTTGGCTCTCTTTATGCTTTCTTTACTAGATGCTCCACTGCTTTCTGTATCATGATCTCTCTTCTTCCTATGGCTTTCCAGTACTGACCATTCCCGTCCTTGACCCTCATTCTGCCGCTCCATACCATCAGAACTGACACCTATTGCGTTCCCATTCCAGCACAGCTGTTTCTTCACCAACTTTTCCTTCATTTCGTCTCGATCCATCATTGGTTAACACCATCTGCCACAGGTCTGATGACACCTACCTGTCAACATGCAGTTTGACAGATTGATTGAACTGGATCGACTGGCTTGTCTCAATCTGATCAGAGTATATCATGAATAGCTCCTCACAGACAGTCTGTACAAATTATTCAGATAATTGTGAAAGCGTAAACCGACGTCTGATTTGTCCTACACTGACACACACAATGACAACCTTGTCAGACATGGATTAAGGGCTCGATTCAATCAGATCCACTTTAGCCAACATCTGCATAGTGGCTGTTTTGATGGTGTTGGAGGTGGAACTGCGTTAGAGCTGTCAAATCCACAAGCGGCTCCTGTCATTATACTAAAGCTGACTGCACGATTCGCACTACAAGTTCGAACACTGGAATGTGAGATGTAATCTACACCTCCATTAAAATTATATAAATCATCATTGTTTTTGTTTTGAATGATTTTTCAATTTAAGTGTAATTATTCTATATAGCCTACATATTCTCGTTCTGAATTTCTAACACGAATGGGGTGGGTACGGCTTCTTGACAATGATCGCAAGAGCAGCAGCTCATTGTTATACAGTTATACCTCCCACACCGCCAAAACATCCGCTATGTAGGCAGGGCAGTGGCTGTTCTACCGCCCTAGGCAAGATCAAATAAATTGCTGCCCCCGACAAAACTAGAATAGTCCCAGTAAGAAAATTACGTTTAAAATAAAATACGTATTTTTGACAACGTTGAAGTTACGTTCATTTTAGGTTCTGAATAAAATCTGAAAATATGTATTTTCCCGGACATTGAAATAAGGTTCATTTTCGGTTCTGAATGAAAGCTGAAAAGATCTATTTTAAAGATGTTGAAAATACGTATTTTCTGTATGTTGAAATCGGTACATTTTTGGTTCTGAATGAATAGTTGAATAGACGTCTATGTTCTAAAAACCAACGTCCGTGGAAATCAAGGCAAAGTCAGATTTTTTTTAAAGTCCAAAAGGCTTCGGCATCATTCCGTGCTAACTGAGGTGTTGCCTCAAATAGAATTTTATGAGTGCCAATCTATGTAGTAAACATATTTCCAGCCTCGTCCAGAAATCTGTTACCAACTTTCACTGGAGACGTGTTTGTCGGTGATGTGTATGCCGAGGAACTATCCATGTGAATAGAGGCGTGCTCTCTCTGTTGTCTCCTCTAGTTCATGATCAGCTCCTTCGTTTTGTTGATGTTGAGGGAGAGGTTATTTTCCTGCCACCACTCTGCCAGGGCCCTCACCTCCCTGTAGGTTATATCATCATTGTTGGCAATCAGGCCTACTACTGTTGTGTCGTCTGGAAACGTGATGACTGAGTTGGAGGCCTGCATGGCCATGCAGTCATGGGTGAACAGGGAGTACAGGAGGGGACTGAGCATGCACCCTTGTGGGGCCCCTGTGTAGTGGAGGTGTTGTTTCCTACCTTCTCCACCTGGAGGAGGCCCGTCAGGAAGTCCATGACCCAGTTGCACAGGGCGGGGTTCAGATCCAGTGCTCCGAGCTTAATGATACGTTTGGAGGGTACTATGATGTTGAAGGCTGAGCTGTAGTCAATGAACAGCATTCTTGAATGAAGGTATTCCTCTTGTCCAGTTGGGATAGGGCAGTGTGCAGTGAGATGGCGATTGCATCATCTGTGGATCTATTGGGGCGGTAAGCAAATTGAAGTGGGTCTAGGGTGACAGGTAGGGTGGAGGTGATATGAACCTTAGTTCAGTCTCTCAAAGCAATTCATAATGACAGAAGTGAGTGCTACGGGGTGATAGTCATTTAGTTCAGTTACCTTGGTGGACATCTTGAAGCAAGTGGGGACAACAGACTGGGACAGGGAAAGATTGAATATGTCCATAAACACTCCAGCCAGTTGGTCTGTGCATGCTTTGAGGACGCAGCTAGGGTTATAGTCTGGACCTGCGGCCTTGCGAGGGTTAACACGCTTGGATGTCTTACGTCAGCCACTGAGAACGAGAGCCCACGGTGCTTGGGAGCGGACCGCATTGGTGGCACTGTGTTATCCTCAAAGCAGGCGAATTAAGGTGTTTAAGGTGTCTGTAGACCCTGCCACATACAGCCTAGTTTTAATGATTGTGAATGTTTTACCCTGACTTTATCTGCTACATGGTTTATCTTTTTGTTGATGGAACGTTGGTGGAGTGCCACAGTGGTGCCTCCGATAGAGAGGCACGCTGGGAAATGACAAGCCAAATATTGGCTTTGACAAGGTGGGCACTGTTTATCACAGGGCTGCATCAGCTCTCACCTAAAAAGCCCATATGTCACAGGTTGAGAGAAATTGTCATTGTTTTTGGGCAGAATTATGTGAGGTTTTATGTGTTGTTGGAGGTGCATCTTGGTCAGTTTAACTCAGTAAATGCCGCCCTTGTCAATCTGCAACCACAGGTGGCGGCCTAATCCTGCCTAATGAGTAGGCCAACCTTGTATGTGGGTGTCTTCTATCACCTGTTAACAATTTATCTGATTGAATCTTGGCCTAAGTGTGTGTTAGTTGTCAATAACATGGTGTGAAATTGTAGCTTTCGTTCAAAATATTTCTGGTAACAACTGTATCACTACAGCAGGTAAATCCCCCTGTTAAGAGAAAGTGGGGGAGAGGATGATGGAATCAGGAGATGTGAGCTAGGGCAGGGGGGAGAGGATGAGAGGATGGTAGAAGGAGAGCTAATAGGGGGCAGGGAAGTAGAGGATGAGTGAGATGGAAGGGGATGAGAGAAGAGGAGAGGAGGAGGGCAGGAAGGATGAACAAAGAGGGGAAGAGAGAAGAGTCTGGATGAGAAGATGGTAGAAGGCAGGAAATAAGAGCGGAAGATAGGATATATTGTCCCCGACCCCCGGATCCCCTTTAGAGGGCACTGGTCCTCTAGCTCAAAGAGATGCACTGTGAATGCATGCCTATGTAACATGTCTAAACGTCACTATTATCTTACTTAATGTCTGCTGGTGTAGAAACATGACCAATGCATTAGATAACATGGTGGTGGTGAAGGGTAAAGCACTAAGGACATTAATGACAGAAAGTCCTATACTCTAGTCTCTGAGAGACAGACAGGCTTTGATAACCCTGATGAATGTGTGATCTGTTGGTAAGGACCTGTTTAATGGAGTTAATGACAGACGTGGTTTACTGTGAGAGGTCGGAGATGTGTGTGACTATGATGCAGAGAGGAATGGGCAGTCTAGTGTTTTTGCTGCAGTGTGGAGCAGGGTCTCTGCTGAGTAAGGGAGGGTGTTAGTCCTTCCAGCTTTATCTCATGGAATGGCTTGGCCAGACACACTGTTCACATTACATTGAGTAAATCCTTCAGCCTTTTGATTGACCAGTGGCAAACATCGCACCGTGTCTGTCTGGTGAGGAGCTTAGCAGAGATGACTTACCTTAGCAGAGATGCCAACAACCGGATTCATCTGGTTTTCAAGGATACAGCTATCTTCAACCTAGCTTCCTTTTATGCTGAAAACCGGATGTGGAAACTCCACTCAGGCGCCTTTTTACACCTGTTACTTTAGATTAGGTCAGGAGGAGTGGGCTGGACACACAAACCATACAGGCCCTGACAGGCTAGTGGTAATGGCTGGAGTAGAATGAGTGACGTCATTCCCATGTGTTTGATGCCATTCCATTCGCTCCGTTCCAGCCATTATTAACCTCTCTAGGGTAGGTGAGACGCTAACGTCCCACCAGGCCAACATCCGGTGAAACTGCAGAGAGCTAACATTTTAAATATACCATTTGTTAAAGTAAACATTCTTGTAAATACATGTATCTTACATCATTTAAAAGATGAACGTCTTATTAATCCAGCCGCTGTGTCAGATTTCAAAAAGGCTTTACTGCGAAAGCAAACTCACCACGTACATGGCAAACAAATTCTGAGGACGGCGCCACACACACACAAGTATTACTAGCATTTTCCAACCAAGCATTAGCGTCATGAAAGTCAGAAATAACAATAAAATAAATTGCTTACTATTGAAGATCTTCCTCTGGTGGAAATGCCAACTGTCCTAACTACACAGTGAATGTTCGTTTTGTTTGATAAAATCAATTTTTATAGCCTAACACAAAACATTTGTAAACAGCTTGCGTCGTGATTTCCGTCTCAGTCAACTTTGGACGATGCATTCGTGGTAATTACACACACTAAACAAACGTTTATACAGTCATGGTTGGTTTCATTGCAATCCTCTGGTTGTTACTAACACAACCATACTTCATGGTACTTTCCCCTGGACGTATTGACCGAAACAAACCGATTTGAAGACGCCAATCAATGACCTCATTGCGCACCAATGGTAGGACCGGTCTATCGTTGATTGACTGTATTTTGGCCCAATGACCACTTATCATCTTGAAATCTAGCCTGGAATATAGCCAATGAGCTCAGGTAAACAGCAATATGTAATGGTTATACATTTGAAGACCAGCTTTTGTCATAAACTCTGGCGTAAAAGAGGTTCATTTGCCATTGCAAATCCTACTTGACGGAGCCACGGGTGTTATGCATAGCAGTACATATTCAATAGCATTTTCAACAAGTTTATATATTTAAATTATGGCGAATAAATCAGGAAAAGCTAGGTATACAGATTTAACCCAAATTACAGAGGAAATAGATAGATACAGAGAGACCGAGTTGCTTCAGGAGGATGAATCTTTCAGCGACGCTAGTTTTGACTCCCAGGTGGAGGACATGTTTCTGCATGGCGAGGATGCCATGCTGGATCGTTAAGTTCTAATGCTAATGTCATTGTTTGAAATTAATCATATCAAATATTATTCATTTGAGATTTTTTAAAATATTTTCTTATTTTATTTGCAATATATAAAAATATCATCTGTAATGAAATGTGTAAAGTACACTGTGTGTGTGTGTGTGTGTGTGTGTGTGTGATATATTTTTTAAATGTATTTTACATAAACATGGAATGGAACAGCCCTTCACCACTTCACCATAGTGATTATGTCCCATGTACTCTGTACATATCTGTTTATTTTACGTGTTGATACAGGGCTCATACGTGAAATTATTGTTACTGATTTTTTTTAAATCTTTCACAGTGGCAGTGATTCTTCTTGGGCACAGACACTATGGTGGTCTGCTTAAAATATGTTGGTATTACAGATTTGGACAGGGAGAGGTTGAAAATGTCAGTGAAAACACTTGCCAGTTGGTCAGTTGGGGTATGTACGTACGGTCACTCTGGGGACGACATCATTGATGCACTGATTGATGAAGCCAATGACTGATGTGGTGTACTCCTCAATGCCATCGGAGGAATCACGGAACATATTCCAGTCTGTGCCAGCAAAACAGTCCAGTATCCATTAGCATGAGATATTACGTTTTGTATGTATTAATTTATGGATGTACATCACCCATCTCGTATGATATGCTACGAATTACAAGTTGTATTATATGTTATGAATTTTAAAGCCTACAATATGTTATGAATTTGAAAAGCGTACTATATGTTTCAGATTTGCTACATAGTATGATATGTTACGATTTCTAGCTAGGTGGCTAAAATGAGCTAGCTGGCTAACGTTAGCTTGGCTAGGGGGTTAAGGTTAGGAGAAGGGCTAGCTAACATGCTAAGTAGTTGCAAGTTGCTAATTAGCTAAAATGCTATAGTTGTCCATGATGAGATTTGAACACACAACCTTTGCATTGCTAGACATTCGCGTTAAATGTACATCCATCCACCCCGAAAAACCACTCTACTTTTGTTTTTGCCTTTAAGTACCCATCTGTCTTATATACCCATACCAAACATAACATATCTCTCTAATTTGCCTAGGTACATCTAATTACGTCTAGTCTATAAGACCAGGCTGTTTAATCTCATTGTGTCTGTAAAGGTGTCAGATCATTGTGTGTGTGAAGTTGCCAGTGAGAGGACGCTTTTCATATAGAAGGGGTTCTCCGTCTCTGTACATAATTCCACTCCCCTCTCAAGGATGAAAAAGCTTTTTACACTAACACACACACACACACACACACACACACACACACACACACACACACACACACACACACACACACACACACACACACACACACACACACACACACACACACACACACACACACACACACACACACACACACACACACACACACACACACAGTACATACTCCCCATCTCTTTTACAGATATGTACAGTACACACTCTCACTCTCTTTTTCTATCTACTTTCTCACAAACACACACCTCTTGTGATGTGTCTCAAAGCCTGAATAAACAATTCAATGAAACATTAAATGGTTATTAAACACCAATTTAAACACCAGCCAAGCACTCAAAGCCTTGAATGAAGACTTGATTAGTACCATCATTAGTACTGATTGTTTAGTACGTCTTGATTAGTACTGTTTGATCAGTACTGCTTGGCTGGAGTAAAAGGCAGCAACCCACCAGCCCTGGCAGGGGACGTTTGCCCAACCTTGGTCTAAACATCAGAACAGTAGCTCAGTCTCAGTCTCAGGCTTACATCCTGGTGCTAGCCTCCCCCAAAGAGAATAACAGATGGAAGAGAGAAATGACAGGATGCTCTCTCATAACCCGTGCCAGTCTCTGTTTGTCTGTCTGGTCTCTGTGTCTCATCCACTCTGTGGGCTCTTTCTCTTTTCCCACAATAAATCTGTTAAATATTAAAATACTGCAGCCGGCTGCTGTCTGGATACAAAGTGTGAAGAGTTCTGGACTGGCTGTGTACTGGTCTCTCACAGCTCTCTCTCTCATGTCTGTCTCTATTTCCTCCCTGGCTGCCTTTTCCGCCTGTCTATATTTTGATCCCATTTTTCTCCCTCTCTCCATCTCCCTTCCTGTTCTTTCCAAACAGATATGTTTAACCCTGAGGTGGTACACTGTATTTGATGCTCAGTGCCAAATGTTTATTCTTCCCGATAGATTTCCTTGACGGTAAACCGCAGTTTGGTCAGCATTAATAGTAATGCATGGTTGATGCTGTAGTCTACCTAACTAACGCTGCAAATGCAGTGTTGTCAGCATTATGCCTAGAGTCAGGTAATAAAGAGTTTGTATCATAGATCACTGTGTGTGCGGGTGTGTAAGGTGTGTGAGAGATCCAGTGAAGTATGTTGTGGTGGAGGTCAGACATACAGAGAGGAAGTGTGAAAAACAAATATGTCTGCCCTTCTTCTGTCTCCTCCTCACCTGAAGATGGACAGAAACCCCAGAGCACAGGACAGAGACCGTTCAACGGGTGCAGACTAATGTACAATCAAAGAGGAGAAGGTAGCTGTAGTTTACTGTGATCAAATACGGACAAACTCCTTGGCTCAGTCATCTCAATCAGGTAAGGTTTTCTACCTGCTATTTAATATTTCTAGTACAAATGTATTTTTCTCTACATTGGTTGGTTAGGTAGTGTACTCTAGACTAGGGCTTAGATTCATTCTGTAGCGTGGAAGATCTACGCTGTAGCGCAATTTAGATTTAAAGGCAATGTTCCTGCGTTTGTGGATAGTGCATGTTTGTATAATTTTTTACATTTTATTTTAGGGGGTGGATCAGCTTTAATATTGCAAATAGATTGTGGCTTCTATCAATGTGATTGTCTGCATTTTTTACAATCCCCATATATGTTATTTTAAATATATACAGTGCCTTGCGAAAGTATTCGGCCCCCTTGAACTTTGCGACCTTTTGCCACATTTCAGGCTTCAAACATAAAGATATAAAACTGTATTTTTTTGTGAAGAATCAACAACAAGTGGGACACAATCATGAAGTGGAACGACATTTATTGGATATTTCAAACTTTTTTAACAAATCAAAAACTGAAAAATTGGGCGTGCAAAATTATTCAGCCCCCTTAAGTTAATACTTTGTAGCGCCACCTTTTGCTGCGATTACAGCTGTAAGTCGCTTGGGGTATGTCTCTATCAGTTTTGCACATCGAGAGACTGAAATTTTTTCCCATTCCTCCTTGCAAAACAGCTCGAGCTCAGTGAGGTTGGATGGAGAGCATTTGTGAACAGCAGTTTTCAGTTCTTTCCACAGATTCTCGATTGGATTCAGGTCTGGACTTTGACTTGGCCATTCTAACACCTGGATATGTTTATTTTTGAACCATTCCATTGTAGAATTTGCTTTATGTTTTGGATCATTGTCTTGTTGGAAGACAAATCTCCGTCCCAGTCTCAGGTCTTTTGCAGACTCCATCAGGTATTCTTCCAGAATGGTCCTGTATTTGGCTCCATCCATCTTCCCATCAATTTTAACCATCTTCCCTGTCCCTGCTGAAGAAAAGCAGGCCCAAACCATGATGCTGCCACCACCATGTTTGACAGTGGAGATGGTGTGTTCAGGGTTATGAGCTGTGTTGCTTTTACGCCAACATAATGTTTTGCATTGTTGCCAAAAAGTTCAATTTTGGTTTCATCTGACCAGAGCACCTTCTTCCACATGTTTGGTGTGTCTCCCAGGTGGCTTGTGGTAAACTTTAAACAACAGTTTTTATGGATATCTTTAAGAAATGGCTTTCTTCTTGCCACTCTTCCATAAAGGCCAGATTTGTGCAATATACGACTCATTGTTGTCCTATGGACAGAGTCTCCCACCTCAGCTGTAGATCTCTGCAGTTCATCCAGAGTGATCATGGGCCTCTTGGCTGCATCTCTGATCAGTCTTGTCCTTGTATGAGCTGAAAGTTTAGAGGGACGGCCAGGTCTTGGTATATTTGCAGTGGTCTGATACTCCTTCCATTTCAAAATTATCGCTTGCACAGTGCTCCTTGGGATGTTTAAAGCTTGGAAAATCTTTTTGTATCCAAATCCGGCTTTAAACTTCTTCACAACAGTATCTCGAACCTGCCTGGTGTGTTCCTTGTTCTTCATGATGCTCTCTGCGCTTTTAACGGAACACTGAGACTATCACAGTGCAGGTGCATTTATACGGAGACTTGATTACACACAGGTGGATTGTATTTATCATCATTAGTCATTTAGGTCAACATTGGATCATTCAGAGATCCTCACTGAACTTCTGGAGAGATCCTCAGTTTGCTGCACTGAATGTAAAGGGGCTGAATAATTTTGCACGCCCAATTTTTCAGTTTTTGATTTGTTAAAAAAGTTTGAAATATCCAATAAATGTCGTTCCACTTCATGATTGTGTCCCACTTGTTGATTCTTCACAAAAAAATACAGTTTTATATCTTTATGTTTGAAGCCTGAAATGTGGCAAAAGGTCGCAAAGTTCAAGGGGGCCGAATACTTTCGCAAGGCACTGTATATAATGTTTTGAAATATATTTTCCTTTATTATTTTCCCCTCCCCTACTTGGAGTAAACTAATGAACAACAACAATTAGGCTTTTACTTCCAGCTCATACATACTATACACATTTTACAGACAGAGTGCATTTGACAATAGTTATCTTTTGTTTGTTTTTAGTCCCATCCTTCTGCTACCCTTAACCCCTCCCATCTATCTCTAAAGACCTCCCAGTCCCATCTATCCCATCTATCTCTAAAGACCTTCCAGTCCCATCCTTCTGCTACCCTTAACCCCTCCCATCTATCTCTAAAGACCTTCCAGTCCCATCCTTCTGCTACCCTTAACCCCTCCCATCTATCTCTAAAGACCTTCCAGTCCCATCCTTCTGCTACCCTTAACCCCTCCCATCTATCTCTAAAGACCTTCCAGTCCCATCCTTCTGCTACCCCCCTCCCTTCTCTAAAGACCTTCCAGTCCCATCCTTCTGCTACCCTTAACCCCTCCCATCTATCTCTAAAGACCTTCCAGTCCCATCCTTCTGCTACCCTTAACCCCTCCCATCTATCTAAAGACCTTCCAGTCCCAACCCTTAACCCCTCCCATCTATCTCTAAAGACCTTCCAGTCCCATCCTTCTGCTACCCTTAACCCCTCCCATCTATCTCTAAAGACCTTCCAGTCCCATCCTTCTGTCCCTTAACCCCTCCCATCTATCTCTTCTGCTACCCTTAACCCCTCCCATCTATCTCTAAAGACCTTCCAGTCCCATCCTTCTACCCTTAACCCCTCCCATCTATCTCTAAAGACCTTCCAGTCCCATCCTTCTGCTACCCTTAACCCCTCCCATCTATCTCTAAAGACCTTCCAGTCCCATCCTTCTGCTACCCTTAACCCCTCCCATCTATCTCTAAAGACCTTCCAGTCCCATCCTTCTGCTACCCTTAACCCCTCCCATCTATCTCTAAAGACCTTCCAGTCCCACCTTCCAGTCCCATCCTTCTGCTACCCTTAACCCCTCCCATCTATCTCTAAAGACCTTCCAGTCCCATCCTTCTGCTACCCTTAACCCCTCCCATCTATCTCTAAAGACCTTCCAGTCCCATCCTTCTGCTACCCTTAACCCCTCCCATCTATCTCTAAAGACCTTCCAGTCCCATCCCATCTATCTCTAAAGACCTTCCAGTCCCTACCTTCTTAACCCCTCCCATCTATCTCTAAAGACCATCCAGTCCCTACCCTTAACCCCTCCCATCTATCTCTAAAGACCAAAGACCCCTCCCATCTTCCAGTCCCATCCTATCTCTAAAGACCATCCAGTCCCACCCTTAACCCCTCCCATCTATCTCTAAAGACCTTCCAGTCCCATCCTTCTGCTACCCTTAACCCCTCCCATCTATCTCTAAAGACCATCCAGTCCCAGCCTTCTGCTACCCTTAACCCCTCCCATCTATCTCTAAAGACCATCCAGTCCCAGCCTTCTGCTACCCTTAACCCCTCCCATCTATCTCTAAAGACCATCCAGTCCCAGCCTTCTGCTACCCTTAACCCCTCCCATCTGTCTCTAAAGACCATCCAGTCCCAGCCTTCTGCTACCCTTAACCCCTCCCATCTATCTCTAAAGACCATCCATCTATTTTTCAACTGTGCTGTGATGTTTCACAAAAGTTCTAAACCTTTCTATTCTCATAGTTTCTACAAATTGTAAATTAAAGATGAACATTTTTACTAAGAGTATTATTATACTATTGATTGATTGACTATTGATCGATCTGACTTTTCCGATCACCCAGCAGTGCGATTTGCAGAGTTAACTCCAGGTAAATGTTGCAATTCTTCAGCCATTCCTGAACCTGCGACCAAAAACAGCTACATATGGACAGTACCAAAACAAATGATCTAATGAGTCTCTTCGCAGTAAAATCTGCAGAGCTGGGATGGTTGTGTCCCCCATTTATATGACATCATATTGGTTGAAAGAATTTTGTATAATAATTTAAATAGAAAACAAAGTTTTGAATCAGGTGTAATTTTGTGTATCATTTCAAAAAACCATGTGCCATGGAATTGGTACATCGAAAATCTCTTCCCAACTATTTTGCAATCTGTATGTCACAGCTGTCAATGTTTTGGTCCTTAAATTAAATGGGTATACTTTTTTATTTACCACAATTTTCTTTAACCAATTTTGGCCTTTAATGCAGGGCCGGCAGGCAAGTTTCTTAGTTTCTCCACCTTCCAATTCCTTATTCTATTTTTGTGGTAATGCTGCAATCAGTTGGTTGTAATTTTGGGTAGAGCAGACACTTCCATATATTTTTTTAGGTGCATGTGTGATATAACTCCACCAGTCTTATTTATGATATCATTTACAAAGAATATATAATTTGTTTGTTTTTCCATCCAAAAAAAGTATTTTTTTTAATCAATTAGTATATTTGAGTTGAACCATAATATTTGTTGTAGTATTTGTTCTCTCTATTCTGGCGGAATAAACTGAAATCGCAACCAATTTTCTATGGCTTGTTTTAAAAATAGCGATATTTTGGAGATATAACCAAAAGCGAGAGGCTGTAATCTGTCCTCTGAATAAAGAGGAAAAGGCCATTACTGAAGGCAATGTTCCCGCATCACGTAAACGCTGCGTATGTCAGCTCAATGGGAAATTACCTTTCCATTTCAATTGTGCAACAACGTGGATCTTCTGCACTACAGACTGAATCTAGCCCTCCACTTGTTGGCTTGGTAACAACATTGGAAGCACAATAGACAGGTATTTTCCCTTTGTATTTATTTCTGCCTTTAACTTTCTTCAAGTTTCTATTTTCTCTGGGAGGAAATTAGTCCTTGATAGTTCAAGGTAAACTGAGCATTTTGTCTTGCTACTGTATCTGCCTGCATGTGTTTTTTCTGTGTCTCTTGGCCTCTCTGACTATTCAGTTTGACTGAAGAGTGTTTCTGTGTCCCTCTGTCTATCTCTGGATAGCCTTGTCTGACAGCATGCATCGCCTGCGTGTCTCAATGTTGGTCTGCTTCATACTCCTGGGATTCCTCCGTTTCACAGGTAGGTGAGCACCTTTGAGTATACCACTCATAGGCTGTGTTTTCACAGGCAACCCAGTTCTGATCTTTTGCCCAGTTATTGACAAAGGATCTGATCGGTCACCCATACTGTCCTAAAGTACTAAACTTTAGGTCTGACTCTCTCCGTTTCCCTTCACTGTATCTTATCCAGGAGCAGAAGAGACAGAGACTGCCACAAAGGAAGGCAAAGGTGAGCCAGAAAGAAGGATGGATGAATATGTTTTATTATAGGGTGGCAGGGTAACCACTAGGCTACCCTGGGGCGGCAGGGTAACCACTAGGCTACCCTGGGGCGGCAGGGTAACCACTAGGCTACCCTGGGGTGGCAGGGTAACCACTAGGCTACCCTGGGGCGGCAGGGTAACCACTAGGCTACCCTGGGGCGGCAGGGTAACCACTAGGCTACCCTGGGGAGGCAGGGTAACCACTAGGCTACCCTGGGGCGGCAGGGTAACCACTAGGCTACCCTGGGGCGGCAGGGTAACCACTAGGCTACCCTGGGGCGGCAGGGTAACCACTAGGCTACCCTGGGGCGGCAGGGTAACCACTAGGCTACCCTGGGGCGGCAGGGTAACCACTAGGCTACCATGGGGCGGCAGGGTAACCACTAGGCTACCCTGGGGCGGCAGGGTAGCCTAGTTGTTAGAGCTTTGGACTAGTAATCGAAAGGTTGCAAAATCAATTCCCGAGCTGACAAGGTAAAAATCTGTCGTCCTGCCACTGAACAAGGCAGTTATATAACTGTTCCTAGGCCATCATTGAAAATAAGAATCTGTTCTTAACTGACTTGCCTAATTAAATAAGGGTTAAAAATGTATCATTTGACTGATTGATTTTGTCCCTAGGCAGGGAAAAACGTGAAATGCCCAACTGGGCCCTGTGGTCGTCAGACTTCACAGGCTGGTTGCAGGAGCTGACTGCCCAGGCTGGTTACGACCGGATCCAGGACCTGGCCAGAACCTACTGGGCCCACTTCCCTATTGCCAGTTACCTAGGTTACGACAGCCCCGACGAAGACCCAGAAGAATCTAAGGGGGTACCGGAATGAAGTTTGGGTCAAATGAAATCTTTGGAGAAGTTTTAAAATCACTGCCTTTTAACTATTGTCTGAATATTGCATTGATCAAACTATACCCTGAACATATTTAGTAGCAGACAGGCATGCATGCACACACAGTTAATGCTATAAATCTCCTTTCAACAAATTGATGGCTTATTGCGCTTTTCTTTGTCATCTCGTCAAAGCAGGAAGTTTACAAAGGTATTATCTTTGAGCAGTTTGATTTTCATACATTCAGATTCTTGCATCAGAAACCTGACTTGATCTTGAGTGGCTTTGATCAACAATTTTGATTAAGACTGTACAGTGTTGATTGAGTTGGACAGAGAGCAATGGTGGTGGACAGAAGGGAGGGGGGGGCTGTCCTTGTTCTACGAGACATCTGTAGCTTCTGAGAGGAATGGAAAACTGAAATAAAACCTGTTGTAAATGTGCCACCTTTATCCAGCCTTTGACCAGGGATCCATTAGATAGATCAGTAGTTCAAGTAAAGTGGTGCTCAAGTGGAATGCTCAAGTGCCACCTTTATCCAGCCTTTGATCCATTTACTAGTTCAAGAATTGAGTGTTACCCGACTCGACCTCCGTTCATATATACAACAGAGCTCCTCATCAGAAGATTACTTCACAACACTCTTGTGATATGGTACCACAGCAAGAATCCTCTCTGCTCTTTGCTCATCTGCCACAACACTGAATCTCATTTCATGGTGCAGTGTACTTACGGAGCAGAATGCTCTTTCTCCTGGAGAGTAAACTGCTGTGTCCAGAAATCCCCCACACTTTGCTGATCTACTGGAGCTGTAGAAAACCTCCTGGAGCCTTCTATCTGCACAACCTGGTCTCAGAGCATTTCGTAATATTCTGTATGTAAATCCGAGACACTCCATTTAGTATTATATCCTACGTTTTGTATAGTATGTATTCATTTGTGGATGTCCATCACATTTCGTATGATATTACAAATTTGCTAAACTTATGGTATGTTATGAATACTAGCCAGGTGGCAACATTAGCTAGGCTAAGGGTTAGGTGTCAGGGTTCAACCTTTTTTGTTGTTAGAAGTTTGTGTTATATGCCAATCCATCCACCCCAACCAATCACCTTACTTTTGTTTTTGCCTTAAGTAAACATCTGTCTTATGTAACCATACCAAACGTAACATATCATGCTAATTTGAGTGTGCCAGATTTACATTTACTATGTTACATCTATTCTATGAGACCAGGTTGATCTGCATGGTAAGGGGGCTGTTACGAAGGAGGCCGGTAAGCCAGCAGAAAGAAACAGAACAGCAGGGGGAATGGTCTCAAACATCTGATTGCACATCCTTCTTTTGTGGACTAATTGCTGTGAGTTTGTGTGTGTGGGGGAACAAGGAGTGCCTGGTGAAGGAATGCAGCTACTGTAGGCTTCAGTCAGGCAGAGTGTATGATGGGTTTATGTCTGGCTCAGTGTTGTAAAGAGAGGCGGTGGCGCTTAAGCTGCTACTGAAGATGAAACAACAAAGACTGTAACATGAGTCTGAAGTCTCATGGGTCATCCATTTCTCCTCTCTGACATTTCTTCCTCCCTCTCTGCCCTCTGTCTATTCCCTCTCTTGCTTACAGTCTCTTTTTCTCGCTTTCTTTGAGTCCCTGTATTTTCTCTCTCCCTATCTGTCCCGCTTGCTTTGTCTCTCGTCTCTCTGTCTCCTCACTCACCTTCTCCCTCCTTCACACTCTAGCACTTCTCTGCTTTAGCCCTGTGCCAGTTTTCTGTGTCGCTGTCCAGCTTGGGCAAGACAAGGAGCTGCTGTTTGCTTCTCCAAAACACACACACGTTGACGCACGCACGCACTCATGTCCACTGTGTCCACTTTGTGACCAGGTTTCCTGATGCCTCCCTGTATGTAAATTATTTGACGAATATTCTTTCAAAATAAAATGTATTTATTTATTTTATTCCATATATTGATGTCATAAATCAATGTTACCACCTGTTAATTATATTAGAATGCGGGACAATTATGAATTAAATGGTTTCACTGTCCAGATCCGTTTACACTTGTGAGATATCCAGACGCAATGCGTGCCTGACTACGTCCGGAGGTGGGCAGGAAAATCTGATCACAATGCGTTTTTTGATCATGTACATCAGTGGTCACCAACCTTTTCTGAGTCAGGATCACTTTCTGAGTCAAAATGCAAGCAGGGTTCTACCTTTCAGAATTAACTTGACTTAAAAAATGCAATCATCCTATGCAACATTTAAGCTATTAAAAACAGTACTGGCAATGAAGTTTGTGCAATAAACTATAGGCCCAATACTATTATCACAACACAGCTCTTAGCTCCCTCAGTAGATGCCTACTGGATAACATATTTGTATTGCTTTTAATCTTTTTAATGAATTTATCTTATTAACACTGTTCTAGCTAGCTATTTGTGTCGGTAGCTATCAAGTAAACGCAATTACATTTCAAAATTTGAGGTGGGTTATATGATCACACCGGTAATAGATCAGTTGTTTTTGTATTACTTGTGAGGCTCAGCTGAGTGGAGAATACATTTAAATACTATGTTTTTATTTTACTGGGCTGATGGTCAGTCTCAGAGGAGAGAGAGAGCAGGAGACGGAGGGTCCGCCTCTCAATGTCCCTCTACTCTACCATTCCTCCACTGACTGACCAAAAAGGGACACCGTCTTCCAGTTGGTGAAACTCGAGTCGCACATTTCTGCCTCATGCAGTTCATATTGTTACTTTTATGAACAGAAAGGGAAGTCTCTAATCATGGTTTTAAACTGACAGTCTCTCTTTAGTCATGGTTTTAAAATGACAGTCTCTCTCTAATCATGGTTTTAAACTGACAGTCTCTCTCTAGTCATGGTTTTAAACTGACAGTCTCTCTCTAGTCATGGTTTTAAACTGACAGTCTCTCTCTAATCATGGTTTTAAACTGACAGTCTCTCTCTAGTCATGGTTTTAAACTGACAATCTCTCTCTAGTCATGGTTTTAAACTGACAGTCTCTCTCTAATCATGGTTTTAAACTGACAGTCTCTCTCTAATCATGATTTTAAACTGACAGTCTCTCTCTAGTCATGGTTTTGAACTGACAGTCTCTCTCTAGTCATGGTTTTAAACTGACAGTCTCTCTCTAGTCATGGTTTTAAACTGACAGTCTCTCTCTAGTCATGGTTTTAAACTGACAGTCTCTCTCTAGTCATGGTTTTAAACTGACAGTCTCTCTCTAGTCATGGTTTTAAACTGTCAGTCTCTCTCTAGTCATGGTTTTAAACTGACAGTCTCTCTCTAGTCATGGTTTTAAACTGTCAGTCTCTCTCTAGTCATGGTTTTAAACTGACAGTCTCTCTCTAGTCATGGTTTTAAACTGACAGTCTCTCTCTAGTCATGGTTTTAAACTGACAGTCTCTCTCTAGTCATGGTTTTAAACTGACAGTCTCTCTCTAGTCATGGTTTTAAACTGACAGTCTCTCTCTAGTCATGGTTTTAAACTGACAGTCTCTCTCTAGTCATGGTTTTAAACTGACAGTCTCTCTCTAGTCATAGTTTTAAACTGACAGTCTCTCTCTAGTCATGGTTTTAAACTGACAGTCTCTCTCTAGTCATGATTTTAAACTGACAGTCTCTCTCTAGTCATGGTTTTGAACTGACAGTCTCTCTCTAGTCATGGTTTTAAACTGACAGTCTCTCTCTAGTCATGGTTTTAAACTGACAGTCTCTCTCTAGTCATGGTTTTAAACTGACAGTCTCTCTCTAGTCATGGTTTTAAACTGACAGTCTCTCTCTAGTCATGGTTTTAAACTGTCAGTCTCTCTCTAGTCATGGTTTTAAACTGACAGTCTCTCTCTAGTCATGGTTTTAAACGGTCAGTCTCTCTCTAGTCATGGTTTTAAACTGACAGTCTCTCTCTAGTCATGGTTTTAAACTGACAGTCTCTCTCTAGTCATGGTTTTAAACTGACAGTCTCTCTCTAGTCATGGTTTTAAAAGTTTAGAAATCTCAACTTCGCTGTAGCTTTCTTTTATGCCTGATACTTTACTGCAGACACAGTAATCTGAGCCATCCGATTGGCCAGCAGTAGGCCAATAGTGCACTTGATTTGCTCTCCAGGCTTGCAGGGAGGCAGAATTTGTACCTTCAGACACATGAAATGGTTCGAAATTGGAATAATTCACCTACCTGGCGCGAAGGGCAGCTAAATCGGGTGCAGCTACAGCCAACTGCTTAAGATGAATAATAGGAACACAAGGCTTTATCGTTTGTTTTTTTACAGAAATGTTCGGTGATCAGCTAGAAATGCCTTGGAGGTTGACCAGTCAATCACAATTGACCGGTTGGTGACCACTGATCTACAAATGTGGGCACAATCAGGATGTGGACACAATCAGGACAAAGGACGTATGTTAGCAGCAGGTATAAACGTGGCTTCTGAATCTCACTTCTCAACAGGCCATTGGCCTATCATTAACATTAACCCTTCAGCTAGACAGTGGTAGCAGACAGTCTAGTGTGTGTCTGCTGTGCTTGGCATCTATGACTGACTGAAACAGCATCAGTTACCTTGGTTGACTGGAACACTTGGATTAATTAGCAGTCAGTGGCTGTGATCTTGCCCTGTACTGTTTACACCTTGAAAAGTTGGATAAGATGTAAGAATGAAATAAGTTATTTCATAGGAGAGATGAGAGCGATGTGCACGGGTCTTCACATTGGATGCCTCTGTTCTGGTGGAAAATGTTTTTGTGAAGGTGTGTGTGTGCGTGCGTGTGTGTGTGTGCGTGCGTGTCTAATGAGAAGAACAGAGACGGGGATGGAAAAATATTTATCAGAGGAGAGAGAAGGAGAGGACAATAAGATTGCATAGGTTTAGGAACTAAAGCAGCAAAGCGCTTTCTTAATGCAACTGCGTTTTCCATTTACTTATTCAATATCGCTCCCTCTTTCTGTCTCTGTTCAATTACTTGCAGCCTGTCTCCTGGGCAGTGATGTCAAGGTAAATGCTGATCTCAGACTGTGGTGAATAACCTAATGGTCCCTAGAAACTCAACGCAAAAGGAGGGTAAACGCTAGCGCAAAATAAAAAAGGTGTGTCAATGGCGTTTCAGTGCATTTACCGTCCGCTACACTATTGTTCATGGGTCTGACATAACTGTTTGGTCTCTCTCTTAACCCTTGTAGTCTTAACATTCGGGATACTCCCCTTGTCTGAAGGGTCAAAAATGACCCGCCTTCACTAAACCCCTAAAATAAAGCGGCTTCATTGAATTTTAAACCCCAAATCTGTTTGCATGAAGAAACAACCTGTTATTGATCACAAACGTTGTGAATATCTGGGTTTTTCCTCTTCACAATGCAGAAAGACTGCATTTCATCAGTGGGCAACTCTCGTTTTTATTACAACACACCTGTCAGAATTGTTTTCTTTACTAAAGTAGAGGTTTATTATTATTATGATTGCTAAAGGGACTGCATAGGTGTAAACATTTTTTTTGCAAGAGATAGCGCTTGTATAGCCTAAGAAGGTAGGAAAAATGTGCAAAAAGTAGTTTTGAATGCATTTTATTGAATCAACTCTATTTAGCACATGTAGGATTGTTTGCAAGTGTGTGTGCATGGACTTTGCCGATGTATTTCTCATGTGCAGCACATAGTATTTGTTTTACAGTCCTCCTTTGGGGGACAGAATTGGCATCTCCTCCTCTTGCCCCAGCTGCAGCCTCAGGTGGATCAGGACAAGATTCAGCCCCCTGAATAGCTTTCACAAGCGCTGCAGAGGTTGTTGTGCGGGGACGTGCTCTCTTACCTGAATGTTTGGGGTTACAAGTGCCTTTCCCAGCTGCTCCAGGAACACCATCCTCTTGTTCCGCTTATCAGGCATCCAGGTAGGGTTGATCTTGTTCCATATCAAGAAGGCGTTGTATGAGGACACATCAATGATGTTATGGAAGATGACCAGGGGCCAACGGGCAGTCATCCTCCTGCAGCTGTAAGTTCCAATCACCTTGTCCACAAAATACTATGTTGTGGTTGTAGTCCAGGATGATGGCTGGCATCCTGTCCTCACAATCACTGATCTCAGCTGTTTTGTGCAGTGTGCTCAGGAGGACCACACTCTTGTTCCTCTTTGGGAGGTAAGAAACCAGGGTGGTGGGGTGAAGGCAAACTTTGATGAGAAGGCCTCTCTCCCCCTTGTTGTGAGGAGTGCAGGGGAGAGCTCAGGCTTGTAGAAGGCCTCTCTCCCCCTTGTTGTGAGGAGTGCAGGGGAGAGCTCAGGCTTGTAGAAGGCCTCTCTCCCCCTTGTTGTGAGGAGTGCAGGGGGAGCTCAGGCTTGTAGAAGGCCTCTCTCCCCCTTGTTCTGAGGAGTGCAGGGGAGAGCTCAGGCTTGTAGAAGGCCTCTCTCCCCCTTGTTGTGAGGAGTGCAGAGGGGAGCTCAGGCTTGTTCTTTCTAACTGTGCCAACCATGGTGATCTTCCTCTTCAGGAGCTGCTGGCTGAGTGCAATCAGTAGCACACAATCGCAATTTCTTATTGTGTGTCTTTGTGGTTTTTGTGGTGTGTAAATGATTTTATAACTGCCGGGTCAAAAATGACCCTAAGACAATCTTTGTAGCCTGGTGGCGTACAGCTTTCATGGAAATATGAACAAAGGCGATGTTTCACTTTTTCTAATGTGGATGTCACTCTAGGAAAAGTCATCAAATTTCAAGTTGAAAAAATATATTTTAAGGGGTTTTCTCGGTTGTTAAACATAGTAACAAGTAATTTTTTATACGTAAGGGTTAATTCAATTCAATGGCTTTATTGGCATGGGAAATGTGTTTACATTGCAAAGGAAGTGAAATAACTAAAACAAAAAACAACCAGACATTAACAGTAAGCATTACACGGTTAAATAGTTAAGAGAATAACACAAATCAAATAAAAACAATGACAAAAACAACCAGACAATAACAAACATTACACAGATAAAAAGTTTCACAACATTTACATTTATGTTATTAGCGGATAAATGTTACATAAGTGACATTATGCAAATAGTAGAATGTATGAATAATGGGGAAATATAGGCAGATAAATATAGATTATATTTACATTGGTTGACCTTCTCTTGTGTCAGCAGGTTACACATTTTGTGGCTGGGATTGCACACAATATAGTAGCCAGATCTAGGAAAAAAGTTCCAAAGGCTGGGTATACAATCGTGGCCAAAAGTTTTGAGAATGATACAAATATTAATTTTCACAAAAGTCTGCTGCCTCAGTTTGTATGATGGCAATTTGCATATGCTCCAGAATGTAATGAATAGTGATCAGATAAATTGCAATTAATTGCAAGTAATCTTTGCCATGCAAATGAATTGAATCCCAAAAACATGTCCACTGCATTTCAGCCCTGCCACAAAAGGACCAGCTGACATCATGTCAGTGATTCTCTCGTTAACACAGGTGTGAGTGTTGACGTGGACAAGGCTGGAGATGTCACTCTGTCATGCGGATTGAGTTCGAATAACAGACTGGAAGCTTCAAAAGGAGGGTGGTGCTTGGAATCATTGTTCTTCCTCTGTCAACCATGGTTACCTATAAGGAAACACGTGCCGTCATCATTGCTTTGCACAAAAAGGGTTTCACAGGCAAGGATATTGCTGCCAGTAAGATTGCACCTAAATCAACCATTTATCAGATCATCAAGAACTTCAAGGAGAGTGGTTCAATTGTTGTGAAGAAGGCTTCAGGGCGCCCAAGAAAGTCCAGCAAGCGACAGGACCGTCTCCTAAAGTTGATTCAGCTGGGGGATCGGGACATCACCAGTACTGAGGTTACTCAGGAATGGCAGCAGGCAGGTGTGAGTGCATCTGCATGCACAGTGAGGCGAAGACTTTTGGAGAATGGCCTGGTGTCAAGAAGGGCAGAAAAGAAGCCACTTCTCTCCAGGAAAAACATCAGGGACAGACTGATATTCTGCAAAAGGTACAGGGATTGGACTGCTGAGGACTGGGGTAAAGTCATTTTCTCTGATGAATCCCCTTTCCAATTGTTTGGGGCATCCGGAAAAATCTTGTCCGGAGAAGACAAGGTGAGTGCTACCATCAGTCCTGTGTCATGCCAACAGTAAAGCATCCTGAAACCATTCATGTGTGGGGTTGCTTCTCAGCAAAGGGAGTGGACTCACAATTTTGCCTAAGAACACAGCCATGAATAAAGAATGGTGTACCAACACATCCTCTGGGAGCAACTTCTCCCAACCATCCAGGAACAGTTTGGTGACGAACAATGTCTTTTCCAGCATGATGGAACACCTTGCCATAAGGCAAAAGTGATAACTAAGTGACTCGGAGAACAAAACATCAATATTTTGGGTCCATGGCCAGGAAACTCTCCAAACCTTAATCCCATTGAGAACTTGTGGTCAATCCTCAAGAGGCGTGTGGACAAACAAAACCACACAAATTCCAAGCATTGATTATGCAAGAATGGGCTGCCATCAGTCAGGATGTGGCCCAGAAGTTAATTGACAGCATGCCAGGGTGGATTGCAGAGGTCTTGAAAAAGAAGGGTCAACACTGCAAATATTGACTCTTTGCATCAACTTCATGTAATTGTCAATAAAAGCCTTTGACACTTATGAAATGCTTGTAATTAATATTCAGTATTACATAGTAACATCTGACAAAAATATCTAAAGACACTGAAGCAGCAAACTTTGTGGAAATTAATATTTGTGTCATTCTCAAAACTTTTGGCCACGACTGTATAGTGTATAAGAGGTCATACAATACGTTTTTTTTACTGATTCATATGTTGATGATGTAAAGAATATTTGCTGGTTTGTGGTGTGTCATGAGGAGTAACAAGACACTGAACTTGACACATTTATGAAATTGCTTATTCCGGTTACTAAGAAGCCTGCATCCATTAATAAAACGACTGTAAATACTGTAACTTCTCTCAATAGCAAGGCTATGCTCACAGAGTCTGTACAGAGTCCAGGCTTTTCTTCGTTTTGGGTCAGTCACAGTGGTCAGGTATTCTGCACTGTGTACTCTCTGTTTAGAACAAGGTAGCGCTCCAACTTGCTCTGTTTAGAACAAGGTAGCGCTCCAACTTGCTCTGTTTTAACAAGGTAGAGTTCCAACTTGCTCTGTTTAGAACAAGGTAGCGCTCCAACTTGCTCTGTTTAGAACAAGGTAGCGTTCCAACTTGCTCTGTTTAGAACAAGGTAGCGTTCCAACTTGCTCTGTTTAGAACAAGGTAGCGCTCCAACTTGCTCTGTTTAGAACAAGGTAGCGTTCCAACTTGCTCTGTTTAGAACAAGGTAGCGCTCCAACTTGCTCTGTTTAGAACAAGGTAGCGCTCCAACTTGCTCTGTTTAGAACAAGGTAGCGCTCCAACTTGCTCTGTTTAGAACAAGGTAGCGCTGTTTAGAACAAGGCAGCGCCAACTTGCTCTGTTTAGAACTTGCTCAAGGTAGCGCTCCAACTTGCTCTGTTTAGAACAAGGTAGCGCTCCAACTTGCTCTGTTTAGAACAAGGTAGCGTTCCAACTTGCTCTGTTTAGAACAAGACAGCGTTCCAACTTGCTCTGTTTAGAACAAGGTAGCGCTCCAACTTGCTCTGTTTAGAACAAGGTAGCGCTCCAACTTGCTCTGTTTAGAACAAGGTAGCGTTCCAACTTGCTCTGTTTAGAACAAGGTAGCGTTCCAACTTGCTCTGTTTAGAACAAGGTAGCGCTCCAACTTGCTCTGTTTAGAACAATGTAGCGTTCCAACTTGCTCTGCTTAGAACAAGGTAGCGCTCCAACTTACTCTGTTTAGAACAAGGTAGCGCTCCAACTTGCTCTGTTTAGAACAAGGTAGCGCTCCAACTTGCTCTGTTTAGAACAAGGTAGCGTTCCAACTTGCTATGTTTAGAACAAGGTAGCGTTCCAACTTGCTCTGTTTAGAACAAGGCAGCGTTCCAACCTGTTCTGTTTAGAACAAGGTAGCGTTCCAACTTGCTCTGTTTAGAACAAGGCAGCGTTCCAACTTGCTCTGTTTAGAACAAGGTAGTGCTCCAACTTGCTCTGTTTAGAACAAGGTAGCGCTCCAACTTGCTCTGTTTAGAACAAGGTAGCGCTCCAACTTGCTCTGTTTAGAACAAGGCAGCGTTCCAACTTGCTCTGTTTAGAACAAGGCAGCGTTCCAACTTGCTCTGTTTAGAACAAGGTAGCGCTCCAACTTGCTCTGTTTAGAACAAGGTAGCGCTCCAACTTGCTCTGTTTAGAACAAGGTAGCGTTCCAACTTGCTCTGCTTAGAACAAGGTAGCGCTCCAACTTGCTCTGTTTAGAACAAGGTAGCGCTCCAACTTGCTCTGTTTAGAACAAGGTAGCGCTCCAACTTGCTCTGTTTAGAACAAGGTAGCGTTCCAACTTGCTATGTTTAGAACAAGGTAGCGTTCCAACTTGCTATGTTTAGAACAAGGCAGCGTTCCAACCTGTTCTGTTTAGAACAAGGTAGCGTTCCAACTTGCTCTGTTTAGAACAAGGCAGCGTTCCAACTTGCTCTGTTTAGAACAAGGTAGTGCTCCAACTTGCTCTGTTTAGAACAAGGTAGCGCTCCAACTTGCTCTGTTTAGAACAAGGTAGCGCTCCAACTTGCTCTGTTTAGAACAAGGCAGCGTTCCAACTTGCTCTGTTTAGAACAAGGTAGCGCTCCAACTTGCTCTGTTTAGAACAAGGTAGCGCTCCAACTTGCTCTGTTTAGAACAAGGTAGCGTTCCAACTTGCTCTGTTTAGAACAAGGTAGCGTTCCAACTTGCTCTGTTTAGAACAAGGTAGCGCTCCAACTTGCTCTGTTTAGAACAAGGTAGCGCTCCAACTTGCTCTGTTTAGAACAAGGTAGCGCTCCAACTTGCTCTGTTTAGAACAAGGTAGCGTTCCAACTTGCTCTGTTTAGAACAAGGTAGCGTTCCAACTTGCTCTGTTTAGGACAAGGCAGCGTTCCAACCTGTTCTGTTTAGAACAAGGTAGCGTTCCAACTTGCTCTGTTTAGAACAAGGCAGCGTTCCAACTTGCTCTGTTTAGAACAAGGTAGCGTTCCAACTTGCTCTGTTTAGAACAAGGTAGTGCTCCAACTTGCTCTGTTTAGAACAAGGTAGCGCTCCAACTTGCTCTGTTTAGAACAAGGTAGCGTTCCAACTTGCTCTGTTTAGAACAAGGTAGCGCTCCAACTTGCTCTGTTTAGAACAAGGTAGCGCTCCAACTTGCTCTGTTTAGAACAAGGTAGCACTCCAACTTGCTCTGTTTAGAACAAGGTAGCGTTCCAACTTGCTATGTTTAGAACAAGGTAGCGTTCCAACCTGTTCTGTTTAGAACAAGGTAGCGTTCCAACTTGCTCTGTTTAGAACAGGGTAGCGTTCCAACTTGCTCTGTTTAGAACAAGACAGCGTTCCAACTTGCTCTGTTTAGAACAAGGTAGCGCTCCAACTTGCTCTGTTTAGAACAAGGTAGCGTTCCAACTTGATCTGTTTAGAACAAGGTAGCGCTCCAACTTGCTCTGTTTAGAACAAGGTAGCGCTCCAACTTGCTCTGTTTAGAACAAGGTAGCGCTCCAACTTGCTCTGTTTAGAACAAGGTAGCGTTCCAACTTGCTATGTTTAGAACAAGGTAGCGTTCCAACTTGCTCTGTTTAGAACAAGGCAGCGTTCCAACCTGTTCTGTTTAGAACAAGGTAGCGTTCCAACTTGCTCTGTTTAGAACAAGGCAGCGTTCCAACTTGCTCTGTTTAGAACAAGGTAGTGCTCCAACTTGCTCTGTTTAGAACAAGGTAGCGCTCCAACTTGCTCTGTTTAGAACAAGGTAGCGCTCCAACTTGCTCTGTTTAGAACAAGGCAGCGTTCCAACTTGCTCTGTTTAGAACAAGGTAGCGCTCCAACTTGCTCTGTTTAGAACAAGGTAGCGCTCCAACTTGCTCTGTTTAGAACAAGGTAGCGTTCCAACTTGCTCTGTTTAGAACAAGGTAGCGTTCCAACTTGCTCTGTTTAGAACAAGGTAGCGCTCCAACTTGCTCTGTTTAGAACAAGGTAGCGCTCCAACTTGCTCTGTTTAGAACAAGGTAGCGTTCCAACTTGCTATGTTTAGAACAAGGTAGCGTTCCAACTTGCTCTGTTTAGAACAAGGCAGCGTTCCAACCTGTTCTGTTTAGAACAAGGTAGCGTTCCAACTTGCTCTGTTTAGAACAAGGCAGCGTTCCAACTTGCTCTGTTTAGAACAAGGTAGCGCTCCAACTTGCTCTGTTTAGAACAAGGTAGCGCTCCAACTTGCTCTGTTTAGAACAAGGTAGCGTTCCAACCTGTTCTGTTTAGAACAAGGTAGCGCTCCAACTTGCTCTGTTTAGAACAAGGTAGCGTTCCAACTTGCTCTGTGTAGAACAAGGTAGCGTTCCAACCTGTTCTGTTTAGAACAAGGTAGCGCTCCAACTTGCTCTGTTTAGAACAAGGTAGCGTTCCAACTTGCTCTGTTTTTTGGTTGATTTTTTTCCTATGTGTTAAGAGGTTCTCTTTTTCCCCCCATAATTTGTGTTGCTGTCCTGGGCCTCTGTCATCTATTTGTATTTGTAAACAGAGCCCCAGAACCAGCTGGCTGAGGGGACTCTTGACTCGGTTAATCTGCAGGTTAAGGCTTTGTGATGGAAGGTTTCGGCATTGCTTTCCTTATGGTGGTTGTAGTGGTTGAGTTTAACGGCTCTTTTCTGTATTTTATAATTAGTGGGTATAGTCCTAATTCTGCTCTGCACGAATTATTTTGGATTTTGCATTGTACTTTGAGTATATGTGTGTAGAATTCTACATTCAAAGTCTCAATAGGGTGTTTGTCCCATTTTGTGAATTCATGGTTGGTGAGACTTCACAACCATAGAGGGCAATGGGTTCAAAACTGATTGGATATATTTTTTAATCTAGATCCTAATTGGGATGCCAAATGTTATGTTCCTTTTGATGGCTTAGAAGGCCCTTCTTGTCTCTCAGATTGTTGTGGAAGTTACCTGTAGTTGTAACGTAAATGCAGGGAGTCAGGGAGCAGGTGCAGTTAGTGAGTTTAACATTAATGAACATAGAATGATACAAAACAAGAGAAAAATCTGAAAAGGAAACATAACCAACACTACAGCTGCAGTCGGATGTTTACATACACTTATGTTGGAGTCATTAAAACTCGTTTTTCAACCAGTCCACAAATGTCTTGTTAACAAACTATAGTTTTAGCAAGTCGGTTAGGACATCTACTTTCTGCATGACACAAGTCATGTTTCCAACAATTGTTTACAGACAGATTATTTCACTTATAATTCCCTGTATCACAAATCCAGTGGGTCAGAAATGTACATACACTAAGTTGACTGTGCCTTTAAACAGCTTGGACAATTCCAGAAAATGATGTCATGGCTTTAGGAACTTCAGAAAAAAATTTGAAGACCGAAGTCTGGTTCATCCTTGGGAGCAAATTCCAATCGCCTGAAGGAACCACGTTCATCTGTACAAGCAATAATACGCAAGTATAAACACCATGGGACCACGCAGCCGTCATACCGCTCAGGAAGGAGACACGTTCTGTCTCCTAGAGATGAACGTACTTTGGTGCAAAAAGTGCAAATCAATCCCAGAACAACAGCAAGGGACCTTGTGAAGATGCTGGAGGAAACAGGTACAAAAGTATCATATCCACAGTAAAACGAGTCCGATATCAGCATAACCTGAAAGGCCACTCAGCAAGGAAAAAGCCACTGCTCCAAAACTGCTATACAAAAGCCAGACTACGGTTTGCGACTGCAAGTGGGGACAAAGATGGTGCTTTTGGGAGAAATGTCCTCTGGTCTGATGTAACAAAAATATAACTATTTGGCCATAATGACCATCGTTATGTTTGGAGGAAAAAGGGGGGCGCTTGCGAGCCGAAGAACACCATCCCAACCGTGAAGCACGGGGGTGGCAGCATCATGCTGTCGGGGTGCTTTGCTGCAGGAGGGACTGGTGCACTTCACAAAATAGATGGCATCATGAGAACGGAAAATTATGTTGATATATGGAAGCAACATCTCAAGACGTCAGTCAGGAAGTTAAAGCTTGGTTGCAAATGGGTTTTCCAAATGGACAATGACCCCAAGCATACTTCCAAATTTGTGGCAAAATGGCCTAAGGACAACAAAGTCAAGGTATTGGAGCGGCCATCACAAAGCCCTGACCTCAATTCTATAGAACATTTGTGGTCAGAACTGAAAAAGCCAGTGCGAGCAAGGAGGCCTACAAACCTGTTGGCCAAAATTCACCCAACTTAATGTGGGAAGCTTGTGGAAGGCTACCCGAAACCTTTGACCAAAGTTAAACAATTTAAAAGACAATGCTACCAAATAGTAATTGAATGTATGTAAACTTCTGACCCTCTGAGATGTGATGAAAGAAATAAAAGCTGAAATAAAACTCTACTATTATTCTGACATTTCACATTCTTAAAATAAAGTGGTGATCCTAACTAACCGAAGACAGGGAATTAAATGGATTAAATGTCAGTGTAACGTTCGGCTGTGGGAGAAAGAGAGGAGGACCAAGGTGCAGCGTGGTAAGTATTCATTATGCCTTTTAATGAAAACGAATACTCGAGCAAAACAACAAAACGATAAACGAGAATTACACGAAACGAAACAGTCCTGCCTGGTAACATACACAAAGATAGAAAACAATCACACACGAAACACAATCGAAAACAGGCTACCTAAATATGGCTCTCAATCAGTGACAACGGTTGACAGCTGCCTCTGATTGAGAACCATACCAGGCCAAACAGAAATAGCAAATCATAGAAAAACTAACATAGACAACCCACCCAATTCACGCCCTGACCATACTAAAACAAAGACATAACAAAAGCACTAAGGTCAGAATGTGACAGTACCCCCCCAAAGGTACGGACTCCGCCGCGCAAAACCTGAACCTATAGGGGAGGGTCTGGGTGGGTGTCTGTCCGCGGTGGCGGCTCTGGTGCGGGACGTGGACCCCACTCCACCATATTTTTTGCCCGCCTCCTCAACCGCCTCCGTGGCCTTTTTCGAGCAGCAACCCTCGCCGCCGACCTCGGACTGGGGACCCGAGCAATGATTCCCAAATGGACGGGAGATTCCGGCAGCACCGGACGAACGGGAGACTGCGGCAGCTCCGGAGTGAAAGGCGATTCCGGCAGCTCCTGGCTGACTGGCGGCTCTGGCAGCTCCTGACTGACGGATGGCTCTGGCAGCTCCTGACTGACGGACGGCTCTGGCAGCTCCTGGCTGACGGACAGCTCTGGCAGCTCCTGGCTGACGGACGGCTATGGCAGCTCCTGGCTGACGGGCGGCTCTGGCAGCTCCTGGCTGACGGACTGCTCTGGCAGCTCCTGACTGACGGACGGCTCTGGCAGCTCCTGGCTGATGGACGGCTCTGGCAGCTCCTGGCTGACGGACGGCTATGGCAGCTCCTGGCTGACGGGCGGCTCTGGCAGCTCCTGGCTGACGGGCGGCTCTGGCAGCTCCTGACTGACGGACGGCTCTGGCAGCTCCTGGCTGACGGACGGCTCTGGCAGCTCCTGGCTGACGGGCGGCTCTGGCAGCTCCTGGCTGACGGGCGGCTCTGGCAGCTCCTGGCTGACGTACGGCTCTGGCAGCTCCTGACTGACGGACGGCTCTGGCAGCTCCTGACTGACGGGCGGCTCTGGCAGCTCCTGGCTGACCGGCGGCTCTGGCAGCTCCTGGCTGACGTACGGCTCTGGCAGCTCCTGACTGACGGACGGCTCTGGCAGCTCCTGACTGACGTACGGCTCTGGCAGCTCCTGGCTGACCGGCGGCTCTGACCGACAGTCAGGAATTGTGAAAAACTGAGTTTAAATGTATTTGGCTAAGGTGTATGTAAACTTGTATCTATGTAAACTTCTGACTTCTACTTGACCTTTTTATTTTAACCTTTATTTAACCAGGAAGGACTCTTTGTCAAGAGCGTCCTGGCAAAGATAGGCAGCACCAAGTCATTACAAAATTTACAGACAAACAACATGAATAACTACAAGTAATCTAGTAAAAACAATAGAATTCACAAGTGTATAGCTAAATCAAAAACAGCAAATTAAAAACATTGACAGGTCAGATCTGATCATTCATCAGTGATTTAAAAATACCAATCTGGACAAGTTCTTCCAGTTTAAAAGTATTTTGTCAGGCATTCCAAGACTATGGCGCAGAGTACATGAAAGCCCTTTTACCAAATTCAGTTCGGACATTTGGAACAATTAGCAGGATAAAGTCCAGCGAACGAAGAGAGTACCCACCACATTTCTGAACAATCAAAATGCCCAAATAAAAAGGTAGTTCCAATCACCTTGTCCACAAAATACTATGTTGTGGTTGTAGTCCAGGATGATGGCTGGCATCCTGTCCTCACAATCACTGATCTCAGCTGTTTTGTGCAGTGTGCTCAGGAGGACCACACTCTTGTTCCTCTTTGGGAGGTAAGAAACCAGGGTGGTGGGGTGAAGGCAAACTTTGATGAGAAGGCCTCTCTCCCCCTTGTTGTGAGGAGTGCAGGGGAGAGCTCAGGCTTGTAGAAGGCCTCTCTCCCCCTTGTTGTGAGGAGTGCAGGGGAGAGCTCAGGCTTGTAGAAGGCCTCTCTCCCCCTTGTTGTGAGGAGTGCAGGGGAGAGCTCAGGCTTGTAGAAGGCCTCTCTCCCCCTTGTTGTGAGGAGTGCAGGGGAGAGCTCAGGCTTGTAGAAGGCCTCTCTCCCCCTTGTTGTGAGGAGTGCAGGGGGAGCTCAGGCTTGTTCTTTCTAACTGCGCCAACCATGGTGATCTTCCTCTTCAGGAGCTGCTGGCTGAGTGCAATCAGTAGCACACAATCGCAATTTCTTATTGTGTGTCTTTGTGGTTTTTGTGGTGTGTAAATGATTTTATAACTGCCGGGTCAAAAATGACCCTAAGACAATCTTTGTAGCCTGGTGGCGTACAGCTTTCATGGAAATATGAACAAAGGCGATGTTTCACTTTTTCTAATGTGGATGTCACTCTAGGAAAAGTCATCAAATTTCAAGTTGAAAAAATATATTTTAAGGGGTTTTCTCGGTTGTTAAACATAGTAACAAGTAATTTTTTATACGTAAGGGTTAATTCAATTCAATGGCTTTATTGGCATGGGAAATGTGTTTACATTGCAAAGGAAGTGAAATAACTAAAACAAAAAACAACCAGACATTAACAGTAAGCATTACACGGTTAAATAGTTAAGAGAATAACACAAATCAAATAAAAACAATGACAAAAACAACCAGACAATAACAAACATTACACAGATAAAAAGTTTCACAACATTTACATTTATGTTATTAGCGGATAAATGTTACATAAGTGACATTATGCAAATAGTAGAATGTATGAATAATGGGGAAATATAGGCAGATAAATATAGATTATATTTACATTGGTTGACCTTCTCTTGTGTCAGCAGGTTACACATTTTGTGGCTGGGATTGCACACAATATAGTAGCCAGATCTAGGAAAAAAGTTCCAAAGGCTGGGTATACAATCGTGGCCAAAAGTTTTGAGAATGATACAAATATTAATTTTCACAAAAGTCTGCTGCCTCAGTTTGTATGATGGCAATTTGCATATGCTCCAGAATGTAATGAATAGTGATCAGATAAATTGCAATTAATTGCAAGTAATCTTTGCCATGCAAATGAATTGAATCCCAAAAAACATGTCCACTGCATTTCAGCCCTGCCACAAAAGGACCAGCTGACATCATGTCAGTGATTCTCTCGTTAACACAGGTGTGAGTGTTGACGTGGACAAGGCTGGAGATGTCACTCTGTCATGCGGATTGAGTTCGAATAACAGACTGGAAGCTTCAAAAGGAGGGTGGTGCTTGGAATCATTGTTCTTCCTCTGTCAACCATGGTTACCTATAAGGAAACACGTGCCGTCATCATTGCTTTGCACAAAAAGGGTTTCACAGGCAAGGATATTGCTGCCAGTAAGATTGCACCTAAATCAACCATTTATCAGATCATCAAGAACTTCAAGGAGAGTGGTTCAATTGTTGTGAAGAAGGCTTCAGGGCGCCCAAGAAAGTCCAGCAAGCGACAGGACCGTCTCCTAAAGTTGATTCAGCTGGGGGATCGGGACATCACCAGTACTGAGGTTACTCAGGAATGGCAGCAGGCAGGTGTGAGTGCATCTGCATGCACAGTGAGGCGAAGACTTTTGGAGAATGGCCTGGTGTCAAGAAGGGCAGAAAAGAAGCCACTTCTCTCCAGGAAAAACATCAGGGACAGACTGATATTCTGCAAAAGGTACAGGGATTGGACTGCTGAGGACTGGGGTAAAGTCATTTTCTCTGATGAATCCCCTTTCCAATTGTTTGGGGCATCCGGAAAAATCTTGTCCGGAGAAGACAAGGTGAGTGCTACCATCAGTCCTGTGTCATGCCAACAGTAAAGCATCCTGAAACCATTCATGTGTGGGGTTGCTTCTCAGCAAAGGGAGTGGACTCACAATTTTGCCTAAGAACACAGCCATGAATAAAGAATGGTGTACCAACACATCCTCTGGGAGCAACTTCTCCCAACCATCCAGGAACAGTTTGGTGACGAACAATGTCTTTTCCAGCATGATGGAACACCTTGCCATAAGGCAAAAGTGATAACTAAGTGACTCGGAGAACAAAACATCAATATTTTGGGTCCATGGCCAGGAAACTCTCCAAACCTTAATCCCATTGAGAACTTGTGGTCAATCCTCAAGAGGCGTGTGGACAAACAAAACCACACAAATTCCAAGCATTGATTATGCAAGAATGGGCTGCCATCAGTCAGGATGTGGCCCAGAAGTTAATTGACAGCATGCCAGGGTGGATTGCAGAGGTCTTGAAAAAGAAGGGTCAACACTGCAAATATTGACTCTTTGCATCAACTTCATGTAATTGTCAATAAAAGCCTTTGACACTTATGAAATGCTTGTAATTAATATTCAGTATTACATAGTAACATCTGACAAAAATATCTAAAGACACTGAAGCAGCAAACTTTGTGGAAATTAATATTTGTGTCATTCTCAAAACTTTTGGCCACGACTGTATAGTGTATAAGAGGTCATACAATACGTTTTTTTACTGATTCATATGTTGATGATGTAAAGAATATTTGCTGGTTTGTGGTGTGTCATGAGGAGTAACAAGACACTGAACTTGACACATTTATGAAATTGCTTATTCCGGTTACTAAGAAGCCTGCATCCATTAATAAAACGACTGTAAATACTGTAACTTCTCTCAATAGCAAGGCTATGCTCACAGAGTCTGTACAGAGTCCAGGCTTTTCTTCGTTTTGGGTCAGTCACAGTGGTCAGGTATTCTGCACTGTGTACTCTCTGTTTAGAACAAGGTAGCGCTCCAACTTGCTCTGTTTAGAACAAGGTAGCGCTCCAACTTGCTCTGTTTTAACAAGGTAGAGTTCCAACTTGCTCTGTTTAGAACAAGGTAGCGCTCCAACTTGCTCTGTTTAGAACAAGGTAGCGTTCCAACTTGCTCTGTTTAGAACAAGGTAGCGTTCCAACTTGCTCTGTTTAGAACAAGGTAGCGCTCCAACTTGCTCTGTTTAGAACAAGGTAGCGTTCCAACTTGCTCTGTTTAGAACAAGGTAGCGCTCCAACTTGCTCTGTTTAGAACAAGGTAGCGCTCCAACTTGCTCTGTTTAGAACAAGGTAGCGCTCCAACTTGCTCTGTTTAGAACAAGGTAGCGCTCCAACTTGCTCTGTTTAGAACAAGGTAGCGCTCCAACTTGCTCTGTTTAGAACAAGGTAGCGCTCCAACTTGCTCTGTTTAGAACAAGGTAGCGTTCCAACTTGCTCTGTTTAGAACAAGGTAGCGTTCCAACTTGCTCTGTTTAGAACAAGGTAGCGCTCCAACTTGCTCTGTTTAGAACAAGGTAGCTTGTTCCAACTTGCTCTGTTTAGAACAAGGTAGCGCTCCAACTTGCTCTGTTTAGAACAAGGTAGCGCTCCAACTTGCTCTGTTTAGAACAAGGTAGCGCTCCAACTTGCTCTGTTTAGAACAAGGTAGCGTTCCAACTTGCTCTGTTTAGAACAAGGTAGCGCTCCAACTTGCTCTGTTTAGAACAAGGTAGCGCTCCAACTTGCTCTGTTTAGAACAAGGTAGCGTTCCAACTTGCTCTGTTTAGAACAAGACAGCGTTCCAACTTGCTCTGTTTAGAACAAGGTAGCGCTCCAACTTGCTCTGTTTAGAACAAGGTAGCGCTCCAACTTGCTCTGTTTAGAACAAGGTAGCGTTCCAACTTGCTCTGTTTAGAACAAGGTAGCGTTCCAACTTGCTCTGTTTAGAACAAGGTAGCGCTCCAACTTGCTCTGTTTAGAACAATGTAGCGTTCCAACTTGCTCTGCTTAGAACAAGGTAGCGCTCCAACTTACTCTGTTTAGAACAAGGTAGCGCTCCAACTTGCTCTGTTTAGAACAAGGTAGCGCTCCAACTTGCTCTGTTTAGAACAAGGTAGCGTTCCAACTTGCTATGTTTAGAACAAGGTAGCGTTCCAACTTGCTCTGTTTAGAACAAGGCAGCGTTCCAACCTGTTCTGTTTAGAACAAGGTAGCGTTCCAACTTGCTCTGTTTAGAACAAGGCAGCGTTCCAACTTGCTCTGTTTAGAACAAGGTAGTGCTCCAACTTGCTCTGTTTAGAACAAGGTAGCGCTCCAACTTGCTCTGTTTAGAACAAGGTAGCGCTCCAACTTGCTCTGTTTAGAACAAGGCAGCGTTCCAACTTGCTCTGTTTAGAACAAGGCAGCGTTCCAACTTGCTCTGTTTAGAACAAGGTAGCGCTCCAACTTGCTCTGTTTAGAACAAGGTAGCGCTCCAACTTGCTCTGTTTAGAACAAGGTAGCGTTCCAACTTGCTCTGCTTAGAACAAGGTAGCGCTCCAACTTGCTCTGTTTAGAACAAGGTAGCGCTCCAACTTGCTCTGTTTAGAACAAGGTAGCGCTCCAACTTGCTCTGTTTAGAACAAGGTAGCGTTCCAACTTGCTATGTTTAGAACAAGGTAGCGTTCCAACTTGCTATGTTTAGAACAAGGCAGCGTTCCAACCTGTTCTGTTTAGAACAAGGTAGCGTTCCAACTTGCTCTGTTTAGAACAAGGCAGCGTTCCAACTTGCTCTGTTTAGAACAAGGTAGTGCTCCAACTTGCTCTGTTTAGAACAAGGTAGCGCTCCAACTTGCTCTGTTTAGAACAAGGTAGCGCTCCAACTTGCTCTGTTTAGAACAAGGCAGCGTTCCAACTTGCTCTGTTTAGAACAAGGTAGCGCTCCAACTTGCTCTGTTTAGAACAAGGTAGCGCTCCAACTTGCTCTGTTTAGAACAAGGTAGCGTTCCAACTTGCTCTGTTTAGAACAAGGTAGCGTTCCAACTTGCTCTGTTTAGAACAAGGTAGCGCTCCAACTTGCTCTGTTTAGAACAAGGTAGCGCTCCAACTTGCTCTGTTTAGAACAAGGTAGCGCTCCAACTTGCTCTGTTTAGAACAAGGTAGCGTTCCAACTTGCTCTGTTTAGAACAAGGTAGCGTTCCAACTTGCTCTGTTTAGGACAAGGCAGCGTTCCAACCTGTTCTGTTTAGAACAAGGTAGCGTTCCAACTTGCTCTGTTTAGAACAAGGCAGCGTTCCAACTTGCTCTGTTTAGAACAAGGTAGCGCTCCAACCTGTTCTGTTTAGAACAAGGTAGCGCTCCAACTTGCTCTGTTTAGAACAAGGTAGCGTTCCAACTTGCTCTGTGTAGAACAAGGTAGCGTTCCAACCTGTTCTGTTTAGAACAAGGTAGCGCTCCAACTTGCTCTGTTTAGAACAAGGTAGCGTTCCAACTTGCTCTGTTTTTTGGTTGATTTTTTTCCTATGTGTTAAGAGGTTCTCTTTTTCCCCCCATAATTTGTGTTGCTGTCCTGGGCCTCTGGCATCTATTTGTATTTGTAAACAGAGCCCCAGAACCAGCTGGCTGAGGGGACTCTTGACTCGGTTAATCTGCAGGTTAAGGCTTTGTGATGGAAGGTTTCGGCATTGCTTTCCTTATGGTGGTTGTAGTGGTTGAGTTTAACGGCTCTTTTCTGTATTTTATAATTAGTGGGTATAGTCCTAATTCTGCTCTGCACGAATTATTTTGGATTTTGCATTGTACTTTGAGTATATGTGTGTAGAATTCTACATTCAAAGTCTCAATAGGGTGTTTGTCCCATTTTGTGAATTCATGGTTGGTGAGACTTCACAACCATAGAGGGCAATGGGTTCAAAACTGATTGGATATATTTTTTAATCTAGATCCTAATTGGGATGCCAAATGTTATGTTCCTTTTGATGGCTTAGAAGGCCCTTCTTGTCTCTCAGATTGTTGTGGAAGTTACCTGTAGTTGTAACGTAAATGCAGGGAGTCAGGGAGCTGGTGCAGTTAGTGAGTTTAACATTAATGAACATAGAATGATACAAAACAAGAGAAAAATCTGAAAAGGAAACATAACCAACACTACAGCTGCAGTCGGATGTTTACATACACTTATGTTGGAGTCATTAAAACTCGTTTTTCAACCAGTCCACAAATGTCTTGTTAACAAACTATAGTTTTAGCAAGTCGGTTAGGACATCTACTTTCTGCATGACACAAGTCATGTTTCCAACAATTGTTTACAGACAGATTATTTCACTTATAATTCCCTGTATCACAAATCCAGTGGGTCAGAAATGTACATACACTAAGTTGACTGTGCCTTTAAACAGCTTGGACAATTCCAGAAAATGATGTCATGGCTTTAGGAACTTCAGAAAAAAATTTGAAGACCGAAGTCTGGTTCATCCTTGGGAGCAAATTCCAATCGCCTGAAGGAACCACGTTCATCTGTACAAGCAATAATACGCAAGTATAAACACCATGGGACCACGCAGCCGTCATACCGCTCAGGAAGGAGACACGTTCTGTCTCCTAGAGATGAACGTACTTTGGTGCAAAAAGTGCAAATCAATCCCAGAACAACAGCAAGGGACCTTGTGAAGATGCTGGAGGAAACAGGTACAAAAGTATCATATCCACAGTAAAACGAGTCCGATATCAGCATAACCTGAAAGGCCACTCAGCAAGGAAAAAGCCACTGCTCCAAAACTGCTATACAAAAGCCAGACTACGGTTTGCGACTGCAAGTGGGGACAAAGATGGTGCTTTTGGGAGAAATGTCCTCTGGTCTGATGTAACAAAAATATAACTATTTGGCCATAATGACCATCGTTATGTTTGGAGGAAAAAGGGGGGCGCTTGCGAGCCGAAGAACACCATCCCAACCGTGAAGCACGGGGTGGCAGCATCATGCTGTCGGGGTGCTTTGCTGCAGGAGGGACTGGTGCACTTCACAAAATAGATGGCATCATGAGAACGGAAAATTATGTTGATATATGGAAGCAACATCTCAAGACGTCAGTCAGGAAGTTAAAGCTTGGTTGCAAATGGGTTTTCCAAATGGACAATGACCCCAAGCATACTTCCAAATTTGTGGCAAAATGGCCTAAGGACAACAAAGTCAAGGTATTGGAGCGGCCATCACAAAGCCCTGACCTCAATTCTATAGAACATTTGTGGTCAGAACTGAAAAAGCCAGTGCGAGCAAGGAGGCCTACAAACCTGTTGGCCAAAATTCACCCAACTTAATGTGGGAAGCTTGTGGAAGGCTACCCGAAACCTTTGACCAAAGTTAAACAATTTAAAAGACAATGCTACCAAATAGTAATTGAATGTATGTAAACTTCTGACCCTCTGAGATGTGATGAAAGAAATAAAAGCTGAAATAAAACTCTACTATTATTCTGACATTTCACATTCTTAAAATAAAGTGGTGATCCTAACTAACCGAAGACAGGGAATTAAATGGATTAAATGTCAGTGTAACGTTCGGCTGTGGGAGAAAGAGAGGAGGACCAAGGTGCAGCGTGGTAAGTATTCATTATGCCTTTTAATGAAAACGAATACTCGAGCAAAACAACAAAACGATAAACGAGAATTACACGAAACGAAACAGTCCTGCCTGGTAACATACACAAAGATAGAAAACAATCACCCACGAAACACAATCGAAAACAGGCTACCTAAATATGGCTCTCAATCAGTGACAACGGTTGACAGCTGCCTCTGATTGAGAACCATACCAGGCCAAACAGAAATAGCAAATCATAGAAAAACTAACATAGACAACCCACCCAATTCACGCCCTGACCATACTAAAACAAAGACATAACAAAAGCACTAAGGTCAGAACGTGACAGTACCATATTTTTTGCCCGCCCTCCTCAACCCCCCCCCCCAAAGGTACGGACTCCGGCCGCAAAACCTGAACCTATAGGGGAGGGTCTGGGTGGGTGTCTGTCCGCAGTGGCGGCTCTGGTGCGGGACGTGGACCCCACTCCACCATATTTTTTGCCCGCCTCCTCAACCACCTCCGTGGCCTTTTTCGAGCAGCAACCCTCGCCGCCGACCTCGGACTGGGGACCCGAGCAATGATTCCCAAATGGACGGGAGATTCCGGCAGCACCGGACGAACGGGAGACTGCGGCAGCTCCGGAGTGAAAGGCGATTCCGGCAGCTCCTGGCTGACTGGCGGCTCTGGCAGCTCCTGACTGACGGATGGCTCTGGCAGCTCCTGACTGACGGACGGCTCTGGCAGCTCCTGGCTGACGGACAGCTCTGGCAGCTCCTGGCTGACGGACGGCTATGGCAGCTCCTGGCTGACGGGCGGCTCTGGCAGCTCCTGGCTGACGGACTGCTCTGGCAGCTCCTGACTGACGGACGGCTCTGGCAGCTCCTGGCTGATGGACGGATCTGGCAGCTCCTGGCTGACGGACGGCTATGGCAGCTCCTGGCTGACGGGCGGCTCTGGCAGCTCCTGGCTGACGGGCGGCTCTGGCAGCTCCTGACTGACGGACGGCTCTGGCAGCTCCTGGCTGACGGACGGCTCTGGCAGCTCCTGGCTGACGGGCGGCTCTGGCAGCTCCTGGCTGACGGGCGGCTCTGGCAGCTCCTGACAGACGTACGGCTCTGGCAGCTCCTGACAGACGTACGGCTCTGGCAGCTCCTGACTGACGGGCGGCTCTGGCAGCTCCTGGCTGACCGGCGGCTCTGGCAGCTCCTGGCTGACGTACGGCTCTGGCAGCTCCTGACTGACGGACGGCTCCTGGCAGCTCCTGACTGACGTGACGGGCGGCTCTGGCAGCTCCTGGCTGACCGGCGGCTCTGACCGACAGTCAGGAATTGTGAAAAACTGAGTTTAAATGTATTTGGCTAAGGTGTATGTAAACTTGTATGTATGTAAACTTCTGACTTCAACTTGACCTTTTTATTTTAACCTTTATTTAACCAGGAAGGGCTCTTTGTCAAGAGCGTCCTGGCAAAGATAGGCAGCACCAAGTCATTACAAAATTTACAGACAAACAACATGAAAAACTACAAGTAATCTAGTAAAAACAATAGAATTCACAAGTGTATAGCTAAATCAAAAACAGCAAATTAAAAACATTGACAGGTCAGATCTGATCATTCATCAGTGATTTAAAAATACCAATCTGGACAAGTTCTTCCAGTTTAAAAGTATTTTGTCAGGCATTCCAAGACTATGGCGCAGAGTACATGAAAGCCCTTTTACCAAATTCAGTTCGGACATTTGGAACAATTAGCAGGATAAAGTCCAGCGAACGAAGAGAGTACCCACCACATTTCTGAACAATCAAAATGCCCAAATAAAAAGGTAGTAAACCCAAAATGGCTTTGTAAATAAAAGTATACCAGTGACTGAGCCTACGAGTGACTAGAGAGAAGGCCAGCCAACCCTGGTATACAAAGTGCAGTGGTGCATAAGGGTTTTGCAGTTTAAAATAAATCCCAAAGTGCCATGGTAAAGGGTTTCAATTGATCTCAAACACTGAGCGGAAGCATTCATATATAAAATATCCCCATAGTCTAGTAAAGGCATAAATGTAGCTGATACTCGCCTCCTTCTGGCTTCAAAAGAAAAACAGGCCTTATTCCTCAAATAAAATCCCAATAGGTGAAAGGTTCAGAGGTCTATTTCTTGCTTTAGAAAACACCATTAGTTTAGTTTTGTCAGTATTGAGGATAAGCTTCAATTGACACAAGGTATGTTGAACAGTATAAAAAGCAGTTTGCAAGTCCTGGAAAGCATTTGTAAGAGACGAGGCACAACAGTAAATAACAGTAACATCAGCATAAAAATGAAGTTGCGCATTTTGGACATTTCTGTCTAAATTATTTATATAAATAGTGAAGAAGAGAGGACCAAATACAGAGCCTTGGGGCACACCATTAAAGACCAACAGACATAAGCCCATCAAATTGAGTTCTATCAGACAGATAGTTACACTCGACAATCTCTGCCTTTAGTATAGCATGATCAACTGTATCAAAAGAGAGATAAATAAATAAAAAGTGAGACAGAGTGCTGTTTTTTGTCAAGGGCTTCAGTGTTATCATTTAAAACCTTCATGGCTGCTGTAATTGTGCTATGCTTCTTCCTGAAGCCCGACTGGTACATTGATAAAACTCTTTTAGCTGTTCACTCACAAGGGTTTCAAGTATTTTCACCAGGGTGACAGCTTTGAGATTGGCCTATAATTATTTCAAAGAGTTGGATCTCCCCCTTTTAAAAGTGGTAGAACAAATGCTGATTTCCAGATTTTCAGGATTTCATTACATTCCAGGGTTAGATTGAACAGATATGTAAGTGGTTCAGCTATGAAATCAGCTGCCAGATTTAAGAAACAGGGTTCCAAAAGATCAGGAGCTGCAGGCTTTCTCTGATCTAAGGATTTAAGGGCTTTATGTACCACCTGCACTGAGAATGGCAAAAAGCTCAAAGTTTGACCAGCTCTCACTGGTTCATCCACACAGGGTTGTACAGAGATAGAGGACACTGAATCAAACAGCCTACAAGATGATACAAAGTGCTCATTGAAACAATTCAGCATTTCAGTGTTGTCATATACGGCAACAGAGTCCTTCAAAACACATGACGGTAATTCATTAACATTACTGTTACCAGACATAGACTTAATAGCCTTCCAAAACTTTCCAGGGTCATTCTGGTTATCAGTGGTAACAGACATAAAATATTCAGACTTGGCCTTCATGAGAAGAAAAGACTTGTTTCGTAACTGCCTACAAATAAGCCAATCAGCATCAGAACCTGATTTCCTTGCTTTAGCCCAGGCTAGATTACGGTCATGAATAATACAAGACAGCTCAGAAGAAAACCATGGATTATCCCGCCCTTTAACCCTGAACCTGCAGAATGAGGCATGTTTGTTTACTATTTGGAAAAATCCATAATGAAAGAATTTCTAGGCAGTTTCCACATCAGGGATAAGCTCAATCTTGCTCCAGTCAAAATAAAACAAATCTTGAAAGAAAGCCTGCTCATTAAAACACTTCAAACTTCTCTTACGTATAAAACATGGGTTTGTCTTAGGAACCTTAGTATTTCTAACAGCAACAAGAGCACAATGGTCACTTAAATCATTACAAAAAACAGCAACCGCAGAATATTTATGTGGAACATTTGTCAATATCAAATCAATCAGGGTAGATTTATCTGGGCATTTAAGATTTGGGTAATCAACTGGGTAAGATTCATAGAATTACAAAACATTGTTTACCTGATAACTGATAACAAAATAGTGCTATATGAAGGGTAAGTAATCAGGAATGAATGAAGTCCAGGTGTGGCTGGTGATGAGACACAGGTGTGCGTAAAGATGGGTTGCCAGGACCAGTGCTTAGTAGACCGGTGACGTCGAGCGCCAGGGAGCGGGACTAGACGTGATGGTGGTGTTGATGTTTAGGCCAAGGTAGGTATAATTACTTGTGTGCTCCAGGGCATCGGTGTCGAGATAGAATTTGTATTTGTTGTCCTGGCAACTGGAACTTTTTTTGGAACACCATTACTTTTGTTTGACTGAGATTTACTGGCCCAGGTCTGACAGAATCTTGTAAGGAAGATTTAGATGCTGCTGTAGGCCCTCCTTGGTTGGTGACAGAAGCATCAGATCATCTGCAAACAGTAGACATTAGACGGTAGACACTTGATTTCAGTCTAGTAGGGTGAGGCCGGGTGCTGCAGAATGTTCTAGTGCTCTAGCCAAATCATTGATAGAAATGTTGAATAGGGTGGGGTTCAAGATGCATTCCTGTAGAACCCACACCGTTCGGGAAGAAATCTGTGTTTTTATTGCCAATTCTGATTGCACACGTATTGTTTGTTTAGATTTCATAATGTCGTAGGTTTCCTCCCCAACACCGCTTTCCATCAGTTTATACAGCAGGCCCTCCGCAAAATTGAGTCAAATACTTTTTTGAAATCAATAAAGCATGAGAAGACTTTGCTTTGGTTTTGGTTTGTTTGTCAGTTAGATTCTGCAAGATGGTGGTCTGTTTTACAGTATTTTAGTAAGAAGACAATTTGACATTTGCTCAGGACATTGTTTTCACTGAGGAAATGTTGGAGTCTGCTGTTGATGATACTGTAGAGGATTTTACATTTGACACAGATCCTGCAGTAATTATTTGAGTCAAATTTGTCTCGACTTTTCTGGATTGGGGTGATCAGACCTTGGATCCAAATATTGAGCAAGATGCCAGAGCTGAGGATAATATTGAAGAGTTTGAGTATATCCAAGTTGAATTTGTGGTCTGTATATATTTTAAATTTCATTTAGGATACCATCAACACCACAGGGCTTTTTGGGTTGGACAGTTTGTGTTTTGTCCTGTCGTTCAGTCAATGTAATTGGAGAATCCAAGGGTTTCTGGTAGTCTTTAATAGCTGATTCTAAGATGCGTTATTGATCCGTCAAATGTTTTAGAAGAACTACTCATTCAAGGGTTTTTCTTTATTTTTACTATTTTATACATTATAGAATAATAGTGAAGACATCAAAACTATGAAATAACACATATAGAATCATGTAGTAACCAAAAAGTGTTAAACAAATCAAAATATATTTTATTTGAGATTCTTCAAATAGCCACCATTTGCCTTGATGACAGCTTTGCACACTCTATCATGTATAGGCTTCTGCTCTTGTCCAAAAAGGTTGGAGAAGTGGTTTATCCATAGATCTCCATGTTGCATAGCTAGTTCTTTATGCTGATATTCTCTCTCTCTCTCTTTTCACACTGCTGGGTGCACTTACTCATTCCACCACTACAGCCTCCATTTTGACACTCTCAGCAAAGTTAATTCAGTCGACTTAATTGGGTGGTAATAATTCAGAGGTTTATCGTTGGCTCAAGTTTGCAAGTTCACCTTTGGTATACACTGTATAGGGAGAACAGCAGCTATACGGTTAAAATTCCTCTCTCACTGCTGCTGCTGTACTTACTGGATGGAAAAGAACCCCAGGCACACATTAACATTCCATTAGAAGAAAAAACACTCCTTCAGTCAGGCCTGTTTCTGTGGGTTGGATTTTGGGATAAACGACATTAAGCCACTACGGGCCAGTTTCCGATCGGAACGTTTGGCTCGCGGCCCCAACTGCGCCCCCTGTATCTGTGTGTTTGTGGTGTGTGTTGCCATTAGACGGGTCAGAACGCGAGAGCGAAGGGGACACCATGGCTTCTCAGCGGCTTTATCTGAGGTTGGTAGGGCTCACCGCTCTGCTCACATTGCTGGCCCTCGCAGGTGAGGTAACTCTCGCTTTCTCTTCCTGTCTACCTCTCTCTCAAGCTCCTTTCTTTCAACAATCTTTCTGTCTCCATCTCCTCCCATCTATCACTCTGTCCCACCAAACCTCATACTATGCTAGATAATTTGATTTCACCCATATGGAACCAAACTTAGATTAACAAAGATTCTGAAGCAACATCTGAAGCACTGAATTGTTTATTCATATAGTTATTTAAGAACTTCAAGTTTGAAGGTTGATGGCATGTTTTATGAAGTTTTATTGGGTATTTGAATTATCTAAGGTGAGTTATTTTTGCATAATGCATTTCTTTCTCTTGTGTGGTTGTGGAATCTAGCTAGTTTACATGTTAAAACATGGTGTTGTTAAATCTCATGTCTCCTGGGGGGGCGGCGGGGGGGCAGGCAAAGGGCAACAGTGTGGTTCTAGTCACTGATAGTGTAGGACAGCCAGTGTAGTTGGGAGGAATTCATCCAGGTCAGTTCAGGTCAGATGAAGTGGGAAGGAACATTCCTATGACACACATATAGGAGGCAGGACCATGACTACACCAATGAGAGGAACCAATTCATTTCCTGACTTAGCAGCAGAGATGGATTGGCTGTCTAGATGTGCAAGGAGTTGACTCCTCCTAGTAGGAGGGTATAAATATAGGTGCTTGTGTAAACATTTCTTTGTCTTTGCAGTTGTTTGACCCAGTGGGGAATAAACTTTCCTGCTGAAAGGTGAATTTGTCTCCCAGTGTCTGTTGGAAAGCAGACTGAACCAGGTCTTCCTCTAGGATTTTGCCTGTGTTTGGCTCTATTCCATTTATTTTTTATCTTAAACAAACTCCCTAGTCCTTGCCGATGAGGAGCATACTCATAACATGATGCAGCCACCGCCATGCTTGGACATATGAAGAGTGGTACTCAGTAACGTGCTGTGTTGGATTTGCCCAAAACATAATGCTTTGTATTCAGGATAAAAAGTGTAATTCTTTGCAGTTTTACTTCAGTGCCTTGTTGCAAACAGGATGCATGTTTTTGAATGTTTTTATTCTGTACAGACTTCCTTCTTTTCACTCTGTCATTTAGGTTAGTATTGTGGAGTAACTACAAGGTTGATCCATCCTCAATTTTCTCATATCATAGCCATCGAACTCTGTAACTGTTTTAAAATCAACATTGGCCTCGTGGTGAAATCCCAGAGCTGTTTCCTTCCCCTCCCGGAACTGAGTTAGGAAGGACGCCTGTATTTTGAACTGAGTTAGGAAGGACGCCTGTATTTTGAACTGAGTTAGGAAGGACGCCTGTATTTTGAACTGAGTTATGAAGGACGCCTGTATTTTGAACTGAGTTAGGAAGGACGCATGTATTTTGTAGTGACTGGGTGTATTGATACACCATCCAAAGCGTAATTAACACCATGCTCAAAGGGATATTCAGTGTCTGCTTTTTTTTGTTATCTAATAGGTGTTCTTCTTTGCGAGGTATTGAAAACCTCCCTGGTCTTCATTCACAGCTCGACTGAGGGACCTTACAGATAATTATATGTGTGGGGTACTGAGATGGGATAGTAATTTAAAAATCATGTTAACCACAATTATTGCACACAGTGAGTCCACTTCTGTGACTTGTTAAGCACATTTTTACTCCTGACTGTATTTAGGCTTGCCATAACAAAGGGTGTGAATACTTATTGACTGAAGACATTTTGTATTAATTTCTAAAAATTCTAAAAACTAAATTCCACTTTGGCATTGTGGGACCTTGTGTGTAGATCAGTGGAACAAAGTCTAAATGTAATCCATATTAAATTCAGGCTGTAACACAACAAAATATGGAAAAAGTTAGTGAGTGAATACTTTCTGAAGACTCTGTATATTCTAAAATGGGAGACAAGTGACAATGGACTTAATGTGTCACTGAAAACTAGCTGGTCATGGAAATACCATGAATCCCTTTCACCTCAAAAGGCTTTTCTAGCTATCTCTTTACCACCATTTTCATGAGCGAGACGGGTTGCCTAGACAGGGAAGAAGAGAGAAAGAGGGAGAGCGAGATAGGGAAAGAAAGCAGACCAGGCAGATCTCTTAGTGGAAAGTCTCATTCATCATTCATGTAAATGTGAGGCAGCAAATAGCAAACACCCCTCCTCCTCTCTAGACAGACTACTACTGTCGGCAGATTGAAAAAAAGTTTAGTGGGGAAATTGCTCATTTGCAACTTAGACTCCTGCAAACCATTTCCTATAACCTCATCCATGTGCTCCACTTCTGGCTGTTTGTGTGTGTGTGTGCGCGTGTGTATGTGTGCTAAGCCTCTACTGAATGAGCTGGGATTTATCACACCACAATCTAACTTTATAATCACAATGGACTTACACTACAGTAGTCTCCTCTCCCTTGCTAAAGAGATTCTAGGCTAAACATTAACCCACATTAACCCCACTAAGTGTTCTATTGACTCTCTTTATCAGATGTTTCCAGTGAGAGCAGCCTTCACAAGATCCTGAAGAAAAGAGATGGTAATATTCACAGATAGTTTTTACATACACACATTTAACACTGCACCTACTTTACATTCTACTGCCATTACAAGTCTCCTCTCTGCCTCCCCCCAGTGGTGGGTGACGGTAGCGCTTCACCTAAGTACAGGGTGGCTGTTGCTCCCGCCAAGGCCAAAGAGTTCCTGGCCAAGCTACGGCGGCCCAAGAGGAACATTTGGGACCGCAGCAGGCCAGATGTGCAGCAGTGGATCATGCAGTTCATGTACATGGGCTTCGATGAGACGGTGAGCGGGCCAAGAGGGTTGAATAATAAATAATAATAATCATTTGGCAGGTGCTTACATTTACCATATTCCACACATTTACAAGTGTGTACCTGTGTGAAATGGGAATGTGTTTTTTTTGCATATTCCATCCCCCTGAAACAGCAAAGAGAGGGGTCACGGAATGGGGTAAGGCCTTGAGTTTAATCTGACACTGTGACCTAACCCTACTATGGGCCATTATCATAGTATTGCATATATTATATGATTAGGTCACAAGGTTGTAAAAACTCCTGGCCCCAGATATGGGATAGGGTAAACAGTACTACGATCCGTAGAAGAATAGGCCTATGAGAAACAGTCCACTGCACAACACATTAGTAGCCACCCACAGCTTCATGGGGGAGAACAGACATTATACAAAGCACTAAGATCTAAAGTAACTGTGTGAGAAAAACTCATATTATGGCAAAATGCCAGTGTACTAAGTCAAATCTATTCATCTCATACACGGTTTACCGCTGGTAATGAAGGCCCAGCAAAGTGCCTATGTGCCTACGCCCTCAACAATGCAGTATATTAATCAATGACAAGTAGTAGAAGAGGTAGCATAGTAATAATGGACTGTACTTACACACACAGGCAACAGTGCTGTTCTATTCTATTCTATTGACTCTACTACTGTGTGTGTGTGTGTGTGTGTGTGTGTGTGTGTGTGTGTGTGTGTGTGTGTGTGTGTGTGTGTGTGTGTGTGTGTGTGTGTGTGTGTGTGTGTGTGTGTGTGTGTGTGTGTGAGCAAGAGGGTTGGATGTTTGGTTAGTCAGTGCAAATCATTTCTAAGGTGCAAATTGTCTCTTAAGGTACAGGTCTGTGCAGTAAATGAACGACCTGTGCAATGGAACACGTTCAACAACTAGGCAACACTGCAAACACAAACTACATAGCTACGTCACATGAGATGACGCTGGAGAGGCGAAGGTACGGGTAGTAAAACATTTAATAAAGACGGACATAGAAAGAGACAGGAACAGCATCAGCAAACTAATATTAAAGACAAAAACAATACAATGCAGCAGCGGGGGAACAGAGCTGGGAACTGACAAATATCGGGGAGGAAATGAACAGGTGATAAGTGAGTCCATGTGAGTCCAATAACGCTGATGCGTGTGACGAGGGAAGGCAGGAGTGCGTGATGGATGGCAGGAGTGCGTGATGGATGGCAGGAGTGCGTGACGGATGGCAGGAGTGCGTGACGGATGGCAGGAGTGCGTGACGGATGGCAGGAGTGCGTGACGGATGGCAGGAGTGCGTGACGGATGGCAGGAGTGCGTGACGCAGGGCAGGAGTGCGTGACGCAGGGCAGGAGTGCGTGACGGATGGCAGGAGTGCGTGACGGATGGCAGGAGTGCGTGACGGATGGCAGGAGTGCGTGACGGATGGCAGGAGTGCGTGACGGATGGCAGGAGTGCGTGACGGATGGCAGGAGTGCGTGACGGATGGCAGGAGTGCGTGACGGATGGCAGGAGTGCGTGACGGATGGCAGGAGTGCGTGATGGATGGCAGGAGTGCGTGATGCAGGGCAGGAGTGCGTGACGGATGGCAGGAGTGCGTGATGGATGGCAGGAGTGCATGATTAAGGGCAGGAGTGCGTGACGGGTGGCAGGAGTGCGTGACGGATGGCAGGAGTGCGTGATGCAGGGCAGGAGTGCGTGACGGGTGGCAGGAGTGCGTGACGGGTGGCAGGAGTGCGTGACGGATGGCAGGAGTGCGTGACGGATGGCAGGAGTGCGTGACGGATGGCAGGAGTGCGTGACGCAGGGCAGGAGTGCGTGCGGGTGGCAGGAGTGCGTGACGGATGGCAGGAGTGCGTGACGCAGGGCAGGAGTGCGTGACGGATGGCAGGAGTGCGTGACGGATGGCAGGAGTGCGTGACGGATGGCAGGAGTGCGTGATGCAGGGCAGGAGTGCGTGATGGATGGCAGGAGTGCGTGATGGATGGCAGGAGTGCGTGATGGATGGCGGAGTGCGTGATGGATGGCAGGAGTGCGTGATGGATGGCAGGAGTGCGTGATGGATGGCAGGAGTGCGTGATGCAGGGCAGGAGTGCGTGACGGATGGCAGGAGTGCGTGACGGGTGGCAGGAGTGCGTGACGGATGGCAGGAGTGCGTGATGCAGGGCAGGAGTGCGTGACGGATGGCAGGAGTGCGTGACGGATGGCAGGAGTGCGTGATGCAGGGCAGGAGTGCGTGACGGATGGCAGGAGTGCGTGACGCAGGGCAGGAGTGCGTGACGGATGGCAGGAGTGCGTGACGGATGGCAGGAGTGCGTGACGGGTGGCAGGAGTGCGTGACGGATGGCAGGAGTGCGTGATGCAGGGCAGGAGTGCGTGACGGATGGCAGGAGTGCGTGACGGATGGCAGGAGTGCGTGATGCAGGGCAGGAGTGCGTGATGGATGGCAGGAGTGCGTGATGGATGGCAGGAGTGCGTGATGCAGGGCAACCTGGCGCCCTCAAGCGCCAGGAGGAGGGAAGAGCGGGAGCAGACATGACAAGCTATACAAAACATAAAAAAGGGCGGGTGGGTGGGAGGGAGGGAGGGTGGGAGGGAGGGAGGGAGGGTGGGTGGGAGGGAGGGTGGGAGGGAGGGTGGGTGGGAGGGAGGGAGGGAGGGAGGGTGGGTGGGAGGGAGGGAGGGTGGGAGGGAGGGAGGGAGGGTGGGAGGGAGGGGGGTGGGAGGGTGGAGGGAGGGAGGGAGGGAGGGAGGGAGGGAGGGAGGGTGGGAGGGAGGGAGGGAGGGAGGGAGGGAGGGAGGGAGGGAGGGGGGAGGGGGGAGGGAGGGAGGGAGGGAGGGAGGGGGGGGGGGAGGGAGGGAGGGAGGGAGGGTGGGAGGGTGGGAGGGAGGGAGGGAGGGAGGGAGGGAGGGAGGGTGGGAGGGAGGGAGGGAGGGAGGGAGGGAGGGAGGGTGGGAGGGAGGGTGGGAGGGAGGGAGGGAGGGAGGGAGGGTGGGAGGGAGGGAGGGAGGGAGGGAGGGAGGGAGGGAGGGATAATGCCCAGGCAAATTTGTTGTCGTTATCAGACTAGATAAAAGCAGATGGATGTTTCTGTCACAGTGGGACCTAGAGACTATTCAAAGAAGATAATTATTCTCCACCACTATGAACATCACTGGGCCTGACACACCTTGAATACACACACGCACGTAAACACTTTCAAGCTTTTTTCCCTCTCTAGCTATGTTTCTTCCAGATCAATGATTCCAATGGAGATCTTTAGAAACACCAGGACCAGGGAGAAAATCTTTGGCAAAAACAAGTCAGAAAGAATGACAGAGAGTGGGGGAGACGAAACAGAGAGACAGACCGAGAGAGAGAGGTATTGAGAAGTAGAGGTTATGAATAAAGTAAAGGAAGGAGAAAGTTGTTTGCTCCTCAGTTTTGTAGACAGTTGACAGCTCCTGTAGACAGTTGACAGATCCTGTAGACAGTTGACAGCTCCTGTAGACAGTTGACAGCTCCTGTAGACAGTTGACAGCTCCTGTAGACAGTTGACAGCTCCTGTAGACAGTTGACAGCTCCTGTTGACAGCTCCTGTTGACAGTTGACAGCTCCTGTAGACAGTTGACAGCTCCTGTTGACAGCTCCTGTAGACAGTTGACAGCTCCTGTTGACAGCTCCTGTAGACAGTTGACAGCTCCTGTAGACAGTTGACAGCTCCTATAGACAGTTGACAGCTCCTGTAGACAGTTGACAGCTCCTGTTGACAGCTCCTGTAGACAGTTGACAGCTCCTGTAGACAGTTGACAGCTCCTGTGGACAGCTTCTGCAGACAGTTGACAGCTCCTGTAGACAGTTGACAGCTCCTGTAGACAGTTGACAGCTCCTGTAGACAGTTGACAGCTCCTGTAGACAGTTGACAGCTCCTGTGGACAGCTCCCGTAGACAGTTGACATCTCCTGTAGACAGTTGACAGCTCCTGTAGACAATTGACAGCTCCTGTTGACAGCTCCTGTAGACAGTTGACAGCTCCCCAGTAGACAGTTGACAGCTCCCGTAGACAGTTGACAGCTCCTGTAGACAGTTGACAGCTCCTGTGGACAGCTTCTGCAGACAGTTGACAGCTCCCGTAGACAGTTGACATCTCCTGTAGACAGTTGACAGCTCCTGTTGACAGCTCCTGTAGACAGTTGACAGCTCCCCAGTAGACAGTTGACAGCTCCTGCAGACAGTTGACAGCTCCTGTTGTCAGTTGACAGCTCCTGCAGACAGTTGACAGCTCCCGTAGACAGTTGACAGCTCCCGTAGACAGTTGACAGCTCCCGTAGACAGTTGACAGCTCCCGTAGACAGTTGACAGCTCCTGTAGACAGTTGACAGCTCCTGTTGACAGCTCCTGTTGACAGCTCCTGTAGACAGTTGACAGCTCCTGTAGACAGCTGACAGCTCCTGTTGACAGCTCCTGCAGACAGTTGACAGCTCCCGTAGACAGTTGACAGCTCCCGTAGACAGTTGACAGCTCCCGTAGACAGTTGACAGCTCCCGTAGACAGTTGACAGCTCCTGTAGACAGCTGACAGCTCCAGTTGACAGCTCCTGCAGACAGTTGACAGCTCCCGTAGACAGTTGACAGCTCCCGTAGACAGTTGACAGCTCCCGTAGACAGTTGACAGCTCCCGTAGACAGTTGACAGCTCCTGTAGACAATTGACAGCTCCTGTTGACAGCTCCTGTAGACAGCTGACAGCTCCAGTTGACAGCTCCTGTAGACAGCTGACAGCTCCTGTAGACAGTTGACAGCTCCTGTAGACAGCTGACAGCTCCTGTAGACAGTTGACAGCTCCCCAGTAGACAGTTGACAGCTCCTGTAGGTCAATCAGTAGGACTGCTTTAATGACTTCCTGGGTATGTGTGATTTCCTGTTGCCTGAACCGGCCTCTCTTGCTGTTGGATCCGACAGCCTCTGCATTTTAAACCATGTTGGTCTATACTCTATGCATAGCAGCTGTCCTGTTCTAGTCATCTCCAAAACATCTGCTGACTAGCAAATCAAACCCATAGTCCCTTACCCCCTATCTCCTTACCCCCTAGATCCTAGCTCCTACCCCCTTACCCCCTAGCTCCTACTCCCTTACACCCTAGCTCCTACTCCCTTACCCGCTAAGCAATCAAGTAGATCTGAAAGGATCTGATGGGTATGAGCAACAAGTTGATTGCATAACCCTGCTCTCTAATGAGTGGAATGGAAATGTTACAATATTTTTTGCACATTTCCAATGTTTCAGATCTTTTGAGTTGGGCTAAAGTTGAGAGGTTGTGGTCGTGTTTCCCCCCCCAGAGACTGGAGGCGGACCTGTCCTACTGGATGGACCACGCGCGGTCCAGCGATCAGGGTCGCCAGCACCATTATGACGAGAACTCTCCCATTGGACCCAGAGACAGAGGGGCACACCGTCACGGAGCTGACGTCAACTACGACTACTACTAACTCAACATGCTGTCTCACTCCCTCTCTCAAAACGCAAGACGAACCTCTGTCTTCCTTCACTACTTCTCACCCCCTCTCTATTTCTCCCTCATACAGTGTGCAGCTTCTTTTCTTTCTTTGTAGACAGTTTACTGTCCGTTAGACAACACCTCGACAAACATTTCTGGGTGTCCATCAACCCTGCGTGCCACAGGGTTGGATAATGGGACCTTTGTTATTCCTAATCTATATCAATGACCTTGCTTCTGTGTCTTCTACAGTACTTCCCATTCTCTTTGCTGAGGATACCAAGTAGATTTTATCACACAATAATTTGTATTCACTAATTAACGAAGCCAACTCAGGCATGGACACATTTTCTGAATGGTTCCAGATAAACAAATGATCTTTAAATGTAAAAAAAACTCTAACTTTATTTTATTCACTAGTAAGGATAAGAAATGTGGTTCAAAAAAATAGCCAGAATCTCAATTGTTGGGAATGAAATGGAGCAAGTCATATCCACTAGATTCCTCTGAGTTATAATTGATTAACAGTTGTCCTGGAAACGTCATTTTCAGTTTGTCTGCAGCAAAGTGGTGAAATCTGTTGGTATTAGTGGTTTGGTTCATCAGGCTTGCTTCCTTACTCTATACTATATCGTAGCTTCATTTACCATATCTTATTTACTGTAATATTGTCTGGGCCAGCACATATGCCTCCTTTCCACACAAATTACTCATCATACAAAATACATTTGCAAGACTAGCCTCCTCCTCTAATTACCTGGCTCCATTTGCACCTTTGTTTAAGAAACTCTAGAACTTGTATATTTACAACATTAACGTACGCAAAACATGCACTTTTATCTACAAATACTCAATCAAATTCAATCAAACGTATTTATAAAGCCCTTTTTACATCAGCCGATGTCACAAAGTGCTGTACAGAAACTCAGCCTAAAACAGCAAACAGCAAGTAATGCAGGTGTAGAAGCATGGTGGCTAGGAAAAACTCCCTAGAAAGGCAGGAACCTAGGAAGAAACCTAGAGAGGAACCAGGCTCTGAGGGGTGGCCAGTCCTCTTTTGGCTGTGCTGGTTGAGATTATAACAGTAAATGGCCAAGATGTTCAAACGTTCATAGATGACCAGCAGGGTCAAATAATAATAATAATCACAGTGGATGTAGAGGGTGCAACAGATCAGCATCTCAGGAGTAAATGTCAGTTGGCTTTTCATAGCTGAGCATTCAGAGTTAGAGACAGCAGGTGCGGTACAGAGAGAGTCGAAGACAGCAGGTCCGGGACAAGGGAGCACATCCAGTGAACAGGTCAGGGTTGAAACAGTTGGGGGAGCAGCAACACGACCAGGTGGATTGGGGACAGCAAGGAGTCATCAGGCCAGGTCGTCCTGCGGCATGGTCCCAGGGCTCAGGACCTCTGGGAGGAGAGGGAGAGAGAGAGAATTACAGGGAGGATACTTAAATTCACACAGGACACTGGATAAGAAATACTCCAGACATAACAGACTGATCCTAGCCCCCCGACAAACTATTGCACCATAAATACTGGAGGCTGGTACAGGAGGGGTTGGGAGACACTGTGGCCCCGTCCGACGATACCCTCGGACAGGGCCAACCAGGCAGGATATAACCCCACCCACTTTGCCAAAGCACAGCCCCCACAGCACTAGAGGGATATCTTCAAACCACCAACTCACTACCCTGAGACAAGGCTGAGTATAGCCCACGAAGATCACATCCACGGCACAAACCCAAGGAGGGCGCCAATCCCGGACAAGATGATCACGTCAGTGACTCAACCCACTCAAGACATGCACCCCTCCTAGCGATGGGATGGAAGCGCACCAGTTAGCCAGGGACTTAGTAATAGGGTTAGAGGCAGAGAATCCCAGTGGAGATTAGGGCACCGGCCAGGCAGACAGCAAGGGCAGTTCACCTTCACACCCCTGGGCCAGACTACTCAGTCTAGCACTGGAATAATATGATACATTTTTTGGGTTCTAGTCAAGATTCTAGCAGCCATGTTTAGCACTAACTGAAGTTTATTTAGTGCTGTATCCGCGTATTCAGAAAGTAGAGCATTGTGTCTAATCTAGAAGTGATAAAAGCATTGATTAACTTCTCTGCATCATTTTTTGATAAAAAGTTTGATTTTTGCAATGTTACGAAGATGGAACAAAAACTGTCCTTGAAATAGTCTTGATATGTTTTATCAAAAGAGTGATCAGGGTCCAGAGTAACGCTGAGGTCCTTCACGGTTTTATTTCAGATGACTGTACAACCATCAATATTAATTATCAGATCCAACAGAAGATCTCTTTGTTTATTGGGATCTAAAACAAGCATCTTTGTTTTGTCCGAGTTTAAAAGTAAAACATTTGCCGCCATCCACTTCCTTGTGTCTGAAACACAGGCTTCCAGGGAGGGCAATTTTTGGGCTTCACCATGTTTCATTGAAATGCACAGCTGTGTATCGTCCGCATAGGAGCGAAAGTTAACATTATGTTTCCGAGTGACATCACCAAGAGGTAAAATATATTGTGAAAACAATAGTGGTCCTAAATCCAAACACCAGAACTTACAGTTGACTTTTCAGAGGACATCCACAGAGACAAACTGATATCTTTCCGACAGTTAAGATCTAAACCAGGCCAGAACTTGTCCATGTAGACCAATTTGGGTTTCCAATCTCTCCAAAAGAATGTCATGATCGATGGTATCAAAAGCAGCACTAAGATCTAGGAGCACGAGGACAGATGTAGAGCCTCGGTCTGATGCCATTAAAAGGTCATTTACCACCTTCACAAGTGCAGTTTCAGTGCTATAATGGGGTCTAAAACCAGACTGAAGTGTTTCATATACACTGTGCCTTCAGGAAGGCAGTGAGTTGCTGCGCAACAGCTTTTTCTAACATTTTTGAGAGGAATACCGCTCGGACAGTTTATCTAAACCCTTCAATGGATAATTCCAGGTTAATTACTGAGATCCATCTATAGTCAGGTCCATAAGTATTTGCATCATTTTGGCTGTGTACACCACCACAAAGGATTTGAAAGGAAACAGTTAATATGTGCTTTAAGTGTAGACTTTCATCTGTAATTTAAGGGTTTTGTCAAAATGATTATGAACTGTGTAGGAATTAAAAAACATTCATACATAGCCCCCAATTTTATGGGCTCAAAAGTAATTGAACATATTAACATAATTAAATAAATTGTGAGTTTTAATACTTGGTTCCAAATCCTTTGCAGTCAATGACTGCCTGAAGTCTGGAACCCATAGACATCATCAGATGCTGGGTTTCTTCCCTGGTGATGCTCTGCCAGGCCTTTACTACAGCTGTCTTCACTTCCTGCTTATTCTTGGGGCGTTTTGAGTTCAGCAAGTGAAATGCATGCTCAATTGGATTCAGGTCAGGTGATTAACTTGGCCATTGCAGAACATTCCACTTCTTTGCCTTAAAAAGGTATTGGGTTGCTTTGCAGTATGCTTCAGGTCATTGTCCATCTGCACTGTGAAGCACCGTCCAATGAGTTTTGAAGCATTTGGCTGAATCTGAACAGATAATATAACCCTAAGCACTTCAGAATTCATCCTGCTGCTTTTGTCAGCAGTCCCATCATCAATATATACAAGGGAACAAGTTCCATTGGCAACCACACATGCCAATGCAATAACACCACCTCCTCCATGCTTCACAGATGAGGTGGTATGCTTCGGATCATGAGCAGTTAATTCCCTTCTCCACACTCTTCTCTTCCCATCATTCTGGTACAAGTTGATCTTTGTCTCATCTATCCACAGGATGTTGTTCCAGAACTGTACAGGTGTTTTAGATGTTTTTTTTGGCAAGCTCTAATCTGGTCTTCCTGTTTTTTGAGGCTTACCAATGGTTAACATCTTGTGGTAAACCCTCTGTATTTACTCTGGTGAAGTCTTCTCCTGATTGTTGACTTTGACACAGATACACCTGCCTCCTGGATGGTGTTCCTGATCTGGCCAACTGTTGTGAAGGGGTTTTTCTTCACCAGGGAAATCATTATTCTGTCATCCACCACAGTTGTTTTCTGTGGTCTTCTGGGCCTTTTGGTGTCCCGGAGCTCCCCAGTGCATTCTTTCTTTTTAAGAATGTACCAAATAATTGATTTGACCACAACTAAGGTTTTTGCTATCTCTCTGTTGGGTTTGTTTAGATTTTTCCTGCCTAATGATGGCTTGCTTCACTGGCAGGGACACCTCTTTGTACTTCATATTGAGGATTAACAGCAACAGATTCCAAATGCACACTTGAAATCAACTCCAGAACTTTTGTCTGCTTACTTGTAAATGAACTAATGAGGGAACAACACACACCTAGCCATGGAACAACCAATTGTCCAATTACTTTTGGTCCCTTTAAAAGGGGGGGCAAATATTTGCAGTGCTGTAATTCCTACACCATTCACCCTCAAATTAAAGCTGAACGTCTGCACTTTCAGCTCATATTCATTATTTCATTTCAACTCCAATATGTTGTGGTAGACAGCTAAAATAATAAGGACTGTATATAACACAAGACACTGCAATAACCTTTACCACCTCCACTGCTACATCTCACAGTCAATTCTGTCAGATACAGAGGTACCATACTCTGTAAAAATAAAAGTTTCATTGCCAAAACATCATCTCTCAATAACTTCAAGTGAAGACTGGGGGTCAGCCTGATGAACCAAACTACACAGTAATCTCCATGTATGCTAACTCTCACATTTAAACAAAACACGTTTTTTGTGTGTGATTACTGCACAATTCATTTATAATTAGGTTTTGTTATGTTTTAACAAACTATTTTTATTTTTGTACTTCTGTCTTGTAAAACAATGTGTAAGGGTATGGTTTTCAAATAAACCCTCGGGCTTCCAACAACACCTGCACACCGTTTGTATTAAACTAAACTGTCTCCTCTCTCACACTTCTCCCCAGTCTAATCTAATGGCCCCCGGCTCCTGCTCCAGATCTGGCTTTTCTCTTCCTATCGCTTTACACCAGCTGCTGTTCTGTTTGTATTGTTTGTTTGTCGAGGATCAGTATAAATAATGACTGACTCATTGCTCAGCCTCACATTATTGACTAACCTCCCCACCTCCAGAATAGTAACACCAAGGTTTTTAGAAGTGACACACACACACACACACGGGAGACATTTATTGGAAATATTTTATTAAAATACCATTTTCACCTAAAATTGATTATATAAGATTTCTGGATTTCCGATTTGACAGTAGAGCTTTCACAAAGGTTATCCCAAAAGTTACTCAGAACCACAAGACACACACACAGTGACACAGAAACACACTCTTGAGTGGCGTGTGTGTGTCCAGGCTTACAGCTCACTGCACAGCACCAGAGCAAGTGTAGAAGGGGGTGGGGCCTAGCACACCCATCTGAGGCTTTGAACAAACCAACTCACTCTCCTCTCACTGCTTCTCCTCTCCGCCAATGCTGCAATGGTTGGAATACAAAGCAGTCTTACGTAAGAACCAGGAATCAATGCAGGTAATAAAATAGACCACGTCAACCGAGCAAAACAAATGACAAACTGCACAGTGTAAACAACGCAACAAAACACTTCTCTCAAGCCTGATCTTAAATAACAGCCTGTATTGACAAAAAAAAACCCAGAGTGCAAGACTGGGTTCTGATCGTTGTCAGTTTTTTTTATTATCTGTTTGTGATTCTATTCTTGCTTTCAGGCACGTTTGTGTCTGAAAAGCATCGCCCCGCGGGAGTGTAAAAACCACAGCAGACACAGGGACATTTCTTCTTTGCGCCAAACTCAAGAGAGTTCTCTGAGGGTCCTGGGTCCTCCGGTGTCCCAGCAGCCTTTGGGGATGGTGTGACCCTTGACCCCTTGAGCTCAGTTGTGTTGTCTTGGTCGTCCTTTCTTCTGGCGGGCTGCCTTGGGCTTGGGGATGTACTGGTTGTTGGCCTGGTGCTCCAGCTCCCGGCTGAAGTACTGGATGGTCTTGTTCAGGCCCTCCTCTAACGGCACCTGGTAACACAACAACACACACGTCTTACAGAACATCATCGTATGTGTAGTAGACGTATGATTAAATGCATTAGGAGTGTGTGTCTGTCTTGCCACGTGTGTATTTGGCTAAGGTGTATGTAAACTTCCGAATATATATATCTGAAGTCGGAAGTTTAGGCACGTTTGCCAAATACATTTAAACTCAGTTACACAATTCCTGACATTTAATCCCAGCAAAAATTTAATTTGGCCTTTTAATTGTTTAAATTGGGTCAAACTTTTTGGGTAGTCTTCCACAAGCTTCCCACAGTAAGTTAGGTGAATTTTGACCCATTTCTCCTGACAGAGCTGGTGTAACTAAGTCAGGTTTGTAGGCCTCCTTGCTCGCACATGCTTTTTCAGTTCTGACCACAAATGTTCTATGGGATTGAGGTCAGGGCTTTGTGATGGCCACTCCAATACCTTGACTTTGTTATCCATTTGGAAGATCCATTTGCAACCAAGCTATAACTTCCTGACTGATGTCTTGATGTTGCTTCAATATATCCACATCATTTCCCTTCCACATGATGTCATCTATTGTGTGACGTGCACCAGTCCCTCCTGCAGCAAAGCACCCCCACAACATGATGTCGCCATCCCCGTGCTTCACGGTTGGGATGGTGTTCTTCGGCTTGCAAGCCTCCTTTGTCCTCTAAACATAACGATGATCACTATGCCCAAACAGTTATATTTTTGTTTCATCAGACCAGAGGACATTTCTCCAAAAAGTATGATCTTTGTCCCCATGTACAGTTGCAAACTGTCGTATGTCTTTTTTAATGGCGGTTTTGGAGCAGTGGCTTCATCCTTGCTGAGCGGCCTATCAGATTATGTTGATATAGGACTCGTTTTACTGTGGATATAGATACTGTGGTACTGTAAATATGAAGTTGTGTATGTACGCGCGTTTGTGTCTAGCACGTGTGTGTGAGTATCTAGTGTGTGCGATTTTATACTGACCACAGGTTCCCAGCCCAGCATCATCTTGGCTTTGCGAATGTCGGGACGGCGTCTCCGAGGGTCGTCCTGCGCCTCTGGAAGGAATTGGATCTGACTGCGGCTCACTAAGTGTGTGAGGAAGAGAGGAAGAAAGGGGGCAGAAAAAGGGTACAGTTAGGTACAATCCAGACAGAGAACAGCAGCGATCTGGTATATTTGAAGAGAAATAGTGAAAGAGTAAGAAAGCAAAGGAAGAAGTGGATGAGTGGTCTGTTGATCTGACACTCACCCACCAGACTCCTGATGAGCTCAGCAAACTCCAATATGGTGTGTTCTTCCGGGTTCCCCTGTAGGCAGATTACATGAACCAACACAGAAGATCAATACACACACAGGAAGACGAAAGCACACACACATCCTTTCAGAAGCAATTTAGCCGAGTGTTGCAAACAAAAAAAAGAGTTTGTGTGTGTGTGTGCGTGTGTGTGTGTGTTGAAAGCAGGACAATGTGGTGGATCAGAGCCACAGTGTGTGTCAGCCCTCTACAAGACCTCTCCTACTGCTCTGAGATCTCCACCCATTCCATTTCCAGACAGGTACTACAGAAAACTGGTTGGTTGTACTGCTACAGCATGAAAAACAACTATTATACTCTGGCCTAGCTAGTTGTGTGTGTGGAGAGGTCTTAGGTTACCATATAGTGTATTCAATATAAAACATGGATAAAAGTAGTACTATAATATGGTATTGTTTTTTTAGCCAATCATCAGACATGTATCAGTTCTTTTTGACAATCTGAAATACACGTAATGACAGAGGATACCGGTTGGTTGGATTTACCAGGTTGACTGGGCTGCTAATGTTACTGTTCATCAACGACACCAGACCATTCACTAGATCACTGGAGGGAGAGGGAGAGAGAGGGAGAGGGAGAGAGAGAGAAAGAAAGAGAGAGAGAGAGGGGGAGAGAGAGGGGAGAGAGAGAGAGAGGGAGAGAGAGAGGGAAATAATCAGTTATAGAACCCATTGCCCATTATGGTTGTGAGGTCTGGGGTCCGCTCACCAACCAAGAATTCACAAAATGGGGAAAAACACCAAAGTGAGACTCCGCATGCAGATTTCTCCAAAACACCAAATAATGCATGCAGAGCAGAATTAGGCCGATATCCGCTAATGATCCAAATCCAGAAAAAATAGCCATTAAATTCTACAACCACCTAAAAGGAAGCAATTCCAAAACCTTCCATAGCAAAGCCATCACCTACAGAGAGATTAACCTGGAGAAGAGTCCCTAAGCAAGCTGGTTCTGGGGCTGGGGTTCACAAACACAAACACACCCCACAGAGCCCCTGGACAGCAACACAATTAGAACCAATCAAATCATGATAAAACAAAAAGATAATTATTTCCAATGTGTCAGTAATTAACAAAAAAACAGAGCAAACTAGAATGCTATTTGGCCCTAAACAGAGAGTACACAGTGACAGAATACCTGACCACTGTGACTGACCCTAAACAGAGAGTACACAGTGACAGAATACCTGACTACTGTGACTGACCCTAAACAGAATAGAGACTGACCCTAAACAGTACACAGTGACAGAAATGACCACCTGACCCTAAACCACTGGCAGTGACTGACCCTAAACAGAGAGTACACAGTGGCAGAATACCTGACCACTGTGACTGACCCTAAACAGAGAGTACACAGTGGCAGAATGCCTGACCACAGTGACTGACCCAAAATTAAGGAAATCTTTGACTATGTATAGACTCAGTGAGCATTGCCTTGCTATTGAGAAAGTCAACCGTAGGCAGACCTGGCTCTCAAGAGAAGACAGGCTATGTGCACAGTGCCCACAAAATTATGTGGAAACTCAGCTGCACTTCCTAACCTCCTGCCAAATGTATGACCATATTAGAGACACATATTTCCCTCACATTACACAGGCCAAACACAGAATTCGAAACAAATTCAATTTTGATAAACTCCCATATCTATTGGGTGAAATACCACAGTGTCGAATTACAGCAGCAACATTTGTGACCTGTTGCCACAAGAAAAGGGCAACCAGTGAAGAACAAACACCACTGTAAATTCAACCCATATTTATGTTTATTTATTTTCCCTTTTGCACTTGAACCATTTACACATATATAGACATATGACATTTCAAATGTCTTTATTCTTTTGGATCTTTTGTAAGTGTAATGTTTACTGTTAATATTTATTATCTATTTCACTTTCTTTGGCAATGTAAGCATATGTTTCCCATGCCAATAAAGCCTGTTAAATTGTAATTGAATTGAAAGAGAAGTGAGAGGTGTGACAGAAAGATTAATACCCCCAGGCTGTGGTGTGAAAACAGAGATCACACTCAGTACAATGTTACATCAACTGCCATGGTGCTAGGATGAATACCCAGTCACTGTTTCAACGCTCCTAAACGTCATTGGCTTCGCTTTGACCAAAACGAATCTGACAAGGCCGGTAAGAGCTTTTCATTTATCTCCAGATAAAACATTCAGCCATTAGCAGGTATGTAGATGGCACACAGTACATTCAGCCATTAGCAGGTATGTAGATGGCACATAGTACATTCAGCCATTAGCAGGTATGTAGATGGCACACAGTACATTCAGCCATTAGCAGGTATGTAGTTGGCACACAGTACATTCAGCCATTGGCAGGTATGTAGATGGCACACAGTACATTCAGCCATTGGCAGGTATGTACATTCAGATGGCACACAGTACATTCAGCCATTAGCAGGTATGTAGATGGCACACAGTACATTCAGCCATTGGCAGGTATGTAGATGGCACACAGTACATTCAGCCATTGGCAGGTATGTAGATGGCACACAGTACATTCAGCCATTAGCAGGTATGTAGATGGCACACAGTACATTCAGCCATTAGCAGGTATGTAGATGGCACACAGTACATTCAGCCATTAGCAGGTATGTAGATGGCACACAGTACATTCAGCCATTAGCAGGTATGGTATGTAGATGGCACACAGTACATTCAGCCATTGGCAGGTATGTAGATGGCACACAGTACATTCAGCCATTAGCAGGTATCACACAGTACATTCAGCCACTTATATGAAAACACTACATTAAAAAGGCCCATCATTTTTTTAAATATCAATATTAAACTATTTGTGTGTAACAATTAAGTACCTTACTGTAATACATTTCCATTCAAATGGGTAGATAAAAATGGACCTTTTAGCAAAAAAATAAATCCTTTTGGACTGTCTGGGAGTGGTCTGAGTGGGGAGGGGGAAAGTGGAAACTAGCGGTTATTGGCAGAGGTTTGGAACTCTCTCTGTTATTGGTCTATTAACCACCATGATGTCACCATGGAAAGCCGAAACTCCCGCCCATGCAAACCTGCTGATGAGAAGGTTCTATGTAGATTGTATTTTCAACCAACAACTATCAGGAAATAACACTGACCAACACTTTTCACACTTTTACAGTGTTGGTTTCATCATCTGTTGTACAATATGATACAAAACAATTTTGACTGGACTGGGTTTTCAATGGCGTCCTAATGATACAATGCCTTCAGAAATATTCACACCCCTTGACTTATTCCGCGTGTTGTTGTTTTACAGCGTTCAGAATGTACTATCTACAAAAAAAATACCCCATAATGACAAAGTGAAAACATGTTTTTAGACATTTTTGCATCTTACTACATTGTACAGTCTGAACATTACCCCACCACCCCTCTCCGTTCTCTCACCTCCCCCCTCTCACCCCCTGTTCCTGTGCCGGTGAAGGATAAAGGAAGATGCTATAGAAAAGCCTCACACTCCGTCTCTTTGCTTTGTCCACAGTAGAGATGAGAGAAACGCAGAAAAGCACAAAGACAGACAGGAAATACACCGAGAAAGAGTGTGTGTGTGTTGTCAAGGACAGTGCAGTGGTACAGTATGTCAGGAGGAGCCAAGAGACACAAAGACACACTATTGATTTATGAGAGTCATTAGTCTGGTTCCATTTTCACCCTGAGCTGCTCATTACCCTTAAAGGGATAATCCACCCTCTAAAATCAGAAACTCCTGTCAATTTTGTGAAAGCCCATGTTCTATCTGTGGGTAAAATAAAATGTCGCCGTATGATTTAACTTCTAAGAGGTCCATCTGTGAAATCAGGAAATGGTGTAGGAATGCGTCATAGCTACATTGCTTTCATTACTGGAGATAGTGTATTATCATAACGCTTTTAAAACAATTGCCGACACTCCAGATTGCCAAATCAGTCAATAGATGGTATGGACATACTTGTCTAGAACACATCAAATCAGTTTATATCATTGTGACAAAGTATATATTTTGCTTTGATGTGCTCAATCTAAACAGTGTACCGAATTATTCAATTCAGTTTCTGCTACAGGTACCATCTTGCAATGCTCCAAGTGTGTAAAGGGGCCATTGTTGCCATAGCAATATAGTCTGCACTGGCTCTGGGCAGAGGGGAACTGCAAGCTGAACTCGGTGATATAGACTCCTAAATCGATAGCTGTAAAACCGCCTAAACAAATTGCACTAACTAGCTACTTCAGATACTGATATTGACTTTGGTATTATTGTGTGTGACTAGCTAGCTACCCAGCCCAGAGAGAAAGCATTGCATTGAGTTTTGCAGTCGACTTTGAGCTGCAACAGATTTCCAATGATTTTCACGTTGGTTCAAATCTTGTTAAAACGACACAATGAAACATTTGTTGACCAAAAATACACAATATTTACAAGAGTATGTGGACAAACTAGTGGATTTGTCCATTTCAGCTAAACTTGTTGCCGATAGGCATATAAAATCCAGCACACAGCCATGCGATCTCCATAGACAAACATTGGCAGTAGAATGGCCTTACCGAAGAGCTCCGTGACTTTCAACAAGGCACCGTCATAGGATGCCACCTTTCCAACAAAGTCAGTTGGTCAGATTTCTGCCCTGCTAGAGCTGCCCCGGTCAACTGTAAGTGTTGTTATTGTGACATGGAAACATCTAAGAGCAATAACGGCTCAGCCAGGAAGTGGTAGGCCACACAAGCTCACCGCCAAGTGGGTACAATGTAAAAATCGTCTGTCCCTCGGTTGCAACACTCGGTAGTGAGTTCCAAACTGTCTCTGGAAGCAACGTCGGGATTATTGAAATGGGATTCCATGGCCAAGCATCCGCACATAAGCCTAAAATCACCATGCACAATGCCAAGCGCCGGCTGCACAATGCCAAGCGCCGGCGGGAGTGGTGTGAAGCTCGCCGGCATTGGACTCTGGAGAAGTGGAAATGCCTTCTCTGGAGTGATGAATCACGCATCACCATGTGGCAGTCCAACGGACAAAGGTGGGTTTGGTAAATTCTAGGAGAATGCTACATGCCCCAATGCATATTGCCGGCTGTAAAGTTTGGTGGAGGAGAAATAACGGTCTGGGGCTGTTTTCATGGTTCCAGTGAAGGGAAATCTTAATGCTACAGCATACAATGGCATTCGAGACAATTCTGTGCTTCCAACTTTGTGGCACCAGTTTGGGGAAGGCCCTTTCCTGTTTCAGCATGACAATGCCCACGTGCACAAAGCGAGGTACATACAGAAATGGTCCCCTCAGCAATGTTCGAACATCTAGTGGAAAGCCTTCCCAGAAGAGTGGAGCCTGTTATACAGTCCCTTCAGAAAGTATTCAGACCCATTGACTATTTCCACATTTTATTAAGTTACAGCTTTATTCTAAAATGTATTAAATTGCTTTTCCCCTCATCAATCTACACACAATACCACATAATGACAAAGCAAAAACTGTTTAAACACCCCCCAGAAATATCACATTTAACTAAATATTTAGACCCTTTACTCAGGACTTTGTTAAAGCACCTTTGACAGCAATTACAGCCTCAAGTCTTCTTGGGTATGACGCTACAAGCTTGGCACACCTGTATTTGGTGATTTTCACCCATTCTTCTCAGCATATCCTCTCAAGCTCTGTCAAGTTCGATGTGGAGCATTGCTGCACAGCTATTTTCAGGTCTCTCCAGAGATGTTTGATCGGGTTCAAGTACGGACTCTGGCTGGGCCACTCAAGGACATTCAGAGACTTGTCCCGAAGCCACTCCTGCAATGTCTTGGCTGTGTGCTTAGGGTCGTTGTCCTGTTGGAAGGTGAACCATCGTCTAAGTCTGAGGTCATGAGCGCTCTAGAGCAGGTTATCAAGGATCTCTCTGTACTTTGCTCCATTCATGCTGCTGCCACCACCATGCTTCACCGTAGGGATGGTGCCAGGTTTCCTCCATACGTGACGCTTGGAATTCAGGCCAAAGTGTTGAATCTTGGTTTCAACAGACCAGAGAATCTTGTTTCTCATGGTCTGAGTCTTTAGGTGCCTTATGGCAAACTCCAAGCAGGCTGTCGTGACTTTTACTGAGGAGTGGCATCCGTCTGGCCAATACCGTAAAGGACTGATTGGTGGAGTGCTGCAGAGATGGTTGTCCTTCTGGAAGGTTCTCCCATCTCCACAGAGGAACTCTAGAGCTCTTTTAGATTGACCATCTGATCACCTCCCTGACTATGGCCCTTCTCCCCTGATTGCTCAGTTTGGCCAGGCGGCCAGCTCTAGGAACAGTCTTGGTGGTTCCAAACATCTTCCATTTAAGAATGACGGAGGCCACTATGTTCTTACTATTGGTCGACCGATTATGTATTTTCAACGCCGATACCGATTATTGGAGGACCAAAAAAGGTAGACACCGATTAATCGGCCGATTTTTAAAAATGTATTTGTAATAATGACAATTACAACAATACTGAATGAACACTTATTTTAACTTAATATAATACATCAATAAAATCAATTTAGCCTCAAACAAATAATGAACATGTTCAATTTGGTTTAAATAATGCAAAAACAGTGTTGGAGAAGAAAGGAAAAGTGCAATATGTACCATGTAAGGAAGCTAACGTTTGTAGTTATTATAGGAATTATAGGACTATTTCTCTCTATACGATTTGTATTTCATATACCTTTGACTATTGGATGTTCTTATAGGCACTTTAGTATTGCCAGTGTAACAGTATAGCTTCCGTCCCTCTCCTCGCTCCTACCTGGGCTCGAACCAGGAACACATCGACAACAGCCACCCTTGAAGCAGCGTTACCCATGCAGAGCAAGTGGAACAACTACTCCAAGTCTCAGAGCGAGTGACGTTTGAAACGCTATTAGTGCGCACCTCGCTAACTAGCTAGCCATTTCACATCGGTTACACCAGCCTAATCTCGGGAGTTGATAGGCTTGAAGTCATAAACAGAGCAATGCTTTAAAAGAGCTGCTGGCAAAACGCACTAAATGAATGCTTACGAGCATGCTGGTGCCTACCATCGCTCAGTCAGACTGCTCTATCAAATCATAGACTTAGTTATAACGTAACACACAGAAATATGAGCCATATGGTCGAATTCGGAAACTATCATCTCGAAAACAAAACATTTATTCTTTCAGTGAAATACGGAACCGTTCTGTATTTTATCTAAGGGGTGGCATCCATAAGTCTAAATATTCCTGTTACATTGCACAACCTTCAATGTTATGTCATAATTACGTAAAATTCTGGCAAATTAGTTCACAACGAGCCAGGCAGCCCAAACTGTTGTATATACCCTGACTCTGTTGCAAGAGAGGTGACACAATTTCACCAGGTTAATATTGCCTGCTAACCTGGATTTCTTTTAGCTAAATATGCAGGTTTAAAAATATATACTTCTGTGTATTGATTTTAAGAAAGGCATTGATGTTTATGGTTAGGTACAGTTGTGCAACGATTGTTCTTTTTTTTGCAAATGCGCTTTTGTTAAATCATCCCCCGTTTGGCGAAGTTGGCTGTCTTTGTTAGGAAGAAATAGTCTTCACACAGTTCACAACGAGCAAGGTGGCCCAAACTGCTGCATATACCCTGACTCTGTTGCAAGAGAGGCGACACAATTTCCCTAGTTAAAAGAAAATCATGTTAGCAGGCAATATTAACTAAATATGCAGGTTTAAAAATATATACTTGTGTATTGATTTTAAGAAATGCATTGATGTTTATGGTTAGGTACACGGAGCAACGACAGTTCTTTTTTGTGAATGACGATTGTTATGAAAACTTGAAATCGGCCTGAATTAAATCGGCCATTCCGATTAAATCGGTCGACCTCTAGTTGTTACCATAAATGTTGCATACATTTTTTGGTATCCTTCTCCAGATCTGTACCTCGACACAATCCTGTCGCGGAGCTCTAGGGACAACTCCTTCGACCTCATGGCTTGATGTTTGCTCTGACATGCACTGTCAACTGTGGGACCTTATATAGACAGGTCTGTGCCTTTCCAAATCATGTCCAGTCAATTGAATTTACCACAAGTGGACTCCTGTCAAATCATAAGAAATAGTGGTTTGGGGTGGATTATCCCTTTAACTCTTTCCCTGAGGCCTGGACAGCCCCGCCTCTTTCCCTGAGGCCTGGACAGCCCCGCCTCTTTCCCTGAGGCCTGGACAGCCCCGCCTCTTTCCCTGAGGCCTGGACAGCCCCGCCTCTTTCCTTAGATCACACATATTGATTACTACAACCATGGCGACTCAGAATAACTGCTTTACGTTCCTTCACGTTGTGTGTGTTTGCGCGTGTGTGTGTGTACCGATTATGCTGAACAGACTGGTGATGAGGTAACTGATATGTCAAGGAGACGGAAGTGGAAACCAACGCGAGTTTAACACACGTCTCAGAGTAATTAAGATTGATGAACGCATTAGGCACAGCTCGTTAAGGACACTGGTTTGCATATGGATAGAGCAGATTATGGTGACCCCTCACTTCCCCTCCATCACTCCTTTATTCATTAGGTGACTTCCTCCCCTGCTCCAGGTGCAGTTTGTCATAGTGTGACATCGTTGACAGCGGTGACAGAGGCGGCCTAGTGGAGCTGTGATGCCGTTTCGGCATATTGACACTGATTGTGTCTCTCTCTGCCTCTCCAGACCCAGACGGGCGGCAGGGTAGCCTAGTGGTTAGAGCGTTGGACTAGTAACCGAAAGGTTGCAAGTTCAAATCCCCAAGCTGACAAGGTACAAATCTGTCGCCCTGCCCCTGAACAGGCAGTTAACCCACTGTTCCCAGGCCGTCATTGAAAATAAGAATTTGTTCTTAACTGACTTGCCTAGTTAAATAAAGGTAAAAAAAGAAAGAAAAAAAAGACAGCTAACCTCCGATGACAGTGTGTGTGTGTCCCCGTGCACAGGAGTCATGTGATTCTTTTTAAACTAAGCTGCTTCTGTCTTCTCCTCCTCTCAGCTCTCACGGGTCAGAGAACCTGTCTTGGTCTGGCTCAGGTATCTGGGGCTTCAGTGGTCCAACAACACAGCAGTCCACTGGCTGTTATGCCAGAATAGTCACAAGATGAGCTGAGTGCATCAGGGGGAAGTAACTCAGGCTTATTACTGAACTCTATAACACACTCTCTTAATTTAGTTGACACTTACACCATTCTAGAACACACACAGACACAGTGACCCACACAAGTGCAAGCATGTGCTAACACACAAGTTCACAATGCACACACACGTTAGTCATTTAGCAGATGCTCTTATCCAGAGACTTACAGTTAGTGTATTCATCATAAGCTAGCTAGGTGGGACAATCACATCTCAGAGTCATAACCAGCAAGTTAAGAATTTCACAGTACTTGTGCATGTGATAAATTAATAAAACGCACGCACGCACACTCAGTCTCTCTTCCAACACATGGGGAAAAATGTGGACATCCTCTGAGGGGACAGTTTTGAATACAAATATCTGTCATTAAAGCGAGATGTATTATTCTGATTTGTGAAGGTCTACTGAGAGATATAAAACAGGATGGACCAGAGAAGCTAACAAAATACAGAGATAATAAACAGACACGTCCATCACAGAGATCCAACACAACACAGACAAGTCCATCACAGGGATCCAGCACAACACAGACACGTCCATCAGAGAGATTCAACACAACACAGACACATCCATCAGAGAGGTCCAACACAAACACACACAGACAAAAGTACCAAAGGACCATAGGTGTGAGAAGTGTGTGTGTGTAGATGTGTTTGATGTGATTGAGTGTGTGTAGATGTGTTTGATGTGATTGAGTGTGTGTGTGTGTGTATGTGTGTGTGTGTGTGTGTGTGTGTGTGTGTGTGTATGTGTGTGTATGTGTGTGTGTGTATATATATATGCGCCCAAGGCCTGCTTCAGATATCACACGTGGCCAAACACATGGTGTTGTGTCAGTGAGTTAGAAGACCCATGTGGCAGACAGGCCCTAAAGCACCAAGAGGCTTTGGGTGGAATTAGAACTCAGGGAACACACACTCTGTCGACGGGAGATAAAAACACACCAAGCAACACGCAATCTAGACAACAATTTTCTTTTGTCTGCTTCTCGATCCCAGGGATCCCAGGGCAAGAAAAGTACTGTCTGGAAACAAAGCTCACGATATGCTATAACACCTTGGAGCTGGAGGAAGAACCAACACCAGACAATATACCATAACACCTTGGAGCTGGAGGAAGAACCAACACCAGACAATATACCATAACACCTTGGAGCTGGAGGAAGAACCAACACCAGACAATATACCATAACACCTTGGAGCTGGAGGAAGAACCAACACCAGACAATATACCATAACACCTTGGAGCTGGAGGAAGAACCAACACCAGACAATATACAATAACACCCGGGTGGCGCAGTGGTTAAGGGCGCTGTACTGCAGCGCCAGCTGTGCCATCAGAGTCCCTGGGTTCGCGCCCAGGCTCTGTCGTAACCGGCCGCGACCGGGAGGTCCGTGGGGCGACGCACAATAGGCCTAGCGTCGCCCGGGTTAGGGAGGGCTTGGTCGGTAGGGGTGTCCTTGTCTCATCACGCACCAGCGACTCCTGTGGCGGGCTGGGCGCAGTGTGCGCTAACCAAGGTGGCCGGGTGCATGGTGTTTCCTCCGGCGCATTGGTGCGGCTGGCTTCCGGGTTGGATGCACGCTGTGTTAAGAAGCAGTGCGGCTTGGTTGGGTTGTGTATCGGAGGACGCATGACTTTCAACCTTCGTCTCTCCCGAGCACGTACGGGAGTTGTAGCGATGAGACAAGATAGTAGCTACTACAAAAATGGGATACCACGAAATTGGGGAGAAAAGGGGGTAAAAAAAAAGTGGGGTGGCTGGGGTCTTGGACAATTTTTAGGGCCTACAGCTCCATGTCATTTCAAAGACGCCCTCTGGTGGTCAAACTAGTATTAAATGGCAACAATGGCTGACAGTAAAATACTATGACGTCGTGCCATTCCATACCGCAGCACCCTGCAAGCTGCGCTACAGTATGACGCAACTTTTAAAGGAAGAACCACTGTACAATATGTGCATGTTTGCACAAGTGAGTGTTGCCGTGCCTGTGAGTGAGTGTGTGTGCGCACCTGTGCACTCGTGCGTGTCTGCTCGCACATACAGTACCAATCAAACATTTGGACACCAACTCATTCAATGTTTTTTAAAATTATTTTGAATATTTTCTACATAGTAGAATCATAGTCAAGACATCAACACTACGAAATAACACTTATGGAATCATGTTGTAACAAAAAAGTGTAAAACAGAACAAAATATATTACTTCAAAGTAGCCACCCTTTGCCTTGACAGCTTTGCTCACTCTTGGCATTCTCTCAACCAGCTTCACCTGAAAAGCTTTTCCAACCATCTTGAAAGAGTTCCCACATATGCTGAGCACTTGTTGGCTGCTTTTACTTCACTCTGCGGTCCAATTCATCCCAAACTATCTTAATTGGGTTGAGGTCGGGTGATTGTGGAGGCCAGGTCATCTGATGCAGCACTCCTTCACTCTCCTTATTGGTCAAATAGTCCTGATACAACCTGGAGGTGTGTTGGGTCATTGTTCCGTTGAAAAACAAATGATAGTCCCACTAAACGCAAACCACATGGGATGGAGTATTGCTGCAGACTGCTATGGTAGCCATGCTGGTTAAGTGAGCCTTGAATTCTAAATAAATCACAGACAGTGTCACCAGCAAAGCCCCCCAACACCATCACACCTCTTCCTCCATGCTTTACGGGGGAAAAGGCATGCGGAGATCATCTGTTTACCAACTCTGCGTCTCACAAAGACACGGCGGTTGGAACCAAGGAACTAAAATTTGGATTCATCGGACCAAAGGACAGATTTCCACCGGTCTAATGTCTATTGCTTGTGGCCCAAGCAAGTCTCTTCTTCTTATTGGTGTCCTTTAGTAGTGGTTCCTATGCAGCAATTCGACCATGAAAGCCTGATTCACGCAGTCTCCTCTGAACAGTTGATGTTGAGATAGGTCTGTTACTTGAACTCTGTGAGCATTTATTTGGGCTGCAATTTCTGAGGCTGGTAACTCTAATGAACTTGTCCTCTTTAGCAGAGGTAACTCTGGGTCTTTCTTTCCTGTGGCGGTCCTAATGAGAGCCAGTTTCATCATAGTGCTTGAGGGTTTTTGCGACTGCACTTGAATAAACTTTAAAAGTTCTTGAAATGTTCCGTATTGACTGACTTTCATGTCTTAAAGTAATGATGAACTGTCATTTCTCTTTATTTATTTGTACTGTTCTTTCCATAATATGGACTTGGTCTTTTACCAAATAGGGCTATCTTCTGTGTACCACCCCTACCTTGTCACAACACAACCTGCATTCCAGGTGACTACCTCATGAAGATGGTTGAGAGAATGCCAAGAGTGTGCAAAGCTGTCATCAAGCTGTCCATCATCATCATTAACACTTTTTGGTTACTACATCAATCCATATGTGTTATTTCATAGTTTTGGTGTTTTCACTATTATTCTACAATGTAGAAAATAGTAAATATAAAGAAAAACCTTGGAATGAGTAGGTGGGTCCAGACTTTTGACTGGTACTGTATTTGCGTCTCAGCCACTGTAGCATAATTAGCGGCGGTAGGTCCAAGTGGCTTGCTGCATGGAAAGGAATGCAGTGGCCTTTGAAAAGCCACTGAAGTTTACCAGGCTGCATGTTTGATCACATTAACAACCACGATGCTCGTACTGGGAACAGGCCCAAACTGGTCTGATCACATTAACAACCACTATGCTCCTACTGGGAACAGGCCCAAACTGGTCTGATCACATTAACAACCACTATGCTCCTACTGGGAACAGGCCCAAACTGGTCTGATCACATTAACAACCACTATGCTCCCACTGGGAACAGGCCCAAACTGGTCTGATCACATTAACAACCACTATGCTCCTATTGGGAACAGGCCCAAACTGGTCTGATCACATTAACAACCACTATGCTCCTACTGGGAACAGGCCCAAACTGGTCTGATCACATTAACAACCACTATGCTCCCACTGGGAACAGGCTCTAACTGGTCTGATCACATTAACAACCACTATGCTCCTACTGGGAACAGGCTCTAACTGGTCTGATCACATTAACAACCACTATGCTCCCACTGGGAACAGGCCCAAACTGGTCTGATCACATTAACAACCACTATGCTCCTACTGGGAACAGGCTCTAACTGGTCTGATCACATTAACAACCACTATGCTCCCACTGGGAACAGGCCCAAACTGGTCTGATCACATTAACAACCACTATGCTCCCACTGGGAACAGGCCCAAACTGGTCTGATCACATTAACAACCACTATGCTCCTATTGGGAACAGGCCCAAACTGGTCTGATCACATTAACAACCACTATGCTCCTATTGGGAACAGGCCCAAACTGGTCTGATCACATTAACAACCACTATGCTCCCACTGGGAACAGGCCCAAACTGGTCTGATCACATTAACAACCACTATGCTCCTACTGGGAACAGGCTCTAACTGGTCTGATCACATTAACAACCACTATGCTCCTACTGGGAACAGGCCCAAACTGGTCTGATCACATTAACAACCACTATGCTCCTACTGGGAACAGGCCCAAACTGGTCTGATCACATTAACAACCACTATGCTCCCACTGGGAACAGGCCCAAACTGGTCTGATCACATTAACAACCACTATGCTCCTACTGGGAACAGGCCCAAACTGGTCTGATCACATTAACAACCACTATGCTCCTACTGGGAACAGGCCCAAACTGGTCTGATCACATTAACAACCACTATGCTCCTATTGGGAACAGGCTCTAACTGGCTACCTGCTCATCAGCCATCCATCAATATAGACCTCCTTTTTCTCTACATGTTTTATTCATGTTAAATTGAATAAAGAAAATAGTTTTTAATAAAAAATAAAAAAAATGATGCAAAAATAATACACAAAACAATCATGTGATATTATGCAAGGTGATTTCTGTGGGCCAGTTCTAATGAAGCCCCTATAAATAATAACACAACAAATCCACGCTGGTGGGATGAAACCAGAAATTGCTACAACAGGTAAAAATACCTTCGAATTCATTGATGAAATACACAGACAATGCTGTAAGGATCTGTATAGATGAGAAAACTCCTCTGTAGATTTAGTTTGCAGGGCTACAGGGCAAGACAACATACATGGATTATAAACTAATCCTTTAGTTTACTGCACCACCTAAAATAAATAATGGTCTTAAAGCAACAAGACTCACATCTAGTAGCAGACCAGAGAAAGGAGAAACAAAGACAGCGCTAACAAACAAAGTGCTGTGATAAAAACAGTTCCTATTCCATATGCCACCATCATATAAAAAGGTCCAAATGTCTCCCACAATTCCAAGTGACACCACGCCCAAATCAGCATAGTCAGGTGCTAAAGTATCGGAGTCAACATTGTCTCCCTCTGGCTCTCCCGAGGCCTCAGCCACGTAGGTGAAATGCATCGTGGGAAGTGACGAAAAGCTTGCCGTCTTGAATTCGTGCTAGACAGAGGTAAGTCTGCGAGGCACAATAAGTCTGTGAGGGAGGTCTGTGAGGGAGGTCTGTGAGGGAGGTCTGTGAGGGAGGCCTGTGAGGGAGGCCTGTGAGGGAGGTCTGTGAGGGAGGTCTGTGAGGGAGGCCTGTGAGGGAGGTCTGTGAGGGAGGCCTGTGAGGGAGGCCTGTGAGGGAGGTCTGTGAGGGAGGCCTGTGAGGGAGGTCTGTGAGGGAGGCCTGTGAGGGAGGTCTGTGAGGGAGGCCTGTGAGGGAGGTCTGTGAGGCAAGACTGAGGGCAGACAGTCATATGTGTAATAACGGTGGGTTACAATAACATGCTTTGCTGGTCTTAGACATTAACAAATGTTTGAACGTGACTTTTACTTTGAGGGTGACAGTTCATTGAAGAAGTCTTTTTGAATAATTGCAGCGATGCTCTTTTGAACATTTCACAGCTACTTAGTGCTCTGCCCGTGTTCTTTCAGAAGAATAAACATGTCACCCAGAGTTTGGCTTGGCAATGTAACGCAGTGGGTAGGGAAATGGGACTCTTAAGTCCACCAAATCCACTGATTCACAGACTATGGAAGTCATTAAGCAAAGTCAGGCTGTCATAGGACCTGGTTGAGAGAGGAGAAAACTTAGAGGAGAGGTTGCATCAAGCTGTTTATACAAGCCTAATTAAAGACATTCACGTTCCAGGTAAACGGTTGCCCCGAAGGATGATAGGAGAGCTTCAAATACCCATCCTCCTTTGATCTCGCTCCTTCTAAATTGCAGAATGTTTGTGTGTGTGTGTGTGTGTGTGTGTGTGTTGTGTTGTGAGATCAGACTGCACCGTCGATGAAAGCAGGGCTGATTAAATTATTCTCCAAAGATCATTCAAACACACACACAGACATGCACACACACACACACACAGACAGACATGCACACAGCAATCGCCAAAACCTTTGAAGACTGAGGATGTGGATGAGGCGGTGTGTGTGTGTACGTGATGAAGAGAGAGAGAGGGGTGTTAGCATTTTATCCCACCACCTTTGTAATCTAAAGCAAATATTACCTTTCTCTCCCCTAAAAAAACTTGTGGTCGGAGTTCCCATGTCCAGCCAGCCGCCTGTCCATTGCCTCCAGATTCCTGCGAGTGTTACAAAGTTGATATATCCAGACCCCTACGCCCCTCCAACCGAGCCCAACTATCAGTCTGTGTGAAAAGCAAACACTGCCGCCTTTCAAATGAACAAAGCCATTTCCACCTTTGAAATACTGTTCTTTGAATTCAATTACTAGAAAGAATTAGTGATCTTTGGGAAGATTCCCTCCCTGGTTATCCAACCGTCCCTTAGAAGAGAGAACATGCATATGCTTAATGGTCTGGGCCTTCAGAGCCCATAGAATATTAACGCTACCACATACCACCACAATGCTCTGCTGAGAAACAGACACCTGCATGCATACACACGCCCATATCTGCACACACACACACACACACACACACACACACACACACACACACACACACACACACAAACACACAAAGTGATGATAACCATATTGCTCAGGCATGGGTTTTTTTCTTCCCCTTTCCACTGAGAGACATCGTGTCTTAAAGAGAGCGCGACATTTAAGCTACCCGGCGGGCCGTCGGTCTTCTGCCCATATCCACTGAATACAACACCTGAATACACAATTCTAATCCAATCTGTCGGACACATTCACAGAAACAGCATGCAGAGATATACAGACAACACAGACATCAACAAATGGAGAGCAAGATAAAAATGTAAGCTTCTGTGAACAGTGTGTTAGGTCAGGCTTACCTCACATACTGGAAGGCCCTCGTCTGGGATCCACTACCATACACCTATATAAACAAGGTGATATGAAACAATCTTATTCAGAATCAGATTCTTGACATATTCAGAGAAAGACAGGTAGGTGCTACATGACGGATCAGAGAGACAAGTCTGTCTGTCCATCTGTCTGACTGAGTGAATGAGTGATGGTAATACTACAGCTGGTAGAGTGTGTGAGATTGAGAGGAAACGTATGGGTGAGGAGACAGTGACAGTGGTAGAGAGTGATGGAGTGAGAGTGACAGAGATAGTGATACAGCGTGTCAGTGACAGAGAGAGAGATAGTGATAGTGTCAGTGACAGAGAGAAAGAGAGAGATAGTGATTTAGAGTGAGAGTGACAGAGAGAGATAGTGATAGTGTCAGTGACAGAGCGAGAGATAGTGATTTAGAGAGAGTGACAGAGAGAGAGAGTGATTTAGAGAGAGTGACAGAGAGAGATAGTGATACAGAGTGTCAGTGAGATAGAGATTTAGAGTGAAAGTGAGAGAGAGATTTAGAGTGAAAGTGACAGAGAGAGAGATAGTGATTTAGAGTGAGAGTGACAGAGAGAGAAATAGTGATACAGAGTGTCAGTGAGAGAGAGAGTTTAGAGTGAAAGTGACAGAGAGAGATAGTGATTTAGAGTGAAAGTGACAGAGAGAGAGATAGTGATTTAGAGTGACAGAGAGCGATAGTGATACAGAGTGAGTGATTTAGACAGAGAAGGTGGTAACAGAAGTAACAGTGGCAGCAGTAACAGCGGTAACAGTGGTAGTAGTAACAGTAGTAACAGTGTAGTAGTAGTAACAGTGGTTGTAGAAAAAGTGGTAGTACTAACAGTAGTAACAGTGTAGTCATAGTAACAGTGTAGTCATAGTAACAGTGGCAGTAGTAACAGTGGTTGTAGAAAAGTGGTAGTACTAACAGTAGTAACAGTGGTAGCAGTAACAGATGGCAAAAGTGTAACATTTGTAGTCATAGTAACAGTGGTAAGAGTGGAAGGAGCAGTAACAGTAGTAACGGTGGCAGTAGTAACAGTACCAGTAGTAACAGTGGTACTAGTAACAATAGTAACACTGGTAGTAGAAACAGCAGTAACAGTTGTAACAGCGGCAGTAGTAACAATGGTTGTAGAACAGCGGCAGTAGTAACAGTGGTAGTAGTAACAGTGGTAGTAGTAACAGTGGTAGTAGTAACAGTGGCTGTTGAAACAGTTGCAACAGCGGTTGTAGTAACAGTTGCAACAGTAGTAACAGTTGCAACAGTAGTAACAGTGGTAGTAGTAACAGTGGTAGTAGTAACAGTGGTAGTAGTAACAGTTGTAACATCGGTAACAGTAGTAACAGAGGCAGAAGTAACAGTGGTAAAAGTAACAGTGGTAGTAATGACAGTAGTAACAGTGGTATTAGAAACAGTTGTAACATTGGTATTAGAAACAGTGGTAGTAATGACAGTAGTAACAGTGGCAGTAGTAACAGTAGTAGTAATGACAATAGTAACAGTAGTAATGACAGTAGTAACAGTGGTAATAGAAACAGTAGTAAAAGTGGCAGCATTAATAGCTGTAAGAGTAGTAGTAACAGTAGTAACAGTGGTAGTAATGACAGTGGTAACAGCGGTAACAGTGGTAGTAGTAACAGTGGTATTAGACATTTTTAATTTTACCTTTATTTTACTAGGCAAGTAAGTTAAGAACAAATTCTTATTTTCAATGACGACCTAGGAACAGTGGGTTACCTGCCTGTTCAGATTTGTACCTTGTCAGCTCGGGGATTTGAGTCCAACGCTCTAACCACTAGGCTACCCTGCTAGCCCCAGAAACAGTAGTAACAGTGGCAGCATTAATAGCTGTAAGAGTAGTAGTAGTAACAGCTGTAACAGTGGTAGTAGTAGTAACAGTAGTAGTATTAACAGTGGTAGTAGTAACAGTGGTAATAGCAACAGTTGTAACAGTGGTAGTAGTAACAGTAGAAACAGTGGTAGTAGTAACAGTGGTAGTAGCAACAGTTGTAACAGTGGTAGTAGTAACAGTAGTAACAGTGGTAGTAGTAACAGTGGTAGTAGCAACAGTTGTAACAGTATTAGTAGTAACAGCGGTAGTAGTAACAGTAGTAACAGTGGTAGTAGTAACAGTGGTAGTAGCAACAGTTATAACAGTAATAGTGTAGTAACAGTGGTAGTAGTAACAGTAGTAACAGTGGTAGTAGTAACAGTAGTAACAGTGGCAGTAGTAACAGTGGTTGTAGTAACAGTGGTTGTAGTAACAGTAGTAACAGTGGTAGTAGTAACAGTAGTAACAGTGGTAGTAGTAGTAACAGTAGTAACAGTGGTAACAGTGGTATTAGTAGTAACAGTGGTAGTAGTAGTAGTAACAGTGGTAGTAGTAGTAACAGTGGTATTAGTAGTAACAGTAGTAACAGTGGTAGTAGTAGTAACAGTAGTATTAGTAGTAACAGTAGTAACAGTGGTAGTAGTAACAGTGGTAGTAGTAGTAACAGTAGTAACGGTGGTATTAGTAGTAACAGTGGTAGTAGTAACAGTAGTATTAGTAGTAACAGTAGTAACAGTGGTAGTAATGTCAGTAGTAACAGTGGCAGCATTAATAGTTGTAAGAGTGGAAGAAGTAACAGATGGAAAGAGTGGAACAGTGGTAGTAATGATAGTGGTAACAGTAGTAACAGTAGTAACAGTGGTAGTAGTAACAGTTGTAACAGTTCTAACAGTAGTAACAGTAGTAACAGTAGTAACAGTGGTAGTAGTAACAGTAGTAAAAGCAGTGGTAATAGAAACAGCGGTAGTAGTAACAGTTGTAACAGTAGTAAGTGTGGCAGTAGTAACAGTTGTAACAGTAGTAACAGTAGTAACAGCTGTAACAGTAGTAACAGTAGTAACAGTAGTAACAGTGGTAGTAGTAACAGTAGTAAAAGTAGCAGTGGTAATAGAAACAGAGGTAGTAGTAACAGTTGTAACAGTAGTAACAGTGGCAGTAGTAACAGTGGTAAAATTAACAGTGGTAGTAATGACAGTAGTAACAGTGGTATTAGAAAAAGTAGTAAAAGTGTCAGCATTAATATTTGTAAGAGTGGTAGCAGTAACAGATGGCAACAGTGTAACAGTGGAAGTAGTAGTAGTAACGTAGTAACAGTTGTAGTAGCAAAAGTGGTAGTAGTAACAGTTGTAGTAGCAAAAGTAGTAACATTCATAGTAGTAGTAGTAGTAACAGTGCTAGCAGTAACAGTAGTAACAGTGCTAGCTGTAACAGTAGTAACGGTGGAAGTAATAACAGTAGTACCAGTGGTAGTAGGAGCAGTAGTAACAGCGGTAGTTGTAATAAGTGGTAGTAGTAGTAGTAACAGTGGTAGTAGTAGTAACAGTGGTCGTAGTAGTAACAGTGGTCTTAGTAGTAACAGTGGTAGTAGTAGTAACAGTGGTAGTAGTAGTAACAGTGTTAGTAGTAATAACAGTGGTAGTAGTAATAACAGTGGTATTGGTAATAACAGTGGTATTGGTAGTAATAACAGTGGTGTTGGTAGTAACAGTGGTATTGGTAGTAACAGTGGTAGTAGTAGTAACAGTGGTAGTAGTAGTAACAGTGGTAGTAGTAGTAACAGTGGTAGTAGTAGTAACAGTGGTAGTAGTAGTAACAGTAGTAACAGTGGTAGTAGTAATAACCGTGGTAGTAGTAGTAACAATAGTAACAGTGGTAGTAGTAATAACAGTGGTAGTAGTAGTAACAGTAGTAACAGTGGTAGTATTAATACCAGTAGTAGTAGTACTAACAGTATTAGTAGTAACAGTGGTAGTAGTAACAGTAATAACAGTGGTAGTAGTAACAGTAGTAACAGTGGTAGTAGTAGTAGTAGTAGTAGTAGTCGTAACAGTGGTAGCAGTAACAGTAATAACAGTGGTAGTAGTAGTAGTAGTAACAGTGGTTGTAGTAGTAATAACAGTGGTAGTAGTAACAGTGGTAGTAGTAATAACAGTGGTAGTAGTAGTAACAGTAATAACAGTTGTAGTAGTAGTAGTAACAGTGGTGGTAGTAGTAGTAGTAACAGTGGTAGTAGTAACAGTGGTAATAGTAACAGTGGTAGTAGTAATAACAGTGGTAGTAGTAGTAAGTGGTAGTAGTAACAGTAGTAACAGTGGTAGTAGTAACAGTAATAACAGTGGTAGCAGTAGTAGTAACAGTGGTAGTAGTAGTAACAGCGGTAGGAGTAACAGTGGTAGTAGTAATAACAGTGGTAGTAGTAACAGTAATAACAGTGGTAGTAGTAGTAGTAACAGTGGTGGTAGTAGTAGTAACAGTGGTAGTAGTAATAACAGTGGTAGTAGTCGTAACAGTGGTAGTAGTAATAACACTGGTAGTAGTAGTAACAGTGGTAGTAGTAATAACACTGGTAGTAGTAGTAACAGTGGTAGTAGTAGTAACAGTGGTGGTAGTAGTAACAGTGGTAGTAGTAGTAACAGTGGTAGGAGTCACAGTGGTAGTAGTCATAACAGTGGTAGTAGTAGTAGTAACAGTGGTAGTAGTAGTAACAGTGGTAGTAGTAATAACAGTGGTAGTAGTAATAACAGTGGTAGCAGTAGTAGTAGTCATAACAGTGGTAGTAGTAGTAACAGTAGTAGTAGTAGTAACAGTAGTAACAGTAATAACAGTGGTAGCAGTAGTAGTAGTAGTAACAGTGGTAGTAGTAGTAACAGTGGTAGTAGTAGTAACAGCGGTAGGAATAACAGTGGTAGTAGTAGTAACAGTGGTAGTAGTAGTAACAGTGGTAGTAGTAGTAACAGTGGTAGTAGTAGTAACAGTGGTAATAGTAGTAACAGTGGTAGTAGTAACAGTAATAACAGTGGTAGTAGTAACAGTAGTAACAGTGGTAGTAGTAGTAGTAACAGTAATAACAGTGGTAGCAGTAGTAGTAACAGCGGTAGTAGTAGTAACAGCGGTAGTAGTAGTAACAGTGGTAGTAGTAATAGTAACAGTGGTAGTAGTAATAGTAACAGTGGTAGTAGTAACAGTAATAACAGTGGTAGTAGTAACAGTAATAACAGTGGTAGTAGTAGTAACAGTGGTAGTAGTCGTAACAGTGGTAGTAGTAGTAACAGTGGTAGTAGTAGTAACAGTGGTAGTAGTAGTAACAGTGGTAGTAGTAGTAACAGTGGTAGTAGTAGTAACAGTGGAAGTAGTAGTAACAGTGGAAGTAGTAGTAACAGCCGTAGGAGTAACAGTGGTAGTAGTAATAACAGTGGTAGTAGTAATAACAGTGGTAGTAGTAGTAACAGTGGTAGTAGTAGTAACAGTGGTAGTAGTAGTAACAGTGGTAGTAGTAGTAACAGTGGTAGTAGTAGTAACAGTGGTAGTAGTAGTAACAGTGGTAGTAGTAGTAACAGTGGTAGTAGTAGTAACAGTGGTAGTAGTAGTAACAGTGGTAGTAGTAGTAACAGTGGCAGTAGTAGTACCAGTGGCAGTAGTAGTAATAGTGGCAGTAGTAATAACAGTGGTAGTAGTAATAACAGTGGTAGTAGTCGTAACAGTGGTAGTAGTAACAGTAGTAGTAGTAACACTGGTAGTAGGAGTAACAGTGGTAGTAGTAGTAACAGTGGTGGTAGTAGTAACAGTGGTAGTAGTAATAACAGTGGTAGTAGTAATAACAGTGGTAGTAGTAATAACAGTGGTAGTAGTAGTAACAGTGGTAGTAGTAGTAACAGTGGTAGTAGTAGTAACAGTGGTAGTAGGAGTAACAGTGGTAGTAGTAGTAACAGTGGTAGTAACAGTGGTAGTAGTAACAGTGGTAGTAGTAACAGTAGTAACCATAGTAAGAGTGGTAATTATAGTGGACGTACGGTGAGGGGCTCTCCCTGTAGAGCCTGCAGTATGAAGTTGCTGACCACACGGCCGTCGTTCATGTGCATCCGGGACCCAAAGGTGTTAAAGATGCGTGCCACCCTCACCTCCACTCCTTCCTATGAGCACAGGAAGAGGAAATAGAGGGGTGAGTAGAAAAGTACGCAAAAAAAAGAAGGGGGTTATGGTTTGTGTCAACGACCTACTCTAACGCAAAGATGAAACAACCTCATAGGTCGAGGACATTACGCAATTCATGAGTTATTAGCATGTAATTACCATTTAGTGTTGTCTAATACAAGGTGAAGAGGGAACCATAAAGTAAACAAACATAACCAAAAAAGTCAGATTTGAGTTGCTCCTAGCTCTATGATTTACAAGCTTCAGACTAGTTTCACGGACAAATACATCTTTGGGGGCTTAAAATCACCAGGCACAATATTGGTACCCTTTCGAAACCTGTACGCAGAACATCAAAGATGGATAAACACAATCTGATCATTATATTAAGAAAACAACAAGCCATCTGTTGCGCTAGTTTTGCTAAATTCTATCGAAAAGCTGATTCTAACACGCTTGCGTCATTTGTAAAGTTTTTAAAGTCAATAGAAAAAAATGTGTCTTTGGCCTCTTTCTAGGATCGGTCTGTTTCTCCATCTAACGCAAAGTGTTTTGTTGTGATCTGTACACCAGATGAATGCTCATCAGAAGCATGACATTATATTCTGGGGAGGTGCTGTGTGTGGAGGGATTAGCAACAGTTACACACAAAGCCCTATCGACTGGGCAAGCTTTATCGCTGGTACACATACACAGCTCCTTGGTCCACCAGCTGACAAACAAAACGATTACAAAAATCTCACACAAACAAAAATACACACAAGAATTGTCAGTTCTGTGTGCTGGATGATTTCTCAGACAGGTTTGGAAATTTGGCCTACTGGAAGTGTGTGCCTTTGCTCCAGCCTTTGGTCCAACACACTTGTGTTAGGGAGGAACAAAACTCAGTAGCTCTTCAGGACTGACACTGGACTCCCGCCGGCCTCAATCTCATACTATCCCTGCATGTAAAATCCTGACCTAACCTGATGGATAGACTGAGTTGCACCTAAGTGATAACCAATCAATCACACAACTCAGGTCACACTCAGAGTTTTTAAAAACGATCAGTTCAATATGTATTAATTCTGTTTGGCCCATCCTAAGCATGGTCTGGAACAACTAGGGCAGTGTATGAAATGGCCCCCTATTCCTCATATAAGGCACATTACTTTTGACCAGAGCCCTATCTGGGATGTCAACAGAGGTCCTCTGTTCTCATTAACCAGGTGTTTTTACTCCAGCGTATCCATGACATTAGCCAGGTGTTTGGCCTCTAGCTCATCCATGACATTAGCCAGGTGTTTGGCCTCTAGCGTATCCACGACATTAGCCAGGTGTTTGGCCTCTAGCTCATCCATGAAATTAGCCAGGTGTTTGGCCTCTAGCGTATCCACGACATTAGCCAGGTGTTTGGCCTCTAGCTCATCCACGACATTAGCCAGGTGTTTGGCATCTAGCAAATCCATGACATTAGCCAGGTGTTTGGCCTCTAGCGTATCCATGACATTAACCAGGGCAGGTTTCTCAAAAGCATTGTAAGTCTTCGTTCATCGCTAAACATAGAATGAAGATGTTTATCTGTCTCTCTGTGACTGCCGAAAAAGTCATAGTTGATTAAAAATAGTTTAATGTTCTAAGCAAATAAAACCGAGGTAACCAAATGATATGATAGCTAGATTAGGCTACATATTGACATCACTTTCATGTATGTGCAATCGATAGACCTATTAGGCTACATATTGACATCACTTTCATGTATGTGCACTCACACATTTCACTGTGGCTCAACCAAGAACCTAAAAGGTCAACACATTAGGTCTATGGCAAAGTCAATTAACTTGTAGCCTAGGCCTAAACTAGGCTACTTCATGTTCAATTATTTCATTTTATAATATTTGTAGGTCTACTTGAAGCTTATTTCATGCCTGCCATTAGGCTACAATCAATATTTATTTTTTCAATTACGAAGGATTTTGTAATTTTATTTTTAGGTCACATTCATATATTATAAATAGCGAAAAAGAGCGACTGACTTTGGCTTTATTATTTCTTCCTCACAGTTTACACAAACTGAAGACATTTACATAATTGACACAATCAAACATGGCATACAAAATAGCATGAAAAAAAAACACTTAAAATAGATAACACTATTGGAAAACAACCTCAGCAAAAAAAGAATTAGGCCCTTTTCAGGACCCTGTCTTTCAAAGATAATTCGTAAAAATCCAAGTAACTTCACAGATCTTCATTGCAAAGGATTTAAACACCGTTTCCCATGCCTGTTCAATGTTAAGACACTAACAGCTTACAGACAGTAGGCAATTAAGGTCACAGTTATGAACACTTAGGACACTAAAGAGGTCTTTCTACTGACTCTGAAACACACTAAAAGAAAGATGCCCATGGTCCCTGCTCATCTGCGTGAACATGCCTCAGGCATGCTGCAAGGAGGCATGAGGACTGCAGATGTGGCCAGGAGAATAAATTGAAATGTTCGTACTGTGAGATGCCTAAGACGGCGCTACAGGGAGACAGGACGGACAGCTGATCGTCCTCGCAGTGGCAAACCACGTGTAACAACACCTGCACAGGATCGGTACATCCGAACATCAAAATTGCGGGACAGGTACAGAATGGCAACAACAATTGCGCAAGTTACACCAGAAACGCACAACCCTTCCATCAGAGCTCAGACTGTCCGCAATAGGCTGAGAGAGGCTGGACTGAGCGCTTGAAGGCCTGTTGTAAGTAGAGGTCGCCCGATTAATTGGAATGGCCGATTAATTAGGGCCGATTTCAAGTTGTTTTCATACCAATTGTAAATCAGTAATTTTGGACGCCGATTTTGCCGATTGTCCATCACATTCTTATTTTCAATGATGGCCTAGGAACGGTGGGTTAACATAATTCGAAAGCTTGTTTTATTGCCAACATGACTAGTTAAATAATAAAATGAGGCCTCCCGAGTGGCACAGCGGTCTAAGGCACTGCATCGCAGTGCTGTGGCGTCACTACAGCACGGGGGTTTGATCCCAGGCTGTGTCACAACCGTCTGTGACCAGGAGTCCCATAGGGCGGTGCACAATTGGACCATACATCAAGTCCTCTTAATTTACAAAATTTCCCTCACTCAGGCAACAAAAAATGTGTAAAAGTTGCCCAATTAGCTGGAGGGATGTGGGCAACTTCTTGTCACATGCGGTTCTAAAGTTCAGAGCAGCGGTCAGTCAAAACCAGGCTGTATCACATCCGGCCCTGATTGGGAGTCCCATAGGGCGGTACACAATTGGCCCAGTGTTGTCTGGGTTTGGCCGTCATTGTAAATAATAATTTGTTCTTAACTGACTTGCCTAGTTATATAAAAGGTTAAATAAAAAATAAATAAATACAAAAACATACAGTACAGAGCTGTGAAGTGCAGCACTTGATCTCTGACGTCATGTACTGTATAGCATTTTACTGCACAGCCACTGTGTTCCAATAATTAAGGCACTTATCAAAGACAAAATCTGCCATTTTCAACCCGTATAAGGGAAGACAGGGGCTGTGAGTGGAAAGGGCTACCCAGGTGTTTGGCCTCCAGCGAATCGATGACCTTAACCAGGTGTTTGGCCTCAAAAGCTTGTATGGAAATATCTTCTGGATAGTACAGACTAGATGGGAAGAATAGAAGGAAGGAACTAAAGCTGTGCACTTAACATATTCTATATGGAAAGCAGATAACTCTTCATCCAAGAGGGGGATCTAGCTGTCCTATAGAGAAAACAAACCAGAGATCCACACACAGTCATCACCACCACACACACACACACACACTTTATATAAACCATTAAAAGAAAAGCAGACAACACACACAACCAAAACCCCACATATAATTGATTATCTGTATCCTAGCTGGTTACATCACCATCATAACAAGAATAGTCACCCCTCTTCATCTCCAAAGTTACAACACCTACGAGTTCTATTTTTAGTGTCAAAACATGAATAAAAACATGAAGACCTTATATAACAGGCTACCTTGAAAATGTAGGGCATGCTAAAATGCCAGTAATATATATATATGGTGAACAAGGACAGAATAAGGAGTATGATTGAGTAGACTTCCTGGAGAGGAAAACAATACAATAAGTTGGGTAAAAAAAATGAGGCCTTGAAATACGAGCTCCCGTTTAACATTATACATCCATTACAAACTACACCTGTTGTAGGAAGTCATTTTGACCCCGCCTGTTCGGGGAGATGTCCAAAATGTAAGCAGCAAAAAGTACTTCTGCACATCTCATCTGGTACTGTCCAATTGATAAAGATTTCTGGAAAGAGATGGAAACTCAAATATTTTGGGCTCTACAGTTGGTTTACAGCCTCTCCATTGTGTTCTTCATCTACTCTCAGCTAGCTCTGCACTGAAAAAATAAATACATGGTAGCTCTAATGTGATATGCTGGTAGATAAATGATTCAAATCATGAATAGATGACACAAAACCCAAAACATTCCTAGTGGCCCAGAAACCTGTTGTGGTTCTTTCCTCTGGAAACACTGACTTATGTCCTTCAGGGGAAACTTGACAAGCTTTGTATATATGGAGCCATGTAGTGAGCTTTATAGGAGAAGAGTGTGTGAATATACTGTTGAAGGGGATTGCCAACCCATAACCCACCAAGAATCTGGGTGTTGCGGTTTGTACCCTTGGAATTCAATACTTGCAAACATTTGTTTGGGAGGGAATGGGAATAGGGAGAGGGGTGGGAATAGGGAGAGGGGTGGGAATAGGGAGAGGGGTGGGAATAGGGAGAGGGGGTGGGAGTAGGGGAGGGGTGGGAGTAGAGAGAGGGGTGGGAGTAGGGGAGGGGTGGGAATAGGGAGAGGGGTGGGAATAGGGAGAGGGGTGGGAATAGGGAGAGGGGTGGGAATAGGGAGAGGGGGTGGGAATAGGGAGGGGTGGGAATAGGGAGAGGGGTGAGAATAGGGAGAGGGGGTGGGAATAGGGAGAGGGGGTGGGAATAGGGAGAGGGGTGGGAATAGGGAGAGGGGTGGGAATAGGGAGAGGGGTGGGAATAGGGAGAGGGGGTGGGGAGTAGGGAGAGGGGTGGGAGTAGGGAGAGGGGTGGGAGTAGGGAGAGGGGTGGGAATAGGGAGAGGGGTGGGAATAGGGAGAGGGGTGTGAATAGGGAGAGGGGTGTGAATAGGGAGAGGGGTGTGAATAGGGAGAGGGGTGGGAATAGGGAGAGGGGTGGGAATAGGGAGAGGGGTGGGAATAGGGAGAGGGGTGGGAATAGGGAGAGGGGTGGGAATAGGGAGAGGGGGTGGGAGTAGGGAGAGGGGTGGGAATAGGGAGAGGGGTGGGAATAGGGAGAGGGGTGGGAATAGGGAGAGGGGTGGGAATAGGGAGAGGGGTGGGAATAGGGAGAGGGGTGGGAATAGGGAGAGGGGTGGGAATAGGGAGAGGGTGGGAATAGGGAGAGGGGGTGAGAATAGGGAGAGGGGTGGGAATAGGGAGAGGGGTGGGAATAGGGAGAGGGGTGGGAATAGGGAGAGGGGTGGGAATAGGGAGAGGGGTGGGGAGAGGGGTGGGAATAGGGAGAGGGGTGGGAATAGGGAGAGGGGTGGGAATAGGGAGAGGGGTGGGAATAGGGATTTACATCAACAAGTTATTGCATGACATTGAAGTGCCTTCAGAAAGTAGTCAAAGTAGTCATACAGTTGACTTATTCCACATTTTGTTGTGTTTCAGCCTGAATTCAAAATGGATTCAATGCAAGATTGTTTCACCCATCTATACACAATGCCCCATAATGACAAAGTGAAAACATGAGTCAATACATGTTAGAATCACCTTTGGCAGCTGATCACTGCTACACAGCCATTCTTCAAGCTCTGTCAAATTGGCAGCTGATCACAGCTACACAGCCATTCTTCAAGCTCTGTCAAATTGGCAGCTGATCACTGCTATACAGCCATTCTTCAAGCTCTGTCAAATTGGCAGCTGATCACAGCTACACAGCCATTCTTCAAGCTCTGTCAAATTGGCAGCTGCTCACTGCTATACAGCCATTCTTCAAGCTCTGTCAAATTGGCAGCTGATCACTGCTACACAGCCATTCTTCAAGCTGGATACAAAGGAAAAGTGCTCAGGCAGTCGGAGATGGTCAAGACACCATGGTGGAAGGAAAAAAAGTATCCCTCTCACATGAGCCAACTGCTGAGAATCTACAAACAGCTGGGCATTTGGCAGTTGCTACAGGAACTTCTGGACTATATTAATGATATCTACTGTATGCACTGATTCTTGAAGAAAATAACTTAGAAATGCCTCATGAACTTAGTTCAACTGTCACACACCACCAGAACCCCAAATATAAGCTTGTTTTACTCTAATGTCTGTAAACAAAGAACATTTTAATAAAACACTGTATAGCGTCAAAACATGGTTAAAACTATCATTTTGATATCATGGACAGTCGGCGCTGGCATCAATAGCGTGGTCTACTAATTTTTTAGAGTGGTTACATTTCTACATCTCCATCCCTCAGCATTTTAGCACAACAGTGGTGGGGAGAATGCTTTGCTATACATTCCACGTTATATGGAGTGTTACCCCTCCTGCATTTGTAAAATGGTTGGGCTTCATGTGCTAATAAAATCGACACTATTCACTTTCAATTGTAGTTGCTCCTGCTGTCTTTTTGTTTTATTGCTCCTGTATTGGAATTTTAGACACTCTTTCTACTTCCACTCTACCCATGTGTACCCCTCTGTACCCATGTCAAATCAAATCAAATCTTATTTGTCACATACACATGGTTAGCAGATGTTAATTCGAGTGTAGCGAAATGCTTGTGCTTCTAGTTCCGACAATGCAGTAATAACCAACAAGTAATCTAACTAACAATTCCTAATCTACTGTCTTATACACAGTGTAAGGGGATAAAGAATATGTACATAAGGATATATGAATGAGTGATGGTACAGAGCAGCATAGGCAAGATACAGTAGATGGTATCGAGTACAGTATATACATGTGAGATGAGTATGTAAACGAAGTGGCATAGTTAAAGTGGCTAGTGATACATGTATTACATAAGGATGCAGTCGATGATATAGAGTACAGTATATAGGTATGCATATGAGATGAATAATGTAGGGTAAGTAACATTATATAAGGTAGCATTGTTTAAAGTGGCTAGTGATATATTTACAACATTTCCCATCAATTCCCATTATTAAAGTGGCTGGAGTTGAGTCAGTGTCAGTGGTAGGCAGCAGCCACTCAATGTTAGTGGTGGCTGTTTAACAGTCTGATGGCCTTGAGATAGAAGCTGTTTTTCAGTCTCTCGGTCCCAGCTTTGATGCACCTGTACTGACCTCGCCTTCTGGATGATAGCGGGGTGAACAGGCAGTGGCTCGGGTGGTAGATGTCCTTAATGATCTTTATGGCCTTCCTGTAACATCGGGTGGTGTAGGTGTCCTGGAGGGCAGGTAGTTTGCCCCCGATGATGCGTTGTGCAGACCTCACTACCCTCTGGAGAGCCTTACGGTTGAGAGCGGAGCAGTTGCCGTACCAGGCGGTGATACAGCCCGCCAGGATGCTCTCGATTGTGCCTCTGTAGAAGTTTGTGAGTGCTTTTGGTGACAAGCCAAATTTCTTCAGCCTCCTGAGGTTGAAGAGGCGCTGCTGCGCCTTCTTCACGATGCTGTCTGTGTGAGTGGACCAATTCAGTTTGTCTGTGATGTGTATGCCGAGGAACTTAAAACTTGCTACTCTCTCCACTACTGTTCCATCAATGTGGATAGGGGGGTGTTCCCTCTGCTGTTTCCTGAAGTCCACAATCATCTCCTTAGTTTTGTTGACGTTGAGTGTGAGGTTATTTTCCTGACACCACACTCCGAGGGCCCTCACCTCCTCCCTGTAGGCCGTCTCGTCGTTGTTGGTAATCAAGCCTACCACTGTTGTGTCGTCCGCAAACTTGATGATTGAGTTGGCAAAAAAAAAATGTGTACCCCTCTCTACCCCTATGTACCCCTCTCTACCCATGTGTACCCCTCTCTACCCCTCTCTACCATCGGTTGGAGCGAGCGGCCGCATCTACACTTCGGTCCGCAGGTAGTATAACTTTTTATAACTTTTCATTACATTTCGTTATAGTACAACGGTTTGATTTGTCTAATCTTAGCAATTTCTTCTTAGCCAGCTACATAGCCGTCCTTGTATCAACGACAATTGCATAATTATCGTATTTCGTCGTCCTAACGTATCTGCCCAACAGCTAGCTAAGCAGCTAGCTAAGCAGCTAAGCAGCTAGCTAACATCCACTGTCCACTAGCACTGTAGTAACTATTACACTCAATTGAACGACTCGATTAGCGTAGTGTCAGCTAGCTACATAGTTGTCTTCGTATCCAAGATAATTGTGCAGTTTAGAGTGTGTAGACTTAGAGTGATTATCTTAATTTACCGAGGTTAGCTAGCCAGCTATTTGTCGTCCTTAACGTAGGAAATGCTGCTAGCTAGCTAGCCAACAGCTAGCCAACCTCTACCGAATTGAACTCCAACTACCCGGTCAACATTCGCGTCGTTCCACAGGTAGTATCACATTTTCATTTCACTTCATTACAGTACAACGGTTTGATTTGTTTGATCGTAGCTAGCCAGCTACATAGCCGTCTTTGTATCTAAGACAATTGTGTAGTCTAGAGCGATTTTCTAGGTTAGCTTTCTAGGTTAGCTGGCCAGCTATTGTCGTTCTTCTACTGTTTGAATAGCAGCACCGTAGTAACTATTACAGTACAACGGTTTGTTTTGTTTGATCGTAGCTAGCTAGATACATAGCCGTCTTTGTATCTAAGACAATTGTGTAGCCTAGAGCGATTTTCTAGGTTAGCCAGCCAGCTATTGTCGTTCTTTTAAGTAACGGAACGCAATCAACCTTGCTAGCTAGCCAGCTAGCCCCCGAATAGCAGCACTGTAGAAACTATTACACTCGACGGAACGACTTGATTAGTGTAGTGTCAACATCGCAGCCACTACCAGCTAGCCTACTCCAGCAGTACTGTTTCATTTCAATCATTTTAGTCAATAAGATTCTTGCTACGTAAGCTTAACTTTCTGAACATTCGAGACGTGTAGTCCACTTGTCATTCCAATCTCCTTTGCATTAGCGTAGCCTCTTCTGTACCCTGTTAACTATGTGTCTATCTATCCCTGTTCTCTCCTCTCTGCACAGACCATACAAACGCTCACACCGCGTGGCCGCGGCCACCCTAATCTGGTGGTCCCAGCGCGCACGACCCACGTGGAGTTCCTGGTCTCCGGTAGCCTCTGGAACTGCCGATCTGCGGCCAACAAGGCAGAGTTCATCTCAGCCTATGCCTCCCTCCAGTCCCTCGACTTCCTGGCACTGACGGAAACATGGATCACCACAGATAACACTGCTACTCCTACTGCTCTCTCTTCGTCCACCCACGTGTTCTCGCACACCCCGAGAGCTTCTGGTCAGCGGGGTGGTGGCACCGGGATCCTCATCTCTCCCAAGTGGTCATTCTCTCTCTCTCCCCTTACCCATCTATCTATCGCCTCCTTTGAATTCCATGCTGTCACAGTTACCAGCCCTTTCAAGCTTAACATTCTTATCATTTATCGCCCTCCAGGTTCCCTCGGAGAGTTCATCAATGAGCTTGATGCCTTGATAAGCTCCTTTCCTGAGGACGGCTCACCTCTCACAGTCCTGGGCGACTTTAACCTCCCCACGTCTACCTTTGACTCATTCCTCTCTGCCTCCTTCTTTCCACTCCTCTCCTCTTTTGACCTCACCCTCCCACCTTCCCCCCCTACTCACAAGGCAGGCAATACGCTCGACCTCATCTTTACTAGATGCTGTTCTTCCACTAACCTCACTGCAACTCCCCTCCAAGTCTCCGACCACTACCTTGTATCCTTTTCCCTCTCGCTCTCATCCAACACTTCCCACACTGCCCCTACTCGGATGGTATCGCGCCGTCCCAACCTTCGCTCTCTCTCCCCCGCTACTCTTTCCTCTTCCATCCTTTCATCTCTTCCCTCTGCTCATACCTTCTCCAACCTTTCTCCTGACTCTGCCTCCTCAACCCTCCTCTCTTCCCTTTCTGCATCCTTTGACTCTCTATGTCCCCTATCCTCCAGGCCGGCTCGGTCCTCCCCTCCCGCTCCGTGGCTCGATGACTCATTGCGAGCTCACAGAACAGAGCTCCGGGCAGCCGAGCGGAAATGGAGGAAAACCCGCCTCCCTGCGGACCTGGCATCCTTTCACTCCCTCCTCTCTACATTTTCCTCCTCTGTCTCTGCTGCTAAAGCCACTTTCTACCACTCTAAATTCCAAGCATCTGCCTCTAACCCTAGGAAGCTCTTTGCCACCTTCTCCTCCCTTCTGAATCCTCCTCCCCTCCCCCCTCCTCCCTCTCTGCAGATGACTTCGTCAACCATTTTGAAAAGAAGGTCGACGACATCCGATCCTCGTTGCTAAGTCAAACGACACCGCTGGTTCTGCTCACACTGCCCTACCCTGTGCTCTGACCTCTTTCTCCCCTCTCTCTCCAGATGAAATCTCGCTTCTTGTGACGGCCGGCCGCCCAACAACCTGCCCGCTCGACCCTATCCCTCCTCTCTCCTCCAGACCATTTCCGGGGACCTTCTCCCTTACCTCACCTCGCTCATCAACTCATCCCTGACCGCTGGCTACGTCCCTTCCGTCTTCAAGAGAGCGAGAGTTGCACCCCTTCTGAAGAAACCTACACTCGATCCCTCCGATGTCAACAACTACAGACCAGTATCCCTTCTTTCTTTTCTCTCCAAAACTCTTGAACGTGCCGTCCTTGGCCAGCTCTCCCTCTATCTCTCTCAGAATGACCTTCTTGATCCAAATCAGTCAGGTTTCAAGACTAGTCATTCAACTGAGACTGCTCTTCTCTGCATCACGGAGGCGCTCCGCACTGCTAAAGCTAACTCTCTCTCCTCTGCTCTCATCCTTCTAGACCTATCGGCTGCCTTCGATACTGTGAACCATCAGATCCTCCTCTCCACCCTCTCCGAGTTGGGCATCTCCGGCGCGGCCCACGCTTGGATTGCGTCCTACCTGACAGGTCGCTCCTACCAGGTGGCGTGGCGAGAATCTGTCTCCTCGCCACGCGCTCTCACCACTGGTGTCCCCCAGGGCTCTGTTCTAGGCCCTCTCCTATTCTCGCTATACACCAAGTCACTTGGCTCTGTCATAACCTCACATGGTCTCTCCTATCATTGCTATGCAGACGACACACAATTAATCTTCTCCTTTCCCCCTTCTGATGACCAGGTGGCGAATCGCATCTCTGCATGTCTGGCAGACATATCAGTGTGGATGACGGATCACCACCTCAAGCTGAACCTCGGCAAGACGGAGCTGCTCTTCCTCCCGGGAAGGACTGCCCGTTCCATGATCTCGCCATCACGGTTGACAACTCCATTGTGTCCTCCTCCCAGAGCGCTAAGAACCTTGGCGTGATCCTGGACAACACCCTGTCGTTCTCAACCAACATCATGGCGGTGGCCCGTTCCTGTAGGTTCATGCTCTACAACATCCGCAGAGTACGACCCTGCCTCACACAGGAAGCGGCGCAGGTCCTAATCCAGGCACTTGTCATCTCCCGTCTGGATTACTGCAACTCGCTGTTGGCTGGGCTCCCTGCCTGTGCCATTAAACCCCTACAACTCATCCAGAACGCCGCAGCCCGTCTGGTGTTCAACCTTCCCAAGTTCTCTCACGTCACCCCGCTCCTCCGCTCTCTCCACTGGCTTCCAGTTGAAGCTCGCATCCGCTACAAGACCATGGTGCTTGCCTACGGAGCTGTGAGGGGAACGGCACCGCAGTACCTCCAGGCTCTGATCAGGCCCTACACCCAAGCAAGGGCACTGCGTTCATCCACCTCTGGCCTGCTCGCCTCCCTACCATTGAGGAAGTACAGTTCCCGCTCAGCCCAGTCAAAACTGTTCGCTGCTCTGGCCCCCAATGGTGGAACAAACTCCCTCACGACGCCAGGACAGCGGAGTCAATCACCACCTTCCGGAGACACCTGAAACCCCACCTCTTCAAGGAATACCTAGGATAGGATAAGTAATCCTTCTCACCCCCCCTTAATGACTTAGATGCACTATTGTAAAGTGGCTGTTCCACTGGATGTCAGAAGGTGAATTCACCAATTTGTAAGTCGCTCTGGATAAGAGCGTCTGCTAAATGACTTAAATGTAAATGTTAAATGATTGCTAGCTGCTCTCTCTACTCTGGGTAACTATAGTGTACAAAGCCAGCTAAAAGGTGCCGCACAATCCCCTTTGACTCATCTAGAGAGGAAAAAGGCTCGGAACGGATCATTTAAAAAGGCAAGAAAGAACACAGTACCCAAAGAAATGGAAATATTGTCTTGTAGAAGCAAACTGATAATGAGGTGCCTGTCATGCTGTGGCCTAAGTGCTAAAAGCCTTCCTTCCCGGTATCTCTGAATACCATACCCGTCTGGCATGGCAACTCTGCACCGGGTTTCCTATCACAACGCACGGAGATATAACCCATTCCTCCTGGGGGAGGAGAGAAAATCTCATTCTCTCAGAGAGAATGGATTCAGGACATTGCTAAACATACTTTCTTTTCACTTCTGCTCAAGTTTTGTTCCGCCCAGCTTTTAGAACCTGCACTCTGATGTGTTGCCGTGTATACACACAAACACGCACTGGCAAAACTCTGCCAGCGTAATAACAGCAATAAGGTCTGAGGTAGCTGCAGTGTTTTAATACCATCCTCCCAAACACACACCAATCCTAAAGTACCGGCACTTACACCTGAGGAATGAAAATGAAGGGGACGACACTGAGGGAAAATTAATAGAACAACAAGAGAACAATAAGAGTACAATCTGTCATTAACCACCACGCAAAAGATAAGTCGCCCGCTTTGAGGAAAACATTGAGCCGCCGACCAAGGCCCCCTCCGCTCACGAGGATTATACACTCTCATTTCCGTGGCCGACATGAGTAAGTCATTTAAGCGTGTTAACCCTCACAAGTCTGCCGGCCAGAAGGCATCCCAAGCAACATCTTCAGAGCATGTGCCGACCAGCTGGACATGTTAAATCTCTCCATATCCCAGTCTGTTGTCCCCACTTGCTTCAAGATGTTCACCATTGTTCCTATACGCAAGAAAGCGTAACTGTACTAAATGACTATCGCCCCGTAGAACTCACTTCATCATGAAGTGCTTTGAGAGTTAAGGATCATATCGACTCTACCTTACCTGACAACCTAGATCCCGTGTGCAGTGCAATAGCCATTTAACTGAACACTGCCCTATCCCACCTGGACAAGAGAAATACCTATGTAAGAATGCTGTTCATTGACTTCAGCTCAGCCTTCAACACCATAGTAGCTTCCAAGCTCATCATTAAACTCAGGGCCCTGGGTCTGAACCCCTCACTGTGCAACTAGGTCCTGGACTTCCTGACTAGCAGACCCTAAGTTGTGTGGGTAGGCAACAACATCCCCGCCACGCTGATCCTCAAAACTGGGGCTCCGCGGGAGTGCGTGCCCAGCCAACTCCTATACTCCCTGTTCACCTATGACTGCGTGGCACCGCACATCTCCAAATCAATCATCAAGTTTGTTGACAACACAGCAGTGGTAGACCTGATGAGACAGCCTACAGGGAGGAGGTGCCAGGTAAATAAATAACCTATCTGTCCTCACATTCCTGTTGTCCAGGAGGGTGGGGGCAGTGTGCAGCGCAATGGTGATTACGTTGTCCATGGATCTGTTGGGGCAGTAGGCAAATTGGAAGGTGGAGTGTGTTGGGGAGGGAGGTGGTGTTGTGGTCTTTGACTAGTCTCTCAAAGCACTTCATGATCCCTTTACACTTGTGTGTATAAGGTAGTAGTTTTGGAATAGTTAGTTAGATTGTTAGTTAGATTAGATTATTTGTTGGTTATTACTGCATTGTTGGAACTAGAAGCACAAGCATTCCGCTACACTCACATTAACATCTGCTAACCATGTGTATGTGACAAACAAATTTGATTTGATTTGTGTCGGGGAGGGAGGTGGTGTTGAAGTCTTTGACTAGTCTCTCAAAGCACTTCATGATGACAGAAGTGAGTGCTACAGATTGGTAGTCATTCAGTTCAGTTCCTTTCCCTTTCTTGGGTACGGGGATGACAGTGAATATCTTGATAACGGCCTGAGCTAGAGAGATGGAAAGTGTCAGAAAACACAACAGCTCGGTGGTCTGCACATGCTCTGAGGGTGCGGCTAAGGATACCGTCTTGGCTGGCAGCATCGCAGGGTTGGCACGTTTGAATGACTTACATTGGTATCCCCATTACCTTTCCTTACTTACGTCCTCTGTGGAGCCGGTAAGCACATAGCTCACGTGGTCCTCAAAGTCTCTCTTCGGCAGCTCAGAGTCGTTATGTTTGAAGCGTGAGAAAAAAGGTGTTTAGCTCGCCCGGTAGGTCGGCATTGGTGTCCGCGACGTGACTGGCTTTCTTTTTGTAATCCGTGATCGTTGGAAGTCCCTACCACAGACGCTTTGTGTCTGACCTGCTGAATTGAACTGTTCTAGCTATACTTGTGTCTCGCCACCCTTGATCGATATGCGTAGGTAGTATTTGTGCTGTTTAAACATACGGCAAAGTGACCGGTGACACATTGTGTTTATAAGCAGCATCTCATCCTTCAGCTTCCCGACAAGGCTGCCATCAATCCAGGTTTTTGGATTTGGGTAAGTTTTAAAAGACACCATTGGTATCATAACAAAGTTTTTTAAATGAATCCGATGACTGAGTCGGCGTATTCATTGATGTTATCCCCAGGAGCGACCCGGAACACGGTCCAGTCCACATGATGACAACAGTCTTGGAGCATGGATTCTGATTGGTCAGACCAGCGGTGTACATACATCCCTCGAATATTTGTTTGTAGCCAGGAAGGAGCAAAATGGAGTTGTGGTCCGATTTTCCAAAAGGAGGACGGAAGAGGGCCTTGTACCTGTGTAGAAAAGACGTGTAGCAGTGGTCAAGCGTGGAGTTTCCGCAAGTTGGATAGTCAATACATTGAAAGTAAATCAGGAGCACAGTTCTCAAATTAATTTTGTTAAAGTCCCCAGAGACAATTAACCTCTTGAAACTCTGGGGGCGCTATTTCATTTTTGGATGAAGAACGTTCCCGTTTTAAACAAGATATTTTGTCACAAAAAGATGCTCGACTATGCATATTTGATAGCTTTGGCAAGTAAACACTCTGAAGTTTCCAGAACTGCAAAGATATTGTCTGTGAGTGCCCCAGAACGTGAGCTTCAGGCAAAACCAAGATGAAACTGCAACCAGGAAATGAGCAGGATTTTTGAGGCTCTGTTTTCCATTGTCTCCTTATATGGCTGTGAATGCGACAGGAATGAGCCTGCCCTATCTATCGTTTCCCCAAGGTGTCTGCAGCATTGTGACGTATTTGTAGGCATATCATTGGAAGATTGACCATAAGAGACTACATTTGCCCGGTGTCCTCCGTCGAAATTGGTGCGTCATTTTCAGCTGCTGGTATTTTTCCATGGGATTCTGAGACGAAAGCAGGCTTCCACGAACGGCATATAAATTAAGAGATATGTGAAAAAACACCTTGAGGATTGATTCTAAACAACGTCTGCCATGTTTCGGTCGATATTATGGAGTTAATTTGGAAAAAGTTTGACGTTTTGGTGACTGAATTTTTGTTTCGTTAGCCAAATATGATGTACAAAACGGAGCGATTTCTCCTACACAAAAATTCTTTCAGGAAAAACTGAACATTTGCTATGTAACTGAGAGTCTCCTCATTGAAAACATCCGAAGTTCTTCAAAGGTAAATGATTTTATTTATTTGGTTATCTGGTTTTTGTGAAAATGTTGCGTGCTAAATGCTATGCAAAATGCTAAGCTAGCTTACAATACTCTTACACAAATGCTTGATTTGCTATGGTTCAAAAGCATATTTTGAAAATCTGAGATGACAGTGTTGTTAAGAAAAGGCTAAGCTTGAGAGCAGGCATATTATTTTCATTTCATTTGCGATTTTCAGAAATTGTTAACGTTGCGTTATGCTAATGAGCCTGAGGCTGTATTCACAATCCCGGATACGGGATGGGTAGTATCAAGAAGTTAACGCTGCCTCCGGGTACGTTGTTTCTAGTTTGTTCAGATGTTTGAGAGCATTTTTGGTTTCAGCTTGGGGAGTGATGTACACAGCCGTGGCAATAATAATCCACATCTTGTGGTAAACTCTCCGGTAGGACTCCCAGGCATCTCACCGAAGAGGCTAGACCATCAAGGAATTCTGGAAGGTGTGATGGACAGTGGAGACAGGAGAAGACAAGTAGGAGGAGGTGACAGTACAGGGGCATCAAAGCTGGGACCGAGAGACTAATAAACAGCTTCTACCTCCAGGACATTAGACTGTGAAACAGTCACCGCTAGCCAGCCTCTACACAGTTCCCTGCCCTGAACCTTAATCACTGTTACTAGCCGGCTACCACCTGGTACTCTACCATGCACTATAGCGATTGCTTTGCCCTATGTACATAGAGTTATTGAACACTGGTCACTTTAATAACACTTAAATACTGTTTACACAGTTTATATGTACAGTCCATTCGGAAAGTATTCAGCCACCATGACTTTTTCCACATTTTGTTACGTTACAGCCTTGTTCTAAAATTGATTAAATCGTTTTCCCCCCTCATCAATCTACATACAATACCCCATAAGGACAAAACAGCATTTTGAAATTGTATCAAAAAACAGAAATATCACATTTGCATAAGTATTCAGACCCTTTATTGTTGAAGAACCTGTGACAGCGATTACAGCCTGGAGTCTTCTGTATTTAGTGAGTTTATCCCACTCTTCTCTGCAGATCCTCTCAAGCTCTGTCAGGTTGCATGGGAAGCGTTGCTGCACAGCTATTTTCAGGTCTCTACAAAGATGTTCGATTGGCTTCAAGTAACGGGATCTGGCCAGGCCACTCAAGAACATTCAGACAAGCCCCGAAGTCATTCCTACGTTGTCTTGGCTGTGCTTAGGGTTGTTGTCCTGTTGGAAGGTGAACCTTTGCCCCAGTCTGAGGTCCTGAGCGCTCTGGATCAGGTTTTCATCAAGGATCTCTCTGTCCTTGGCTCATCTTTCCCTCAATCCTGACTAGTCTTCCAGTCCCTACCGCTGAAAAACAATCCCACAGCATGATGCTGCCACCACCATGCTTCACCGTAGGGATGGTGCCAGGTTTCCTCCAGACATGCCACTTGGCATTCAAACCAAATAGTTCAATCTTGGTTTCCTCAGATCAGAGAATCTTGTTTCTCATGGTCTGAGAGTCCTTTAGGTGCCTTTTGGCAAACTGTAGTGCCTTTAGGTGCCTTTTGGCAAACTGTAGTGCCTTTTACTGAGGAGGGTCTTCTGTCTGGCCAATCTACCATAAAGGCCTGATTGGTGGAGTGCTGCAGAGATGGCGGTCCTTCTGGAAGGTTCTCCCATTTCCACAGAGGTACTCTGAAGCTCTGTCAGAGTAACCATTGAGTTGCTCAGCTTGGCCGGGCGGCCAGATCTAGGAAGAGTCTGGCCGCCTGGCATTAAAGGTCACTGTGTTCTTGGGGACATTTAATGCTGCAGAAATGTTTTGGTACCCTTCCCCAGATCTATGCCTCGACACAATCCTATCTCTGAGCTCTACGGACAATTCCTTCAAACTCATGGCTTGGTTTTTGCTCTGACATACACTGTCAACTGTGGGACCTTATATAGACAGGCGTGTGCCTTTCCAAATCATGTCCAATTAATTGAATTTACCACAGGTGGATTCCAATCAAGTTGTAGAAACATCTCAAGGATGATCAATGCAAACAGGATGCACTAATCTCTATTTCGAGTCTCATAGCAAAGGGTCTGAATACTTATATGAATATGGCATCTCAGTTTTTTATTTTTAACACCTTTGCAAAAAATTATAAAAGCTGTTTTCACTTTGTGATTATGGTGTTTTGTGTCTAGATTCATGACGATTAAAATAAAAAAAATCATCCATATTTGGAACAGGGCTGTTACATAACAAAATGTGGAAAAAGTCAAGGTTCTGAATACTTCCCTAAGGCTCTGTATAAGCAGTGGCGGAACACGCAGATACAACATTGTATATATATATATATTTATTTTTTTCCGGTATTGAAAATCATACCGGCCCTATTTCAAAATACATCAGTATACAGTATATCACCAAGCCTAACGCATACTCTCCTGTAATATCACACATTACATAATATATACATTACACCAACCTGACACTAATGCTTTCATCTCCTGCTATCTATTAGTTCCAATTACAGAGGTGACTGAGAAGTGAGGTTTTGAAACCCTGGGGGTCCAACTAATAAAAGTTCACACCCCTGGTGAATGTCTGGTCTGGTCAGAGTCTAACTAACCACCATCTACCATATAACCAAAAAGAGACCACTCGGCGACACGTCTGTCCAATCATCCATTACAACTGGCTCAGTTGGTAGAACATTTTCTCTTTTCTTTTATTTCTATTTTCTTTTTTATTTGACCTTTACTTTACTAGGCAAGTCAGTTAAGAACAAATTCTTATTTTCAATGACGGCCTAGGAACAGTGGGTTAACTGCCTGTTCAGGGGCAGAATGACAGATGATGATTGTACCTTGTCAGCTCGGGGATTTGAACTTGCAACCTTTCGGTTACTAGTCCAACGCTCTAACCACTAGGCTACCCTGCCGCCCCAAGCGCTTGCAACGCCAAGGATCCTGGGTAAGCACGCGGTAAGTGGCTTTGGATAAAACCATCTGCTAAACGGCATATATTATCACTGATAACCTTCTGTCCACGGAGGTAGACAAACATGCCTCCCCCTCCTCTTCCCAACCTACACTCATCTCGTCTAAAATGTCAACGCATTTCAATTAAAAGGGGGCCGGCTGACAGATGTAATTTGCCATATTCAAATTCCACCTGCCTCCGAGAAGGAAGACAACATAATGGGAGGCAGGCTTTTTCTTGGAATCCTCCCATGCCAGGGATGAGGAGAGGGATGGAAGGAAGAGATACATAAATATCACCTGGCCCACATGAAAGGCCAGCAGCATCAATGGAATAAGATAGTCAAAGGCTGGTGTCAATCAGGAGGGAGAGAGAACGGGGAATATTCATAAAGATGGTGTGCTAATAGCAGAGGAAGAGTGAGGGTCTAATTATCCATCTGTCCATCTATCAATACATTTTTACCTTTATTTAACTAGGCAAGTCAGTTAAGAACAAATTCTTATTTTCAATGACGGCCTAGGAACAGTGGGTTAACTGCCTTTTCAGGGGCAGAACGACAGATTTGTACCTTGTCACCTTCCGGGTTACTAGTCCAACACTCTAACCACTAGGCTACCCTGCCGCCCCAATACATCTGTCCATCTATCAATACATCCGTCCATCTATCAAAAACTAAAAACTAAGTGAGAAATAGGCATTGGTCTGAAGCTAAAAAAGGAAGGAAATTCACGAGCCCCACAATGACTACTTCATCCATGTTCTTTGTTTTTAGCATACTGCTTTGACTTACTATAGTAGCTATTTTTTATTTTATTTATTTCACCAGGTAGGCAAGTTGAGAACAAGTTCTCATTTACAATTGCGACCTGGTCTACAATTCCTATGTTGGTCTATGTCAGGCTTTCCCAAACTCGGTCCTCGGGTCCCAAAGGGGTGAACGTTTTTGTTTTGTCCTTTGCACTGCAAACAGTATTCAGATAATCAACTAATCATCAAGCTTTGGTAATTTGAATCAGCTGGGTAGTGCTAGGGCAAAAAATAATAATAGGTGCACCCCTTGGTGTCCTGAGGACTGAGTTTGGGAAACGCTGGTCTATGCTATGTTTAAGAAAGTTTGAGTCCTAAGCACCCTGCATACACATTTTTTTTTGGCTTCAGACCAATGCCTTCTCACGTAAAACTTTGTTTATATTTTATTTTAAAATGTCCACGGTTTTTACCCCGGACTGTGATTTTCTGTTGAAAGGTGCATTATACAACATTTCCACATGCGTAGGCTGACTTTGTTTTAGCATCCAAAAGTCTGTCCTTGGCAGTACTGTTGTAATCTTTACTTCAGCCTCTGTCAGAAGGTCTGTGTTGTAATCTTTACTTCAGCCTCTGTCAGAAGGTCTGTGTTGTAATCTTTACTTCAGCCTTGTCAAAAGGTCTGTGTTGTAATCTTTACTTCAGCCTCTGTCAGAAGGTCTGTGTTGTAATCTTTACTTCAGCCTTGTCAAAAGGTCTGTGTTGTAATCTTTACTTCAGCCTCTGTCAGAAGGTCTGTGTTGTAATCTTTACTTCAGCCTTGTCAAAAGGTCTGTGTTGTAATCTTTACTTCAGCCTTGTCAAAAGGTCTGTGTTGTAATCTTTACTTCAGCCTCTGTCAGAAGGTCTGTGTTGTAATCTTTACTTCAGCCTCTGTCAGAAGGTCTGTGTTGTAATCTTTACTTCAGCCTCTGTCAAAAGGTCTGTGTTGTAATCTTTACTTCAGCCTCTGTCAAAAGGTCTGTGTTGTAATCTTTACTTCAGCCTCTGTCAGAAGGTCTGTGTTGTAATCTTTACTTCAGCCTCTGTCAAAAGGTCTGTGTTGTAATCTTTACTTCAGCCTTGTCAAAAGGTCTGTGTTGTAATCTTTACTTCAGCCTCTGTCAGAAGGTCTGTGTCGTAATCTTTACTTCAGCCTCTGTCAAAAGGTCTGTGTTGTAATCTTTACTTCAGCCTCTGTCAAAAGGTCTGTGTTGTAATCTTTACTTCAGCCTCTGTCAGAAGGTCTGTGTTGTAATCTTTACTTCAGCCTTGTCAAAAGGTCTGTGTTGTAATCTTTACTTCAGCCTCTGTCAGAAGGTCTGTGTTGTAATCTTTACTTCAGCCTTGTCAAAAGGTCTGTGTTGTAATCTTTACTTCAGCCTCTGTCAGAAGGTCTGTGTTGTAATCTTTACTTCAGCCTCTGTCAAAAGGTCTGTGTTGTAATCTTTACTTCAGCCTCTGTCAAAAGGTCTGTGTTGTAATCTTTACTTCAGCCTCTGTCAGAAGGTCTGTGTTGTAATCTTTACTTCAGCCTCTGTCAAAAGGTCTGTGTTGTAATCTTTACTTCAGCCTTGTCAAAAGGTCTGTGTTGTAATCTTTACTTCAGCCTCTGTCAGAAGGTCTGTGTCGTAATCTTTACTTCAGCCTCTGTCAAAAGGTCTGTGTTGTAATCTTTACTTCAGCCTCTGTCAAAAGGTCTGTGTTGTAATCTTTACTTCAGCCTCTGTCAGAAGGTCTGTGTTGTAATCTTTACTTCAGCCTCTGTCAAAAGGTCTGGGGCCCCATTTATAACTGTTATACTGCGCACTTGCAAAACTATTGAGATGTATAAAAACTTGGCGCATGCCATACATACACATGTTTTCCATTCTAAAATCAGATCCGCCCTGAAACTGTGCGTGTGAACAATCATTATTACTCCACATCATTCCCCATTATTGATGACAATCACACCCTTATTTGCTATATACTTTGAAAGCATTGGAAATAGGCCGAGGCAGTTTCTAAAAGAAATAGCAATGGCGAACTTGATCAAATGTCTTTGGAGGTTTGATGGCAGAATGTTAAACTTTTGCAGGTACATTTGCGGTTGGCCTCGGGTTATCTGACAGACAAAAAAGCATCTGAAAAACAATTGCAAATTGATGTGGACCTGTGAACAGACGGTTTGATCGTTTGTAAGGGCCTAAAGTTTCGCATTTACTTTTTCTCAAACATATATGCTGCACCTTACCCACGAATTCTGAAACATTGTCCATTTACAGTGGTAACCTACACACTTCAATGCAAAATATCAACTGTCTGTTCACCTGTAAAATTCTACTCCGTTATAAACCACGCTACCTATCTTATTTATAGAGAAAAATACTTGAAATAAATACTTTAATCTAATAGGCCTAATTAAATGGTAGATGTGTCTGGTAATTTGTTGTAGTATACATTGGGAATATGCCAGAACATATTAGGAATTTATTCTGCAAAGGTTATGAAAATATGTATTATGTTTACAAATGAAATATTTTCTACAAGAAATTAGAAATGACAGTATTCTGACATACAGAAAGAAACAGTCTACAATTATCCGTTCTATCGTTAATAAACTGTGGTCCAGATCGGATGGCCTAGAGCAAAATGCTTGAAAAACTTAACTATTTACTACTGTGAAATGGGTACAATGAAATGAGAGACGGGAAGAATGGTATCTGAACTTGTTGAAGGCCTATAGGCTACCTCGTGTGAAGGATTATTCTGCAATGATGGAATAACATAGCCTCGGAAATAGATGCCTATTTCTAATTATTTTAGAACATAAAAGAAAATAAAGTGATGTTCTCTCTTCTCACTATGGCAAACAATTGCATTTTGTTATTAACCTGTTATTGGATATGAACAAACGTGTCCATCTTAACCCCCATCTGCACAAAATACTAGACTACTGGCCTGGTTGCAATGCAATACTTAAACCACTAGAAACTGTGTGTGCGCATAGAGTTTGAAATTCCCAGTGAAGCAAACCACCCATCTAAATGGCAATCAGAAATGTAATGGTCATTCAAAGACAGAACTTTGTCTGGGGGGGAAAATGAAATAACAGAAAATGATTGCCTTCTGCCAGATTGTCAGCTCAAAGAACAGTACAATAATACACTCCAATCACAGCCGAGTGCTCTGAAGGGTCATTAACATGCATATACGAATATCCATACATTTCACAGCCTGGGTAATAAACATAGAAATACCAATTTCATAGCCTGGGTGGATGTTATTTTTCTCTAGACGTACCTGGGTTTACTGCCCACTCTGTCATGAGAAACCACAGTAGATGTCTGGACAGCAGTTGTTCAGTGTAGGTGTGTGTGTGTCCACTTGTGTGCATGTGAACGTGTGTGTGTGTGTGTGTGTGTGTGTGTGTGTGTGTGTGTGTGTGGTGTGTGTGTCACATACAGGCACAATGACAGAGGTGTTACAGGTTTGATATATTCTCCTCTGTGCAGTCATACCAGCCATAGGATAACACCAATTAGAACAGGGATACAATTCCAGAGAAAACATCAATTAGAACACTACAGTCATACCAGCCATAGGATAACACATCAATTAGAACACTACAGTCATAGAACACTACCAGTCATAGGCCAGTCATAGGATCAATTAGGATAACAGTCATAGGATAACACATCAATTAGAACACTACAGTCATACCAGCCATAGGATAACATCAATTAGAACACTACAGTCATACCAGCCATAGGATAACACATCAATTAGAACACTACAGTCATACCAGTCATAGGATAACACATCAATTAGGATACCAGCCATAGGATAACATCAATTAGAACACTACAGTCATACCAGCTGTAGGATAACACATCAATTAGAACACTACAGTCATACCAGCCATAGGATAACACATCAATTAGAACACTACAGTCATACCAGCCATAGGATAACACATCAATTAGAACACTACAGTCATACCAGCTGTAGGATAACATCAATTAGAACAGGGATACAATTCCAGAGAAAAAAAAAGAGCGAGGAGAAGAGAGTAAGAAAGCCAGAACTGTTATGAAAAGTATATTAGTTCAATTCATCACAGCAAAGTGATGGAATATTACACAAGGCTATTTCATAGATCTAGTCTTCTATTACACACACACAACCTATAATACTTAGCTACCAGTGCCAGTCTACCTTCTCATAGTTCTGCACTACATATATTTGTTATAGCACACAGATCATACTCAGAAGTGGGAGTGTCTCCCGTACCTGCTTCATGTAGGCGTAGCACATTGTCTCAGCGACGCGTTTGCCCTCGTCGTAGCAGGCCCGGGGGCCGATGGGGTTCACATGACCCCAGTACTCCTCATTCTGGGGGTGCACTTCTGGGTCTGGGGGGGACAGACATAAATACAGGTGTAAGTCACCAGGAATACAGTCACCTGTTATTTATGATGTCAAATCCACTGAAACACAATCCTCCCATTAGTAGTCGTTGTTCAGGATGAAAAATAAAGAAGTAATTATTGCAACAAGCTCAAATGTATCTGACATAAACAGTGAACAGGATCGATATGATTGAAGGGCATGCGTAGGGAAACTAAGTTGCACACACTCACACGTACGCAAGCATGTATACAGTTGAAGTCGGAAGTTTACATACACCTTAGCCAAATACATTTAAACTCAGTTTTTCACAATTACTGACATGTAACCCTAATAAAATTTCCCTGTCAGTTAGGATCACCACTTTATTTTAAGAATGTAAAATGTCAGAATAATAGTAGAGAAGTATTTCTTTCAGCTTTTATTTCTTTCATCACATTCCCAGTGGGGCAGAATTTTACATACACTCAATTAGTATTTGGTAGCATTGCATTTAAATTGTTTAACTTCTGTCAACTTTTCGGGTAGCCTTCCACAAGCTTCCCACAATAAGTTGGGTGAATTTTGGCCCATTCCTCCTGACAGAGCTGGTGTAACTGAGTCAGGTTTGTAGGCCTCCTTGCTCGCACACCCTGTTCAGTTTTGCCCACATATTTTCTAAAGAATTGAGGTCAGGGCTTTGTGATGGCCACTCCAATATCTTGACTTTGTTGTCCTTAGGTCATTTTGCCACAACTTTGGAAGTATGCTTGGGGTCATTGTTCATTTGGAAGACCCATCTACGACCAAGCTTTCACTTCCTGACTGATATCTTGAGATGTTGCTATAATATATCCATATAACTTTCCCTCCACATGATGCCATCTATTTTGTGAAGTGCACCAGTCCGTCCTGCAGCAAAGTACCCCCACAACATGATGCTGCCACACCCGTTCTTCACGGGTGGCATGGTGTTCCTCGGCTTGTAAGCCTCCCCCTCTTTGCTCCGAACATAACGATGGTCATTATGGACAAACAGTTCTATTTTTGTTTCATCAGACCAGAGGACATTTCTCCAAAAAGTATGATCTTTGTCCCCATGTGAAGTTGCAAACTGTAGTCTGGGTTTTTTATGGAGGATTTAGAGCGGTGGCTTCTTCCTTGCTGAGTGGCCTTTCAGGTTATTATTATTATTTCTAATTTTAACTTTATTTTACTAGGCACTGAGTTTGAAGGTAGGCCTTGAAATACATCCACAGGTACACCTCCAATTGACTCAAATAATGTCAATTAGCCTATCAGAAGCTTCTAAAGCAATGACATCATTTTTTTTTCTTCTCCAAGCTGTTTAAAGGCACAGTCAACTTAGTGTATGTAAACTTCTGATACACTGGAATTGTGATACAGTGAATTATAAGTGAAATAATCTGTCTGTTGTTGGAAAAATGACTTGTGTCATGCACAAAGTAGATGTCTTACCCGACCTGCCAAAACTATAGTGTGTTAACAGCGTACGTCAACTTCCGACTTCTACTGTACATACACAAAGTTAAGTGGGCGTAGTCGAGTGTGTTGTGCTCTCTGGCTTTGACAGCAGCCCTACAGCTGGCCTGTTCATTAGTTCAACACTGTGGGGAGCATGTGCTGAACACAGCTGACCTTTCTCATTACAACAAAACCTAACACACCATATATACCATATACTGGGGTATTTGGAAATAGCCACGGGAAGGTTTTTCAATACCATCAAAACTATTTTATAGATATAAATATTTGTAGCCACCTTTTAAAGTAAATACATGCAGTAAACTGTGCAATACGTTAGGAGACAAAGAAGATTGTGTTTTTCATTTCACCTGTCACATCATTGTTCATAATGAAGCGTACTGGTAGACTCCAGTCACATAGTGTTTGTTTTACAAGCACACAACGAGAGACCGGAGCCTTGCTAGTCACTCACTGTTGTGCAACACTTGGCATGTGATCTAGTTACAGTATAGAGTTCACAACTTAATGTTTGCCAGCTAGATATCATAATTCATTATTATAACTCTGGTACCCCAGGGAAGGCTCACACGAACGCATGCATGCGTGCAATGCGGTTATTGGTTCCTCAGAGCACTGTTGTCTTTATCCAGAGGCGTGGTGAGCAGAGTTGAGGACAGTTACAAAGGAATACCACACAAAACAAACAATAACAGCTGCAACAGCTTCTTCTTTCCTGTTACTGTTGTGGCTAAAACTACTGAACTGTAGGAAGACAAAACAACGCTCATTTGCATAAGAAAGCGACATGTTGGCAAAGCTTTAACTAAGGTTTGAGGGGATTCACAGTCATAGCTCCATGAAACACCCAGTCCTCCAGGCCTAGCATTGCTGTTAGCGCTTTCTGTCAACAGTCGGCACCAGTAGAGGAGGCTACTGTAGTGGTGGTGCGATAAAGGTCTGTCTCGCTAGGGTAGCCTATCACCTCTAGCTTCACATAAATCATTAATAAAGGGGTCCGGGCAGCGTACCTAAGCCTAGAGATCAATAAAGGAGGCAGGCTGAAGGCTCTGGCAATTAGCAGTAAACTATGTAGGCAATGGGCTCATGTCAGCCACTCGCATAGTCGACTTCGGGTGGTAGACAGAGAGAGAAGGAAATAGAGTGAGAAAGAGAGTGCATCGGAAGATTGACTAAAGTGATCATTGTCTTTGTGTGTGCGTGTACTGTATGCTCATTGGTGCATACATGCGTATGAATTCAGGGTGTTTATGGAGATAGCTGGTAGCTTGGAGACCCTGAGGACCTTGATCCGGCCAGGAGTGGACAGCAGCCCAGCCCAGACACATTATCCTCCCTCCCCCAGAGACATCCCGCTGACCTGTGGCTGAACCTCAACTAGCCACAACAACAACACCAGTTGTCTGTACACAGAACACCAGTTGTCTGTACACAGAACACCAGTTGTCAGTACACAGAACACCAGCGGTCAGTACACAGAACACCAGCGGTCTGTACACAGAACACCAGCGGTCTGTACACAGAACACCAGCGGTCTGTACACAGAACACCAGCGGTCTGTACACAGAACACCAGCGGTCTGTACACAGAACACCAGCGGTCTGTACACAGAACACCAGCGGTCTGTACACAGAACACCAGCTGTCTGTACACAGAACACCAGCTGTCTGTACACAGAACACCAGTTGTCTGTACACAGAACACCAGTTGTCTGTACACAGAACACCAGTTGTCAGTACACAGAACACCAGTTGTCAGTACACAGAACACCAGTTGTCTGTACACAGAACACCAGTTGTCTGTACACACAGAACACCAGTTGTCTGTACACAGAACACCAGTTGTCTGTACACAGAACACCAGTTGTCTGTACACAGAACACCAGTTGTCTGTACACAGAACACCAGTTGTCTGTACACAGAACACCAGTTGTCTGTACACAGAACACCAGTTGTCTGTACACAGAACACCAGTTGTCTGTACACAGAACACCAGTTGTCTGTACACAGAACACCAGTTGTCTGTACACAGAACACCAGTTGTCTGTACACAGAACACCAGTTGTCTGTACACAGAACACCAGTTGTCTGTACACAGAACACCAGTTGTCTGTACACAGAACACCAGTTGTCTGTACACAGAACACCAGTTGTCTGTACACAGAACACCAGTTGTCAGTACACAGAACACCAGTTGTCAGTACACAGAACACCAGTTGTCAGTACACAGAACACCAGTTGTCTACACAGTACACAGAACACCAGTTGTCTGTACACAGAACACCAGTTGTCTGTACACAGAACACCAGTTGTCTGTACACAGAACACCAGTTGTCTGTACACAGAACACCAGTTGTCTGTACACAGAACACCAGTTGTCTGTACACAGAACACCAGTTGTCTGTACACAGAACACCAGTTGTCTGTACACAGAACACCAGTTGTCTGTACACAGAACACCAGTTGTCTGTACACAGAACACCAGTTGTCTGTACACAGAACACCAGTTGTCTGTACACAGAACA